>NW_024346667.1:24750484-25145886 GCF_902729225.1 Pteropus medius | reverse complement strand
AATAATCCTGAAACACAAACACAAACCAGCTGACATCTCTTCTTTCATGGTGCCGACTTACAAATTTCAATTTTACTGCTCATCCACCAAGTACCATTTTATGGTCACATTTTATAGCTCCACATTTCATATAACTATAACTTTGTGGAGCAAATTTTATTATCCTATTTTTATTCACTGATGGTCATTAATATTCTTGTGGTTTCATGAGCTTATATGGTTTTTAAATAAAACAAATAAGCTAGTATAAAGAATTATAAACAAAAACACTAAAAAAGTTTCTATGGATCCTTGTAACCAAATTTATTGTCTAATATATATAGTATCAAAGTAATTCTTTTTCCCAAGTGAAGACATTTAGTCTATATTCTTTATTAAAGCAGTGTGCTACATCATGTTAATTAAGCAAACATTCTTTTAATTTTTATCATGATAGAAAATGTAACAAGGATAGTAGGACAGTGGTACCATGGCATTTAAAGATGAAATACAGTATAAACACAACTAACTGGGTAGCCTGAATATTCTTATGATGTTTTAACTTCCCATTTTAACTTTGCAAAGAAAAATTAATGAAATATGCTCGATTTTCTCTTCTTGTGAAATGATGCTGGTAAAGTCAGTGTTCTTTCTTCTTCACAAATTTTTAATATGTTTTCAGTGCCTTATTATGTTTAAGCCCAAGCAACAAATGGAGTCAAGTAGATTTTTACTTTTCGGTGCCACAGATGGTTTTATTTTTACTTGTATATAAAGGATCATATTATATCATATCACTGTGCTAGACAGAATGACCCAGACAACATCCAACCTCATAAATTTTCATGTTTAATATCTATATATCCTATAAAAACTCAGTTTAGTCTGTTTTAATTATATTTAATTAGACAGTTAACATTTTTCACTGAGAAAGAGGAAATCAGTAGACAGAAATCTAGATTAAAAGACACTATAATAGTATTTTTACCTATAAAGTAATAGAAACAATCAATATGTATTCAGTGTGATTTATTTTCAAGCAAGAAAAAGTCGAATCAGCTATACTAGGTTTGAAATAGCCCAGCAAAAGACTAGTAAAGAAAATTGAGAGTTTCAGATACAGGAAATATATATAAGCTGAAGATCAAAAAGGAGCATCAAAAAACAAAGGGGGTTATGTACAAGAAGCTGAGGGTCATTTCAGAACAAAAAAGTAAAAGTCAGTTAATCAGTAAGAAGAAAAGAAAACAAACAGTGCTTTTAATGACTGAAATTTAAGTTGAAAGCAAGACAAAATTGGAGAACCTTGTTTGAACTCCCTATTAGCTGATTGCCTTTTCTCAAAATATTTTTCTCAAAGCAACTTATTCCAGTTTAAACAAAAACTCTTAATTTATTACAGATCATACAGGAAGTTATTTTGATGTTGATGATTTATATTCTTAGATAAATGCAAAAGTTTAAAATGACTCTGATATTTTATTGTAGATAAGTTTGCTGATGTTCAAGGAAAGACCGACATTAAATTATTAGTCACGGGCAAAGGAACAAAGCAAAATCTCAGGACTGAGATACAGTTGATAAAGGTAGATATTTTTCATCTAAGAAGCTCAGGACATAAAATAGCTTCAACAATATTTAAAAGGTGCTATTTACTTTAAGAGGATGTATTTATTTTCTTTAGTTTTGATAGGTAATATATTCTTAAATTACTAAATAATAAATGAATTGAAACATAAACATTTTGAAAAAGTCTCCACAACACTTGTACTCCAATTTCCCAGTTCTAGCCTTCAAAAGCAATTAACGTCAGCTTGCTGTATGTCATGTCTATATACTATGTGTATGTAGAGATATATACTGTCCTTTGTACAAATTTATATCTTTCTTTCCTTTGAAAACTTCTTGGATCAGAAGGATCTGGACAAGATATTGCTTCAAAAAGAGGCCTCAGTCTTCAGTGTAACCGTATTTATTTTCTCATTATTCAGACTCAACTACACATCATGATCATGTGGCTAAAAGTTGGAGCCTTATATAGACCAAGATGGTTGGCTGAAAATACAGAGCCCTGCCATGCTCTGCATTACAAATATTTAATCCTTCTCTATTGTATATTTATCGCCCCTCCTCCAACCTCACACTGTTCATGTAGATCAGACTATGATTCTTCTTCATCATTATCTTAAAACGTGCTTCTGCTTCTTTCTTGAGTTGGAGCCTCTTTTCTGGGTGCCATGTACACTCATTCCAATGTTTGCTTCTTTGGATTAATGCTGCATAGTCTCCAGTTGTCTTGAAAGGTTGAAAGTTCTTTCTGTTGAAAGGTATACGGGTAGTTTATTTTGCTCATTTTTTTTTTTTTAATCTTGGCATGTCTGTAAATTTCTATATTATCATTTTGTGTAATTAATGGTTTTACTGAGTATAGAGTTCTAGTTTAAAGACATTCTTTTCTTTACATGTTTTAAGTCAGTCAGGTTCAAGTCTATCTGTAAAGAAATTGACAACAATTATGTTTCCATGACTTTTTTCTTCTTAATCTCTTTTTATAAGTTCATTGGATCTTCTCTATAAGTTCATAGGATCTTCTCTTTGCCCAGAGTTCTGAAATTTCATAATGATACAAATTAGAATGCATACAGTTTTTTTTTTTTTCCCAGCGTGTTGGGTAATTAACAAGACCATTTCATCTGGAAACTCATAGCTTTCAGTCTTGGAATTTTTATTTTTAATTATGTCATTGATGATTTTGCTTACTTTTTTTTTTTTTTTTTTTTTTTTTCTAGAGCTGTTTTTTAAGGTTGGATCTCTAGTAGGTACTCTAAATTTTTTAATCACTTGTCTCCTCATTTTCAGGACTATATTACTTCCCTGCTTTGGGGGAGCTGCTTTATTTCCCAATTTTAAACATTGATTTATTATTTCTATTCCTATTTATAGTTGTTTTTTTTTTTAAAGGCGTCTAGGAGTTTTTTGTTGTTGTCCATTGATTTTTTTAATGTGTCTGATTTTTTTTCTTGAATACAAATGTCTTCTCTATTGCCATAAGGATATTAATGTTAACATTTAAAATTTTATTTTTCCTGAAAATAATTAGTTTTCTTCAGTTTTTATTTGTTTGTTTGTTTTTGGTTTCTATTTTCTTTCTATGTTTGTTTTTCCTTGATTGACTGCACAGGTAGTAAATAAAATGCTAAATGAAAGCTTTTGCATTTGGTGGGTGGGAGAGTTGCTTGATGCTTTGAAGTGTACTGTAGGCTTCAGAATTCACTGGATATTAATATCTTTAATTATATTTCTTTGGGGTTTCCTCCACCACCAATCTCTGCCTGGAGAGTAAATGTGGTTTTTATTTTTTGTATTAAAAAAAAAAATATATATACACACACACACACACACACATATTAGTTTTTTATCACAATTGACATAATATAGTTATTAGTTTCAGGTGTACAACAGAGTAATTAGACATTTATATAACTTATGAAATGATTATCTTGATAAATCTAGTACTCATCTGAAACCATACATAGTTATTATAATATTATTGTATATATTTCCTATGCTATACTGTACATCCTCATGACTATTTTGTAACTACCATAATGTCTTAGTCCCTTCCCTTTTTTCACCCTCTATCAACTCTTCTGCCATCTGGCAACCATCAAAATGTTCTCTGCATCTATGAGTTTGTTCATGTTTTGTTTGTTCTTTATTTCATTCTTTAGATTCCACATATAAGTGAAATCATATAGTATTTATCTTTCTGACTTATTTCACTTAGCATAGTACCCTTTAAGTCCATTCATATTGTTGCAGATGGCAAGACTTCATTCTTTTTTATGGCTGAGTAATATTCCATTATATATATGTACCACTTCTTTACCCATTCATCTACTGATGGACAGTTAGATTGCTTCTAGATCTTGGCTATTGTAAATAATGTTATAATGAACATAAGGATGCACATATTCCTTTGAAGTAGTCTTTTGGGTTGCTTCAGATAAATATCCAGAAATGGAGTTACTGTGCCCTTGTCTTTTGTTATAGCCTTTGTTTTAAAATCTGTTTTGTTTGGTATAAATATTACTACTTCAGATTTTTTGTTGTTTTTGTTTCCATTTTCATAAAATATCTTTTTCCATCTCTTTCAATCTCTATGTGTCTTTCAATCTGAAATGAGTCTCTGATAGGCAGCATATGTAAGGATTTTGTTTTCTTATCTATTTAGCCACTTTATCTTTTGATTGGAGCATTTAATTTACTTACATTGAAAGTAATTGTGATAGATATGCAGTTATTGCAATTTTATTATTCATATCTATGATCTTTTTTTCTTGTTAAAGTAGTCCCTCTAACATTTCTTGTAATACTAGTTTGGTATTGGTGAACTCCTTGAGCTTTTTCTTGTCTGGGAAGCTCTTTATCTGTCCTTCAATTCTAAATGATAGCTTTGCTGGGTAGAGTAATCTTGGTTGTATGTCCTTACTCTTTATCACTGAATATTTCATGCCAATCTCTTCTGGCCTGCAAAATTTTTATTGAAAAATCAGCCGATAGTCTAATAGGAGCTCCCTTGTATGTAACTAACTGCCTTTCTCTTCATGCTTATAAAATTCTCTCTTTGTCTTTAAATTTTGGCATTTTGATCATGATGTGTCTCGGTGTGGGCCTTTTTGGGTTCACCTTGTTTGGGAGTCTGCGCTTCCTGGGTTTGTATGTCTATTTCTTTTGCTAGGTTAGGGAAGTTTCCCATCATTCTTTCTTCAAATAGGATTTCAATCTCTTGCTCTCTTCTCCTTCTGACAGCCCTATGATGGGAATGTTAGTATGCTTGATGTTTTCCCAGAGGCCCCTTAAACTCTTATTTTTTTGAATTATTTTTTCTTGTTGCTATTCTGATTGGCTGTTTTCTGCTACCTTATCTTTCAAATTGCTGAATCAATCCTCTGCTTCATTTAATCTACTATTGATTCTTCATTTCTGACTGTTTTTTGTTTTGTTTTGTTTTGTTTTCTGTCTCTATTTTTGTTTTCCATCTCTTTGTTGAAGTGGTCACTGAGATCATTGAGCATCCTTATAATTAGTGTTTTGAACTCTGCATCTGATTGTCTTCATTTTTTTTTTAGTTCTTTTTAAAAAAGTTTTGTTCTGTTCTTTCATTTGGGACATATTTCTTTGTCTCCTCATTTTGGCTGCCTCCATGTGTTTGTTTCTGTGTATTAGGTAGAGTGCTATGTCTCTCTGTATTGGTAGACTGGTCTTATGTAGGAGGTGTCCTGTGAGGCCCCGTGGCACAGTCTCCCTGGTCATCTGAGCTGGATGCTTCAGGTGTGTCCCTTGTGTGGTTTGTGTGTGCCCTCCTGTTGTAGCTGAGCCTTGATTGCTGTTGGCACATCACTGGGCAAAACTGACCCTAGGGCTGATTGGTTGTGAGGACTGGCTGTGACTACAATGGTGGAGCTGTTGTGCAGGCACTGAACCTATGGAGCAAGATTCACTTTAGCAGGGTCCTGGTGCCTGCCAGGTCTGCCTTTTTGGTGGAGGTTTTTGAGTGGTACTCTGGTGTAGTCTGAAGCTGGCTACTGGGTGTTTTTATTCTGAGGCCTCTTGGGAGGCACTGTGGTGCAGGCCAGGGTCAGCTGCTGCTTGTGGGCTGCCTAGATAACTTGGTTTGAGCTACAAAGTGATCTGCAGATAGTTGCCACTTGTGCATGGGAAAGGCGAAGTTGCAAATTGAAGCTGGCTTTTACTAATATCGAGCTTGGGTTGCTTAACAAGAGATATGGGCACATCGGGGCGATATGCTGCTTGTTTGGGGTTTGTGAACCTTTGAGAGACTTTAGAAAAGTCTGCAGCATGAGCCAAGTCAGGCTGTTTCTATGGAAAGGACACTGAAAGTGGCTTGGGTGGGTCCACTAGTTGGATGGGACAGGATTTCAGAGAATCACCAGGGCTAAGTGAAAAGTGTTACTTAGATTGATGGATACTCAGATATGGCACCTGCCTGTGCATGCAGGCTGTGTGAGTGTGAGGACTCAATTAAGGAACAATGGCTTATGCCAGCACTTCTGTCTGGGAGAAAGCTGCCTTTCTGGCTCTCATTCTGAAGGCAGACAATTCAATTCCTCCTAGTATATCCCTGGTGCTGTTCAAGCTGCTGCTGCCTTAGTGCTAGAGCTCAGAGCAAGTGAGTCCATCAGCAAATAAGTTCATGTGCAAGCCCATAACAGGAATGCCTGTTATTCCAGCAGCCCTTTGTCTCATCCAGCCACCATCTCCACTGGTTTTTCACAGCCAGAAGTTATGGGAATTTCTCTCTCTAGCACTGGAACCCTGGGCTGGGGAACTTGGAGTGGGTCTGAGACTCCTTACTCCTCAGGGGTGACCTCCATAGACAAGATACCTTTTCTGATTTTTAACTGTCACACATGGGTGTAGGACCAGCCCTTTCTACAGCTCTACATCCCTTCTACTAGTATCTACATACCTTTTTCTGTTTATCTTTACTTACAAGACTTTTGTTCATCTAGACTTCATGTGATTCTCAGTGATGATTGTTCTGTAGTTTAGTTGTAATTTTGATGTGGTTGTGGGAGGAGATGAGCACAGTGTTTACCTACTTTCCCATCTTGACTGGAAGCCTTGGAGAGTAAATAACCTGCTAATGTTCCTTCAGTCTAGTTTCAGAAGGATTAGCAATTCACTATATATATATTTTTGTAATATATATATATATTACAAAATATATATTTTTGTTATATATATATATATACATATATATATATATATATATATCATATATATATATATATTACAAAAGAGTTTAAACGTACTAGAGTGTTAACTCATAACAAAGGATAAATAATAGAGGACACATTGAAAAGAGCATGTTGGGATAGGTGAGGGGTGAAGAATCCTTAGAAGAAAAAGCTAAGATCTACAGAAGATAACAGACTATTGATACATTGTTGTCATTACCCTGTTTCAGAGGAGGATGAGTGCCTGTTTCTTCAATGATTATATGCAGAAAAAAATGATTTATTCTTTCTTACAAGAAACCTCAATAAATCTGTGCAATTAAGGTGTAAAGAAACACTACAAATCTACTCTTCTACAGCACATTTATCATTGTAGCTAGATATCCATGAACACTTAATTGGCTATTAATTAATACACCTTTATTATCAGCTGGCTCTTTCTGTACTCATTGTACATCTTTTGCAGTTGAATTTGGAGGGCAATCCAGAAGGAATCCCTTTCTGCTTGAATTGTATTTCAAGTAATAACAGCAATCACATTTCATGAATTGTATTACATGGCTTGGTTAATTATTTCATTTAAAACTCACCACAGCTACTTGAGGTAGGTACTCTGAAAATCCCCACTTTAGGAGGTTATTTAGGTTGTCCAAGATCACACACTTAGTAAATGGCAGAGCTCGGGTTCGAATCCAATCTGATTCCTTCCTTAACACATACTTGCCACTGATGTGGAATTTGATTTTAAACTTATTTCTTATGCTAAAACCAAAGAAGGAGGGAAATTGATTATTGAACTTTAATTTCTGTTTTGGAAAACAATCAGTTTGGAATCAATTATTTTAATCTGTAAATAGTTATTGAGTATAGCAGATAGCAGATACTATTGGTCCAGCATGTAAGCTATACAATTGGATTGCTTTGTCACTTAATAGATGAATGGTGTTAGATTACTTTTTCCAATCTTTTTATGTGAGCATTTAATTGTTTAATATGTGTAAAATACTTAGGACAGTACCTGGTGCATAATTAATGGTAATGTATCTGTCATTATTACTGAACGATGCTTAGAATATTAATTTTAAGAATGTGAGAACAGACACAAAACTTTTCATACCTCACAAGCAAACAAATACACTAGATTTCACAGTTGAAAGAGATTCTCAGGTTGTGAGGCTCACATTTCTCATTTAAGGTTGGTGCAATTTGAAACCTATAAAGAGGAAATACTTAAAAATGCAGCGCCTTTATTAGAAAAATAAGACACTGGCAGTCTGTTGTACATGCAATAGGAAGTACTTCAAGGTGGTAAAACAGTGTCATCTAGTGAGAGCTGTAGGTGGGAAAATTTCCTAAACTAAATTAGCATGTCTAAATAGTTCTATTTATAGGATTCAAATTTTTAGAATTAAAAAAAAATTATTATCACTTAAGTGTTATATATAAATGAGAATGGATGTTTTAAACTAGTTTATCATAATGAACAAAAAACACACAAAGGTTTAGAAAGTCAAGACAGACCTTACTTGATACCATAAATGGAATATTGAGTAGTCCTCATCACAATTTTGAAAATTCTATATTTAAAGGTTTATTCCTTTATATTTTAGAAGTACGGAAGTGATGGGTTTATTATTATTTATGTTTTATTATTATTATTTTGTTTTATCTTTGATTTTCCCCTGAGGATACAAACAATTCCTGGGAAAGCTAAATAATGAATCTGCTTTAGTTTCAGTTCACTTGGTCAAGTGTTGATTGGCAGCTGTTTGACAGAATGCTGTTGGAATGTTACAAAATAGAGAGATCCGATTGAGGGCAGAAGCAGTGTCATTTGGAATTGTTGGCAGGTTTTACTGAGGGATGCTGAGAGTATAAAAGGGATGATCAGAGCTTAACTTTTCCTGTTCAAATATATCCTTAGTAACTGAGATTGCTTCTGTCTTCAGGTTAAGAATTTCCGCCTTTTAGAAACAACTTGATTTTTGACAGCATTACCAGAGATTTCCCTCATCTTTATGACTGTCAGTATTTCCACCAAATACTTTGAAACAAAATAATGAAACAAAATTCCTTGGAATTTTGGAAACTATTTAGGGTAGAATTTTCACACTGTGTTTAGAAATCCACTAGAAGTGAACTAGTAATAGGTGAGCAGGCAAAGAACAGGCAAAGGGCTGGTCGCTGGCACTCAGTATAGTGGTGGCATCAAAGAAACAAGTAGCTTCTTTTTTGTCAGAATTGTGTTTCTATCATATGCTAACAATTTGATGGCATTCCATCTAATTGTTAAATTCCAGAAAGAATTCCACATGGAGCACAGTCTTTGAGATATTAGCATTTTCAGTTATTATTGCTAAGTTGTCTTTTTTATGAGGTGACTCAGTTCACATTATGAGCCCTCTTCTTAGTCTAGACTAGAATCTCAAACATTCATTAAATATCAGGGCCTTATTGTAACTGAATAAAATAAGCCCAAACATTTAAAAATCTTCGATTCTAAAAATAAATAAAAATTATCACCAAAGCTTGAAATACCACATAAGTTAATGAATAATTCAATTGAATTTATTAATGAAGTCACTGAATAGCATGATACTTAGACTTGATACAACTGGATTTTTAATGAGTTTAAGAATTGTATATTAAAGATTTATTAAGGTTATTGGCCTTCTAATCTGGAACTTTAGATAAAATTGAATGTAGTAAATTTTAATTCTTAGAAATCTTAAGGTGGTTGTAATTTTTCAATTTAGAGTTAATTAACAGCATTTAGTTACTCATGAACACTTGTCTATAATTTGTAATTTTAATGCAATTAAAATTTCTCCCAACACTGACACATTTTCTCATTCTACATAATAACAATTTAATTTTTATGTGATTACAGTATCAATTTAAAAAATAAACCCCATAGGGGAGCATTAACAACATAATCTGCTTAAGAGATTCCCACTATGCCTTTTACCCCTATTTATTGAGGTCACCACAATAAGCTCGAGACTCCCAGGCCCTCATTTCATCAGAACACTAATCACCTTGCAGTTCTGCCTATCCCCCAGCCCAGTCCCCTTTTATACCTCTCACTAACTCTTTCACTGTAGACTCTGTCTCTCAAGCCCTTCATCAACACACTCCTTTTATCGCTCACATCTTCCCTGAAAGTTCTGCTCACTTTCTTGTTAGAACTAATCTGCTCTGGAGTGTAGTGCTTCCTTTGAAGCTCACTCACATGGCTCTGCCACCCCACACACCATTAGGGCTGGAAGTGTGGTAGGTCTCTACTGGCTTCCCTTGATAATTCCAGGCTTTTTAAATTCTCCTCTCGAAAATATCTCAGGCTTTGAAGCTTTGGCCTCAGATCTTTGCTGTCATAATTCTTGAGGGATTTAATGTCCACGAAATGATCTAATATATAGGTTGTTCGGTTCCCTTCCTTTAATGATATCTTCCCAGTACCTCGGCCATGGTCATACCTGAATATCATCATTACCAATAACTGCACGTCCTCCATAGTGCAGTTAAGTTAGTTACTCTCTGTCTACTAACCTCTTCCTGTTTCTCCAAATCATAATTTCTATTAACCAAACTCCAACAATTATTAACTCAATGAGGAGCTATCATTTATTGATCCTACCGCTATTCTACCACATTTCCACTACCTTATGTCCTCAGTGTCCCTCATTATTGAGATTAGATACTGTTGGCCATACACCATTCCATGAACCCTTCCATAAACCCACAGTACTTGTTGACTTTTTCTCTCTTTGTCATAGTAACCTGACAGAATCTAAAACATGTTTTCATCCAAATCTACTCAGGCTATGCCTGCCAAACAATCTTACCAATTTTGTAGTCATAATATTCTCATATATAACTATCATAGTCCTTCTATTTTTTCAGCATTCAGTATTTGATCCTGATTTAACTGTTAATATTGCTGCTTATTTCACTGATAAAATAAAATAAATCAAAAGAAAGAAAAATTTTGAAGCAGAGAAAAGATTGGTGGTTGCCAGAGGTTGAGGGGTAGGAGGTGGGGGAATTAGATGACAGTGGTCAAAAAGTACAATCTTCCAGTTAT
The DNA here is from genome assembly GCF_902729225.1 of Pteropus medius. Taxonomy (NCBI): domain Eukaryota; kingdom Metazoa; phylum Chordata; class Mammalia; order Chiroptera; family Pteropodidae; genus Pteropus; species Pteropus medius. The sequence goes on along the minus strand of NW_024346667.1, from coordinate 25,135,059 downwards.
AAGATAAGTAAGTTCTGGAATGTAATGTACAGCATGGTGACTGTAGTTAACAGTACTGTATTGCATATTTGAAAGTTGCTAAGAGAGTAAATTTTAAAAGTTCTCATCACAAGGAAAAAAAATTGTAACTATGTGAAGTGATGAATGTTAATTAAACTCATTGTGGTAATTATTTTGCAATATATACATATATCGAATCATTATGTTGTATATCTTAAACTAATACAATGTTATATGTCAATTATATCTCAATAAAACTGGAAAATTTAAATAAATCAGTAGAGAACATCTACAGGCTCTTAGCACCATATCTGAGCCCATTTCCTTCCTTCCTGCTGTATAAGCTAGACTTCTCAATATTCTGATGAAGTCCCATTCCTTCTCTCCAAGCTTATCACTCCAACAATTTTATGCTAGATCATTCTCTTCAGCGTGAAATTATGTAATAGATTTCAAAATGAGAAAGAAAACCTGTCTTTCTGTTCAGCTACCCTGTTTCTTTGGCCTTTAAGAAAATTTTTACAAAAAGTTGTCTATCTTCACTATCAATTTCTATTATCTAATTTTCTCTTATTTCAGTCTCTTTAGGTTTATATTCCTATCACTTTGCTTAAATCACTGTGGTCCAAGTAGCCATTAATGTTTTCATCATTCCTGACTGATCAGCCTCAGGAAACAGTTGATCACTCCCTTCATTTTCTTCACTCGACTTTCAGAATCCAACGCTGTTTTTCTCTTGGTAAAAGAGATTATTTTTCTCTATTTCAGTGATTGCTTTTCATATTCTGGACCTTTAAACTATGTAATTTCCAGTCCATGGTCCATTTTATTGTTTTTATTCACTCAGTAGATCATCTATTTCATTCTGAGAGTCTTTAGGTACTGGCAATCTCCAAAACTATGTCTTGATTCCAGCTCTCTTCCCTGACTCCATCTGCCAATCTGACTTTTCCATTTGGATATCTAACAGGCATTTCGACTTTAAAGTGACTAAAACCCATCTCCTTGTCCCTAATCTATCTTTCCAGATCAATTATACATCAGCTATATATCAATTACGCATCAATTATACATTATTTTTCCTGTTGCTTAGGCCCTAAACCTTAGATTTGTCTTTGAGCCTCATAATTCACATGAATCATTTAACAAATATTTGATTCTCACTCAAGTTCTATAATGAATTCACCCAATTCTTACCACTTGCACTGCTGATTTACTAATACAACTTGCCATCCATTTTGAATTGGTTTTCTATCACTGCTTTAATAAATACTATAAACCTATCAGCTTGAAACAACAAAATTTGCTGTCTTACAGTTCAAAAGACCTAAAATCAAAGTTCCAGGAAGGCTCCAAGGGAGAATCTCTATTGTTGCCCTTTCCAGCTTCTAGACGCTACCTATGTTCCTTGGCTTACGGATCCGCCTTCCGTCTTCAAAGTCAGCGTCATAACAACTTCACTCTCTTTCTCTCTGACCTCTGTTTTCATTGTTACTTCCCCATCTCTCATTCTGATACTCCTGCTTTCCTCTTATAAAGACATTTGTGATTACATTGAACCTACCTGGATAATGCAGTAGAATATACCCATGTCAGGATTCTTAAGTTAATCTCTTTTGCAAAGTCTCTTTGCCTTGTAAGGTAACATACACAGGTTTTAGAGATTAGGACATTGATATCTTGGGAAGAGGGACATTATTCTATCACTAAATACTTTAATCTGTAATACTCTAAGAGTTCTAAACTGGTCTCCCTAACTCCATTCTTTTCTCTGTTCACCACACCAGAAACTTGATTGATTGCTTTAGAACCTGTCAAAACTTCATGGATAGCAAGACAACATCAAAAGATACGAACTATCTTTAAATTAATGCATAGACTCAGTGCAATTCCATTTGAATCCCAGTTTTTTTCCCTCATAAAATTTGAAGAGCTGATTATACAATTAATATAGAAGTATAAGGATCAATGAATAAATAATGTTTTTCATGAAAAAGAACATGAATGAGTAATACTACCTTAATGGACTTAAGTTGTATTATAAAAGAGTAGTAATTAAGATATTATGGTCCAGTCTGTAAAGCAGATAAGTAGATTAATTGAGGACATAGAAAGTTAATAGAGATACCCTAAATATATAGAAATCTAATGTGCTATTGTACATCAAAAGAAAAATGGTGAACTTATGTGTTTTTTGGATATTGGTTATGCATAATAAATGATTAAACTCCTCTAAATCATACATAGAAATTTCCATCACTTTAGAAGAAAATATGAAAGAAATGTCTAATGAACTTGATTAGAGAAGTTCTCTTAAACATGGCACACACACAAACCTGCAAATTATAATGGAAAAGATTGATAAATTAAGCCACATTAATATTAAATAATTGTGTTTATTTGAGGAATCCATAAAGAATGGAAAAAAGCCAGAAACATGAAGACAAAATTTGCAACAGATTTAATCAATATGGAAGTAGTATCTTAAATATATAAACCTATGCATCAATAAGAAAAAGATAAGCTCTCCTGCAGAAAGATACTCAAATGACTAGTCAATGAATAGACTTTCTATAGGAGAGTGATTATAAATAGCAAATCAACCTAGGAAAATATGCCTAACTTAACTAATAATCATAAATATACATATAAAACCACAATGCATACCAATTTAAACCTACTTGATTTAAAAATTCAATTTTATTTATCTTCCATAAAATAAAATTTAATAAATAAAAAGACCCATTTTTTTATTTATTAAAAAATAAAGTATTGATGACAATGTGAAACGATGAAATCTTTCTCATATTGCTGGTGGGGTTATAAATTGGTGAAATAATTTGGAAAAAAGATTGTCCTCAAGCAGTAAAGTGCAGATACACATAAACTCTGAATCACCAATTCCAATCCACCTCTTTAAAATGCCTATCTCCCCCAGAAAAGGTCTTTCTTTTCTTGTTATACTTTCTTTCTTATTCATTTCCTAATATGCAACATGATGTTCTTGGATTTCTCTATAATTTCTTTTAAAAATTCTTTCTTTGATATCCAACAGGAAGTGACTACCAGTATTTCTGTCCCTGTCCTCTGTTTATACCTGGATCTCTGGAGACTAGCTTTGGGACAACAGGAGATTAGATGGTCCTAAATCTTCTGGAATTAAAATCCCTCTCATATTTTTATTTTTATTCCATTCACCAATAACTTTCTTCAAAGGATGAACCTGAGAGTTTCTTTCCTTCTGCAGAACAAGAAGAGAAAGAGATGGAGAAGACAACTAATGATCAGTTTAATTCTTCAGTAAAACCAGAAAGAAACTAGAGGAGAGATTTCCATTTTCATCATAGTATGCCTTGGAGTCATTACATTCAACTGCCTCATTTTATAATATAGCTGCTTGGAATTTTAATTTTTCTTCTCTTAACTAGATGGAAAATTTGCATTTTGAGGTTTCATTTTTCCAAAGTTACTCTGCCTAATTTTGCAGGTCAATAATTCATCTCTCTTGATTTCATTCTAGAACTCAGTTCATCTGTAGATTTTTTTTTATCTCAACTATTGCTTTTCATTAATAACATCCTTTTTTTTCTTATGACTTCATGTGCTTTCTTCCTGCTCCCATATCTTCCTTTACCTCTTTGTAGATATTGAATATGCTTATTTTAAATTATTACCTACCGCTTATGTTAATTCTGTCTCATTTGTACTACTTTCTCTTTCTCTTTCATCTACAGCATACCAGATATTTATTTTATTTTCCTGTGAGTTCTTGTTCTCTTGGAGCTCTATTCATGGCAGTTAATGATGTATACCACAGAGGAGCAGCTAAAGCCAGATGCTAGCTGTGCCTTGCATAATAATTTTGAGATAGGGATAAATTGTATACTAGAGGAAAGCCTATAGGTTTACATTCTATACCTCTGCTATTATCCTTATTTAAAATTACCTAGATCCAGGATGCCGACAAATTGGAGAGGACAGTAATCTGAAAGATGGAAAGATTCATCCAGGTTAGTCTGAAATACTGCCTCTATATTAACCTAGGGGTCCTGATACTGCTGGGTTGGCCACTACTTTTCTGTCTTTCTGTGGCTACTGGGTATCCAGGGCAATATGAAAGAGAGAAAATGACACATTTAAAAAAGTACTCTTGTTTTCATGTCCAGACTATTTAACTTTAGGCTAATGTTTTCCTTTCCATCTGGTACCCCAAAACCAACTTACAGAGTTTTCTCATAGTTTTTATGTCAATGTAATCAGTCCTTGAACCTATTTTTAGTTACTTCACTATCTCCGAGGCTGACTTGAGAAGAGGGAGTCAGTACCCCAGGGCGATTGTCATCTTTACGAGAACATGAAGTACTCCAGAACAGTAGTCTCACACAGGTACCTAAGAATGGAAATGCTAGTTATTAACTAATATCTTTTTGTAACTCTTATTTTCATTTTGCAAGTCTAAATGATTACATTCTGTAATTTTGCATTTCACCTTATTTATAAGACCGTATCTTTTTCATTTTTATTTCCTTTCTTCTTTAATTTTTTTTAATGATTAAGACTTGTGGTGGTTGCTTTCATTCAAACTTGGCTAAGCTATGGTGCCAAGCTGTTTGTTCAAACAGTAGTCTAAATGTTGCTGTGAATGTATTTTGTAGATGTGGCCGACATCTATAATGAGTTGATTTTAAATACAGGAGTTTATCCTTTAGAGTATGGATGGACCTTATCCAACTAGTTGGACTTATTATGAGCAAAAACTTAGGTTCCCTGGAGAAAGAATTCTGCCTCAAAACTGTGTCCTAGAAGTCCTGCCTGGATTTTCAGCCTGCCAGCCTTCCCTACAGATTTAAAACTTAACAACTTGCACATATGTGTGAGCTAATTCCTTAAAGTAAATCTCTTCATACACATGCATTTGCACATACAGATCTATTATACATTTTTATATATACATATATATGTGTGTGTATATACATATATATACTTAATATATAAATTAATATATTTACATAAATATATAAATTGGTTCCATTTCTCTGGAGAAGCCTAATACAGGGATCTATACTATGGTAAAAGACTGGATTGTTTATTTAATGACTTAAAACTATAGTCATAAAAATTTCTCCTTTTAATTTCTCGACTTTCCATTTAATATTTGTTGTGACTGCCTAAGAATAGAGTGATATAGAAATTAGTGTGGAATTCATTAGAGGATCACAAAGCTTTTCTTTTTAGTTATTTATAAAACAGAAAAATAAATATTAAAATATTCATTTATTTTACATAAGAATAGACTTAATTGGGAAGAGACCAACTTTGAGATAACAAGTTAAACATTTGTTCAATCTCTATACAATTTGACTTTCTTGTCTACCATTTTGCAGAAAATACTTTTTTCTTTTCAGATGCAATGGGAAGGGTTTTTTTGTTCTATCACTTTTATGCCTTCTTTTCTGCATTTCTCAACCTTCACACATTTATTGTTCCCCTTCCCCTCCCTTGGTTTTAATCATCCAACACAAAGTTATCATTATATTCTCTTGCATCCAACACCTCATTCTTTCAATTGCTCTCCTTCCACTTTCTATCACTTAAGTGTGAGTCCTTTCTCACCTCAGGATCCTTGGTCTTTTATCTTCCTGCTAAATTTTTCTTTCAGAGATTCAATGTTTCTAAGAACTCAAATAATTTTTCTGTGTCGTGGTGATTTTGGAATCATTTATTTTTACTTCTGGAAATACAAAAGCCATTGTATTTTATGAGAGGGAATATATTAGTATACTTTTTAAAAGTAACAGAATACTAATTAGGAAGGGGGCTAGCAGCTAACACAAAAGGATAGTTTATGAGAGACTAAAAGTAGGTCCACTATGCAGTGGGATAATAGCAGAATTACAAATTTAAAGAAGAGTGGGATTTTTTACAAAAGACTATTCATTATTTGTACAAATGACATTAAAACACCATGCCTCTCTATCTAGGAAGGAAGGGCAATTGATATTTAAACAAACATGAAACTATTGTATTTTTGAATTGGCAAGTATGGAATTGCCTTTAGGGATTGAAAAATCATTCATATGTATCTAAAATACAAATGTTATTATATTTCTCATCCAGCATACTTTTATTTTAAAATGCTTATGAAACTTAAAGCTCATAGTATGTGGAAAATAAGTTTTATGAATCTTTTAAAGTAGAAATTATACATATTTTAGATCAAAGTGATAAATTAAAATGAAATTAAGCAAAGTACATGCACAGAAAAGAGGTTCAATTAAAAATAATCTAAACTGAGGTGTTTTATGTAGAAGAGAAACAATATATATATATTTCTCTAAAGTTTCAAGAAATACAAAGATATTCATGATAAAATATATGATGATTTCATTTTGGGGAGAAATTCAGATGAATTTGGAAGATTGGAGTATCAGACCATGTTAAAGTATATGTGTGTATATTTGGGGGTTATTAGTGATGTTGGAAAATACTGCAGACTTTACTTGAATAATTCATATTTAATAAGACATTTCTTTCTGGTAGTACTTCATGCACATCAAAATCAGCATATTACCACTGAATTGTCCTTAGTACAAAATGTGCCATTTTAATAACATGATATAATAAGATAGCTATTTAATATCAGGGATTTATGCATCTTATTTGATAGTACATTCTAAATTAAATAGATAGCAAAGTATTTCTTCCATGCTTCCAATATAAAAAGAGGCCAAAACATTTGCATATGAAATATATTAACTGTCATGAAATACTTATTTTCACAGCCAGTTTCAGCAGACAAAATTTATTCAGTCATGCAGCCAGAATTCAAAAAGAAATTTAGTGACAATTTTATTTAAGGACATTGTTATCTTAGTTCTGGAAAAAAAAAAAAATTGGGACATTATTTCTGCCAAGGAGATTTAGGAAGCTCAAAGCTGCCCGTTATGCAAATTCATTCCAACCAACAACTCAGACGTCATTCAAGGACGGTATGTTCGTCATGGTTTTCTTCTGCTGTGACCATTTTTGTAATTGTGCAGTTAAAAAGAAAAGTTATATTTTCAACCCATTTAAAATCTGGAAGAAAATAATGAAACTCAGGGGTGATTATTTTTATGATAACATTAAAATTGTTATAGATTTTCATGGAGAAATATCATTTTCCTCATGATGCACTTTATTTTTCTCGTTGCTTCATTTTTCTTTCAATCGTTTTGGCCAGTGATAATGATGTATATACTATTGGTGATACATTATTATAGTATGATAAGTGAAAGTATTGAAAGTATCTAATAAAGAATGTGTATTTCTTTTCACCAAATTAATTTAGAACCATATGAGAGAGCTATTCAGGATTTAATTAAGATCCAAAATTTATTATTAATCAAACTGAGTAAAGAACATGATTTTATGTGAGAAGAGAATTTGCTACTACTTATCTCTGGTTGCAGCTTAGTAATCGACCTACTTAGGGGCACAACCAGAAAAATCACAGGATTTCTATGCAAGGGTAGTCCCATGCATCTTGAGGTCAGGCAGCTCCCAGAGACTAAATGACCGAACAGTGAGAAAGCATTGTGTTAGATTTACTGTGTTAGATTTGTATTGCTACATAAAATCACCACATATTTAGCAGTTTAAAACAATACTTATTTATTATTTCACATATAGGTCAGAAGTCTATGCATGGCTAATATGGGTCTTATCCTCAGGGTTTCATGTCTGTAACATAGATGTTGGCCAGGACTGAGGCTCAGGTTTCTCATCCCAGCTCATGTAACCGTTGGCAAAGTTCATTTTCTTGCCACTGTGGAATACATGGCAGCTTTCTTATTCAAGACTGGGTGGATAATCTCTCTGATAGCAACAAAAGCTTAAACAGTCTTTTAAGGACTCTCTTGATAAAGTCATGCCCACCCAGAATAATCTTCCTTTTGATTAACTCAGAGTCAAATGATTAGAATTTTACATACATCTACAAAATACTTTCACCTTTACCATGTAAAGTAATATCATCATGAGTGAATTCCATCATATTCATATTCACAGGTTATTCCTATAAACAAGGGGAAGAGATTATAAAGTGTGTTAATATTAGGGGGTGGAAATCTTTGAGTCATCTAAGAATTCTTCCTACCACTTTACCAAACATAAAATTCACTCTTTCCTTTAAACAGTTAATATGGGATAGAGAGAAAGGTCGAGTTTACCGTAATTTTTTTTTTTTCATAAAACAACAACAGGCTAAGAGAAAGGTAATATCCCATGAGGATCTTTGTTTTATTTTAAACATTTATTGAATCAAATTTCCCTAGAAAAAACATATTGCAGTAGTGTTCAATACATATTCCAAATTTCTCTAATTAGCACTTGAATTCAAGAAAGATATGACTCATTATGTTTTAAAACTACTATACACCTATATTGTAGGTTGAATATGGTTTGAGCTAATGATATATAAGAGTTTAAAAGTTTGGAAGAAACTATACTAAAGCATCATGCTTCACTTCCGGTGTTACAGATTCCAGTTCTCTGGTGTTATTCTCTATCTCTTCATCTATTTTTTTTTTTTTTGCATCTCTCCCTTTACTTCATTGAAAATATTAAACATAAATATTGTAAAATTCTTGTCTGAAAATTCCCATATTTAGATTACCTAAGGATTTGCTTATAATATCTATATTTTCTCTTGTATTTTATTTGGTTCTGTCTTTTGGCAAATCTCATAATTTTATTGAATATCAGATATTGTTTGAAAAGTAGAGGTTTTAAATTGCCATATTCCATCAAAGAGGATTTACCCTTTCCTCTGTCAGAAGAATAGAACAGGTGACTGATGAGCTTAATCTAATCATAAACTTACTGAGCTTGAGATGGGCTAGAACTGCAGTCATAATGTGTCTATAACTGGTGTACACCCACTTCTCAGCATGTTCCTCAGTGATCCCAACTGCAAACCATGGATATTCACTGAGGTTGGTCCCCCAGTGGATTCTGAACTTTATAATCTTTGTCTACTCAATGCAGTGACGCTACAGAAAGTATTGGCTTACCTTCTTCACCTCTTATCACATAGTTCGTAATTTTGAAAACCTTCTGAGAGGAAAAATCTATACTTATGACGTGATTTCTCTGACCTTCATTTTTATTAAAATCTTGGTTACTCTCATCTATAAATTTCATTTCTTCTGTCAAACAATACCAAAATATTTGCTCCTTTCTCTGACTGTCAACTGCACTCGTCTCCTCTAGCCCTTTTTTCTGCAACCTCACCCTCTTTCTCTATCCTTAGAAATATCCTAAAAGAAAAAAAATGGCTGCAGAATATCTGCTCACCATCAACAGTCACCATCTGTGATTGTAGGCCTTTCATCATTACCTCAGCGGCATTCTGCTGCCTTTAAATAAAAAAAGAAAAAAAAAGAAAAAGAAAAAGAAAAAAGCCCACACAACTAAATTAGTAAATAAATTTGCAGTAGAATTATTTGGCCACACACTTCCAGAAGCAGCTTTCTGCTCACCTAATTTGAAAAGGACCTGATTCCTTGCCTTAAATTAACAAACAAGATCATGGAAATATTGAATTTAAAGGTATAAGTTTAACTCTAGAAGTAAAATAAAATGAATGAATTGGATAAACTTGCTGCTGCCTAGGTGTCTTGCCTTCTATCACCAAAATCAAAGGTCATGTAATAAATCATTTGTATAACTAAATCTCTAAGTCCTATTTAAAAAATCACATCAAGTCTGATTGTCATGCTGCCAAGAAATTCTTAAGAAACGTTCTTCAGTGGTATGTGAAGAATTTAGAATTTAGAAAAGATGTGCAAAATTCTTGGATTATCACTAACATAATTAAGCATTATTTCTGTAGTTATAAAAGTTATTTTTTACTAGTTACATATTCTACAATATAAGAAAAAACTAAAAGATCAGCAGTTTCTCTATACTACTTGAGCATCATAAGTATAATTTATATATGAATTTTTGGGAGAGCTCAAATTGGAGCTTTATTTTATATGAAAAAAGCATACAGAAGAAAGTTTCATTTAGAAGGAATTTCTTTCAGAGATCACCAAGAGTTATATGCAATCTCTTTCATTAGAAGGACAATTAGCATCTATCTAGTTGGTGGTATAATTTACCCTTTTCAGAGCTTCTTCTGGCCCTGTTATTTAACGATAAATATAAGAATATGTTATAATATATAATATGTTAAATATAAGAGTATATTTAAACAGAATATCTATTTGCCCAAATATATATAGATAGAAATATAACTTATTGAAATACGAGGTAATGAAAATTAATCACATTTTAACCATCTCACATAAAATTGTATGTGTACATATTTGTCTTACTATATATATACTACTTTTTTTATATGCTGACATTCTGATTTCATTTTCTTGAGGCATATAAAATCAGTTATGGCTGGGCATAAAAGTGTCCTAATGCCACTTTAGGATTAAAAGCACTGTGACAGCTTCCATTTTTTCATTGATCATTCTTAAACAAGTATGTTTTAATGACTAAATGATAATAATGCTCCTTTTAGTTTCTTTATGATAAAAAGAGCAATGAGAAATTTTGTCATGAATAAATTTATGTCATGACTGCTAGTCCCCAGACAAATTAATTTGTAGAGGTTATGGAAGAAAAGGGAGTAGAAAAATAAAATATGAAGTATAAAGCCTGTCAGATGGGCTTTGTTCTGTCTTGCATACTACAGGCCTTCATTAAGTCTCTGTCGGGATCTCATGCTAATATAGCTATCAAGAATCACATTACATTTTAAGAATATTACTCATTTAAAAAATTGTGAGTAAATATGAAGATTCTGGAATATGGTATTGCATTTTTTTACTGATATGCAGTGAATGTAGTGATCATGCTAAATGAGTATGTTATTTTCAAGTAATCTATTTTTGGCCAATGCTTAATAAATGTTGAGTCTAATTTATATAACATAATAATTACATGCTCATCCTACATGTTTCATCAAATTACAAATTTGGTTAGTGAATTTTTCAAATGATTATGAAAAATATATTTACGATTAGACAATTTATTAGACATGATTCATGATTAGACAATTTATTTTCTCAATGGGTTTCTGAAAATACAGAAGATTAATGGATATTAGCTCATGGACCATCATTACTGCACAGGAGACACCAATTCCATATACTATTGCATACATATTTGTATATTTTATAACCTATGAATAAGTCAGCCACTTGAAAAATTTTTTACTTCTCCTTGTCTTTCTAACAAATATCATGTGTTCTCAGAAATGTACCTTTCTTCCATCATCAAGTTTGGGATACCTTATCACATCTTCTAAATGAAATTGACCGTGATATTGTCTTAAAAGTTTACTCATATAGTTTATAAATAAATACTGAATGAAATCTAAATATATCACCATAAGAAATTATATAAAGCTTAACTTAAAGCAAAGGGATTTGCATTATATATTTAGATAAGTAGTTTGAGAGCAAAACAGACTCCCTTAAAGACAGAAGGTTTAATCTAACACATGGGCAGATCATGAAGAGCAGACGCAACAGACATGAAGATAAAATATTGTTGCTCTAAGAAGCCAAGAGTCTTAGGTGTGGATGGGAAATTTGTGGAAAACTTATACACTTATAAAACCTCGCTTTAATGCAAAATTGGAAGGTTCCAACCAGTCATGAGAGTTATGGGTTTATAGGGTGAAGTGTATTTCTGCTGTGTTAGAAAGTGTTCTTAGGGAAAACTTTTCAGTAGATCTAGTATTTCATGTAGTCCTGGAAGAATGGGTAAGCTTTCATTTTTGTAGAGAAATAAGAGCACTTCAAACATAGAAAATGGATGGGCAAAAGCAGAGATGTGAGAGTGAATCTTAAGTGCATGACAGAAAGTACCTGTAAAAGAAGATGGAAAGATGGGTTGTGATCAGGTTATGAAGGACCTTGAATACAGACAAAAAGTTTTCACATCCTGTAAGCCAAGAAGAATCATTGAAAAGATTATTTGGAGTTATGTCTTAAGAATAATATTCCATAATAGCAGTCCATGAGAGGTCAAAGATGGAGAAAACATAATATTAGGAGACCACTGTGAACACTGGAGTTTGAAGGTTATTTTAATAGTCCAGGCAGAAAAGAACAATGCCCGAACTAAAGTAATAGCAAGAGAAATGAAAAGGCAAAAGGCCATAATCAATTAGTTATTAACTTACTTTTGCACAGTACCTATATTTCCCCAGGTTTTCTTAGAAATTTAAATTTATTCATGCTAGAAAAACAATAACAACAAAATACTAAGTATCTACTATGTGACAGCTAACCTCAACTATGTTTATAATCCTAAAAAAAATTTATTTAATCAGACACATTTTGCTAATGAGGAAATCAAGACTCAGAGATGACAAATAATTTTCCCAAGGCCAGGGACAGAGCTACTTGGCAGTATTTACAGTTCTATCCCCCTTCAAACTTTTTACATAATATTTTTGGATAATGTCCTCAACAGTTACTTGTATATTTCTTAAAAACAAAACAAAACTAATGATTTTTAAAAAGTGTTAAAAAATCTGGTCTTAAAAACAAGTAGATTATTATTTTTTTCCCACCGTCTATTTAGCAACCTAAAGGCTCACTGGCAAGATCAGTTAGATGACATTAACGAGTGCAAATTGCTAGCAGGTGGCACTTCTTAGGGAGGTCTGGCTGAGAATGTCATGACATCTGGCACAGCACTTTTAAAATAATAAAACCCCGATTCCATACATTTAAAATGGGTTAGTAAAAATGGGCAGTGGGCAATAAAAATTAAAAACGTGAAATTGAAAATCTGACTGCAGCGGGAAAAAATTTGCATAAGAGCAGTGTCATAAAGTTAAAAGGAAAAGTATGGGACCAAGGAAGCGCAACCCTCTGGAGAGCTATGCTGTAGCTCTGAAAAGTGAATAATTGGCCAGCTCCACAGTCTTTTCTCTCACTAACAGGAACACATATCAGTGTGCTTCAGTTTTCAAAACATTTTAAAGAAAAATATGCTTAAATATCATGATGTTTTCCCTAGCTGTAATTTTTCTATCAAAAAAAGAAAATGAAATATGGATAGATGACCAGAGTGCAGTCCTACAGAGATTTTCTTTGAGTGGGCTCTCTTCTACCTGCTTACATTGTATCAGACAGGAAGACAAACAAAGCTTTTCGTTCAAAATTTAATTTTTATCTCAATGTTTTGAATTGTTTTTCTAACATGATAATATATGCGGGGAAAAAAAAGATGACCATTAGTGGCACATGTACTTATCTGTTTGGTGAATGACAGGTTAAGTTAGGAAAGATGAAATATTTCCTGTAAGGAGTGTAACTTGATGTTCGATAATAAAGTCAAGCACAGAAAGCTCACGATGTGTGGCCACTGTTCTAAGCAGTTCTGTATGTTAACCCACTGCACACTAACAATAATCCCATGAGGCGTGGGTACTATGAATTTTAAGGAAACCGAGGAATAGAAAAGTTAAATAGCTTGCCTTAATTTACATTGTATTTAAATGACAGAACTGGGATTCAAATCCAGGATTTACAAACAAAGTAAACACTAAGTGTGTGTTAGAGAATAAATAAAACACACTTGAATTAGTAATTCTAGTGCTACTCCTTGACATGCCAAGATATAGAGACATTGTGAAATTCACTGACCGGTTAGTTTCATCATTTTTAAAATGAAGCAGACACATTAAATGATGACCTTCAAAGTCACCAGAAGCTATAGTTTCACTTTCAATGATTTTGTAGAAAATTACTGACATTTAAGAGTAAAGGTATTCCATATAACCTTCCTATTCATAGAATGAAATAAAAACAATTCTCCATAACACGATAGTAATACCATTCTTATAATTTTAAGGTAGTTACTAAAATGGTCTATCTCAGTAATATATTCAGAATTTTGAATAGCGTAAACTTATCATTTTAGAACTAAAATTAACAATTTTTAGTACTAGGGAAAAGATAATGAACGTTTAAAATATACAGACACATGGTACTAACAACACAATCACTGAGAGCTTGAATATCTAGCACTTGATAGTTTTCTTCACTTGGAAAAATGAAGTCATACTGGGTTTATTTAATGATTGCATTGAGAATTTAAGTAAATAAATGAAGTCAAAGGGTAGATTAGAAATTATGAATTTTAGTTCCAAACTGATGGTTTCATATACATTAATGATATTTTATATATTACTCCATCAGTTTTTGTAAATCTTTATGTGATTTATTCCTATACATATTCTGTCAGCTGTGAATGTTATTGTTTATGTATTACATATATTAATAATTATTATGGAAATATATGAACACAGTAAACTTGTCACTGATGTTATATCTAGTAAAGATTTGTTTTTATAATATAAACTTGTGATTAAGAAGGTATATTAAAGTTTGCTAGTGTATTTTTCTACATACTTAAATCATATATTTTCTTCTCTTTTGTTTAGTCTTTTATTTGCTAATGGGATTAATTATATTGATAAATATTTGTGAAGATGAATATCCTTACATCTTGGAGACTAAACTATAAGAGGTCCTAATGATTTCTTCTCAATGTACTTCTGGACTAGGATGATGATGATTTTAGTATTATTCAGAAACCATATCGATATGTAGTTTCCTAACTGATTGACCCTGTTTAATTTTGCAAACAAGGATTTGCATAATATGAATTAGGCTTCTTTTCCTCGATTACTAATACAACTGGCCCTTGAACAATATATGAAATAGGGGCATTGACCTTGCACATTTGAAAATCATATAACTTTTGGCTCTGTAGTAGACTCTTCACATCTGAGGATTCAACCAACTGTGGATTGAAGACAGTATTTTTTTCCCCCAGGGCTAATGCCTTTTATTTATTTATTTATTTATTTTTATTAAATGTATTGGGGTGACATTGGTTAATAAAATTACATAGGTTTCAAATGTACAATTCAACAGTACATCATATGTATTTTGCATTGTGTGATCACCACCCAAAGTTAAATCTCCTTCCATCACCATATATTTGACCCCCTTTACCCTTATCTGCCTGCCCTCTCTCCTTTTCACTCTGGTAAACCACTAAATTGTTATCTGAATCCATGAATCTCTGTTTGTCTTGCTTATTTGTTACGTTCAGTTTTATTTCCCATATATGAGTGAGATCACATGGTTCTTGACTTTTTATGTCTGGCTTATTTCGCTTAGCAAGATAATCTCAAGATCCATCTATATTTTTGCAAATGATAATATTTCATCTTTTCTTATGATGGAGTAATAGTACCAACCTTTAGTTGCTGTTGCAGAGTAAAAATATGGAAAAAATGGATTTCTTTTCTTTTACATTTTAAATTCCAAGAATTTTTCATAAAAATAATTAATATTTATCTTTCTATTATAATTAAATTACTCTAGCTAAATTAATATAATTTAATAGTTTTTTGGTTTTATACTTTTATCAAACTTTTTCCTAAAAAATTAGTTTACTATAGACAAATAATAGTAAATTTCTATTAATATTTGATTTAAATTTCAAAATTCATAAAGATTTGTTTAGAATTTTTGTGGATTATAACAGTTTAAGACAATCTTTCAAATAAGATAAAGCACTGGAAGTTAATTTTTGAGGTATTTACATAGATGTCCTCTAATGTCATTTTCTTTTCTTTGAGCACATTTGCAATATATTAGGTTTATAACATTTCAATAGACAAAAATATGTTGTTGAAATATCTTCACATTTAAAATTCTGAGTCTGTTTTGTTTTGCTGTAAAATTCTCAGAACACATTTACTACTCTGTAGTTTTTCATCTTGCAGTTTTATGACTTTGATGTAGTTTGGTTTATTATTTTTATTATGTGGCATAAATTCAATGTTATACTAATAATTATGTCATTTTCAAGCACTTGCATGGCATACACAGTTTTTAGGAGAAAGTAAAGTATGGATTTATAATTCATTCCATGAAAATTATACACGGCTGTAGTGAATTCATAGGTCTGTGTTTAAATGGAAATTATCTCAAAGTATTTTTAGGACCATATGAAGATTTCTACATATAACAAGTCGAAGTGGTGTGACAGCTTTTGTATTTTGTTATATTTTCCTCCAACACAAAAATAAGATCAGGAGACATATCGCCAATCACAAAGTGTTTTCAGTGAAAAAGGCGAACAGTGCACTGGCATTCATGTATTGTCAAAATACCTCTCTGCCATATATGTTGCAGTCTGTGCACCAGTATTGATTCTAACTTTGCTTTTCCAGTCTCTCTCACAGAATACAAAATAATCAATGATCAAAAGTCTCTATTCCTTTGGCGTGGACTTTCCGTGATAAACAGTGCAATCAGTTGCACAAGGGTTCTCTTTTACGTATTTGTTGCATATATGCCGAGAGTCACACTAAGGACAATCTCAGTTCTGCTCTCTCCTTCCCACTTTATCAATTTTTCCTTCCATACTATATAATTCATGATGCACAATATAAAAGTAGTCTCTATTTCTCCCATGTAAAAAAAAATAAGTAATACAAAATTTTCCTTTTGACTTGACATTCATTTCCACTCCCATCCCATTTCTCTGCTATCCTTTGTAATAAAATGCTGGAAAGAATCCTTTGTTTGCACTGTTTCAGATTTTTTTTCCTTTCATTCTCTCTTAAACATACTCTAACAGACTTTTACCCTCACAATTTCAACCAACCTGCACTTATCAATGTGATTAAGCATTTCTGCATCACTAAATCTAATAGTTTGTCCTCTGCCTGCATCTTATTTTATTTCTTAACAACATTTACATCTTCTTTCTCATGACATGCCTTCTTAACATAGCTTCAAGAACATCACACTATGGTTTTCTTTATATGAGTTCAGGAGGATGCTTGTTCAGTCTTCCCTGCTACTTCCAGTTACCTCTCTGTTTCATCTTTTCCTACCTTTATACTCTTATCCAGGCAAATACCATCTATAAGGCAATGATAACATCTTCAGTCAAGATTCTCTGTTGATCTGAAGACATATACAATATTCAGGTGCTGGAAGTTTAAAGAGAGAGAAATATATGACCTTATTCTTTAAAATACCAGATCTAGTAAGTGAAACAAATACTTTCGTCACATGAAAATTTTTTTTGAAAGTTTGAGTTATATAAAAATCTTAAAATAGCACCATATAATATATGTAATATGAAAAGATAGGTAAAGATATTTCCAGAAAGAGAGATGACTTTAGCATATGGGAACTGCCAAACACTCCTGTTAAAGTTTTCCATTGAATATTATTTTAAATAATTACTAGATTGATGGTACAATTATTGATTTAAAATGTAGATAGTGTAAGTTATCATCATAGAGAAATATACTTTCTGAATGCCATAGAGGGCTGGTAAAATGTCCATGTAATGATGTATTCCATAATCCCTATTCTTTTTTTCCTACGACCTCTTTCTCTCTTTCTGATCTTTTTATTATGTCATAGAATAAAAAAAAATGTATACATTCACATATATGTATTATATAAGACGTTTTACAAACATTAGCATGCATGCACTCTATGCACACAGTTATTAAGAAAAACTGTATGTGATGGGAAAACAGCAATGAAATTAGTCATTTTGTATCATTATTGTTTTCTATTTCCCTTATTTCAATAAATTTATTATCTGCATATTGGAAACAATCTTTGATCATAGGAATTACTTTATGAAACAAACATCTCAATTTTATAGACAAACCAGGGAAACAGCTGTCACATAATCTTACTCTAGAATTTTTAGTACAGCCTAGCAATTATAAAGCAGGACACTCTGTCTAATGTAGCTGACATGTAATCAGCTTGCACTGTTGCTTTGGCCAAAATGATGTGCATAAAATTTTGTAAGGAAAAAACATCTTTATTGAGCAGGAAATTATTTCTAAATGGCTTTGCATTAGGCAAAACAATATTCTTTTATAATTATAATGCTATTTTTGAAAAAGTACTACAAATAAATTTACTTGGTGAAAATTATCTGTCTACAATCTATCAAAATTATTTCAGAAGTCAATATAAGCCAAAGGTCTCTACTTACAAAAAAATTACTAGCTATTTCAAAATTTCATCTTCTAAAAATCTTTGGGAAACCATTAATAGAACAAAAAACATCAAATGAGGGCTGCATAAATACTGAAAAGCTACAGTATAAAGATCAGCAGATTGCCATTTGTTGTATATTTGTGTTTACATCTATTAAAATGATGTCTTAATTGCTAATGGAACCAGCTATTTGTAGCTAATCAGGTTGGAAGTAGACTATGTTTGTCACTATTAGCATTGTTCATATTTTGATTAAAACAAATTAGATAATCTAGAAAAAGAACCCTTAAGATTATTTTTACTTGTCTCCCTTAGGTCTAGAACAATTTCCTAAGCATTTAGCCTCTGTTTCTTTGTACCATTTTCCACCATCTTGTCTATCTGTCCAGAATGAAAAGGATAGATAGACAAGGTTTGACCATGTCTATCTGTCTACATAGTCTTGTTGTTCATCTAAAACAGCAAGTTAGAAAGTATGATGGGTTTAAATATGAAGTAAAAAAAAGTTCACAAACATAGCACACACACATGTACACACACACACCAAACAGAAGAAACAATGTGAGCAAAGAAAAATGATCAGAATCATCTAAATAACCGCCAAATGCAGTCCCATCACTAGGACAACCCCTCCAAAACCATGCGTTCTTTTGCATGTGTTTTATGTAGATAGACGTTTATGTCTTTTAGTCAATATTTTGTTCTTTGCTATTATTTAAAAATTTCGTTTTGCTAAGTGGCAATTTCTGTATATTGTTAATTAAAATAATACTGTTCCTGATGCTAAAGGAAACACTGTTTCTCCATTAGTAATGACAGTAACAATACAATTTCTGCTTCTGATAGGTTGAGTATGGAAAAGACTGTAAGCTGATCATTCCATTTAATAAAAGTCAGTGGTGTTTTTGACAAAAACATTTTGATTGGAGTACTTGGGACAAAAGCTTGATTGTAGTGGCTTTAAGAGAAAGTTGGAATGGGAGAATTAAGGAAGGCTGGTGCATCAGTTTTCTGTTGCTGCTGTCACAAACCGTCACGAATTTAATGGCTTAAAATGACACTACAGTTTAATTCTCTTGCAATTTTGAAGATCTTTGTAGTTCCTCTCCTATCATAGCTTAATGAACTTTTATACCAAGCATCCCTGTTTAAATTAATTTGTGGTTTCTGTTGCCTTAGTTAGACATAAACCAATATATACTATATACTATATCTGAAAATGGATACTTGTATGCCTTGAACTTGGATACATTAAGTTGGAAGTCAGCCACCCTATTCTATTGCCAATATTCTATTTTTATATTCCTTATTATAAAAAATAGCACTAGTGTCCAGAAACCTAAGAGCCATTCTAAAATTTTATAGCTACCTCAGACTTTGTATCAAATTGTTATTAATACCTGTTCCGAATATTAAAAAACTTCAGCACCTCTATCCACTCTGTCACAACTGTCAGGAAATATAATTCTCATAGTTTCTGTGCTTATAAATAAAATAATAAATAATTCTAAGATTATATGGTTTTATAGAACTTAAATATCAGTTATTTAGTAGATTATTCTGTAATACTAGGATTCAAGGAATTTCACACTGTTTTTGTTCTCAAAACAATTTTCCGAGCACCTGCCATTCCATCTTGGTAATATATTCAATCTCATCATTACTGAGCCTCTTGAACCAGCATCCTTGTCTTTTGTTTTTTAAATGGCTTTAAACATTTGAAGTAATCAGTATATTTAAGAAAAGGCTCTGTCATCTTCAGTTTACATAAGACACTACAGATATGTTTGTTTTGTAGGCCAACTGTTTGATTTCAATGTCAAACACAGGAATGATCTCTTTTCCTGCAGCTTCTGAGATCACAGTGTTCAGTCTAAGATGCCCACCTGCATCCGACAGCTATCTTTTATTATTGATGCTATATGCAAATATTGTTGTGGGCTCTAATCTGTAGAGAATTATTTCCTTTTTCCTTTGTAATCTTTCCCAAGGATTTTGTTCCTTCTTATTTTGGTATTATTTCTTTGGTCATAAACAAAAGAAATCAATTTTATCTTAATTCAGAAAAATATTATTCTTATTTTATGTAATCCAGTACTGTCATAAGTAAGCATCCTATTTCACAGTGTCTTCATTCTTCATAATATTCAAAGTATTTTACAGTAGCAGATAGAATTCCTCTCAGTTATCTGAGATCCAGGTGCCGTAGTTGATAGATTAATTAACTGCTTTACAACTGCATATCATGGGGAGTTACTATCTCCTCTCAGTCTTTAAATAGCAGTCTCACTTCCATTTCCCCATCTTAGCATGGGTAAAATTTTCAAATACTACACATTTTTCAGAGGATCTATTGTTCGATCCCACTCCTGGAAACTGTTTTGTGATCACTTGGTATTCTTTGACTGAAAGCTAGACACACAAACTCTGAGCACATGGAGAAAAAAATGAATTTTAATAGGGATCTACGTATTTTATAATAGTAACTGGAACAAAAAGGGCTCATAAAATAGAGAAGTTATAGCAGCTCTAATGATCTAGGTAAGGGGTTAGCCAACTTTTTCTTACAGAATCAGAAAGTAAATATTTTAGGTGTGTAGGCCATTTGATATCTGTCATAATTTCTCACCTTTGCCATCCATATAGTGTGAAATAAGCCCCACACATTATGTAAACAATGTGTTTACATAATGTAAACTGTAACTATGTTACAGTAAAATTATAAAAATTAGAGACTGATCCCTATGTCATAGTTTTATGATCTTTGACCTGCATAGTAGCAAGCAACAAATTAACTGTTTTGATTTTCTTCTGCCATTTATCCAAGATTCTAAAATGCAGGAGACTTTTTTTTTATTTTTTTGTAGCACCGATTTATTGAAGGAAAACGTCTGGGTTGTATAGAGGAGAGACACTCTTGTTGCACTTAGTAGCTTGCCATTTTTCTGGGGCTAAATAGATACTTTAATTGACTGTTCCATTAGCAGTTCAAAGATTGGGGCTGGAGTGGTAGAAAGATTGGGCTGATGCTTCCAGTAGAAGAAAGGAATACTGAGCAGATTATATTTTATTATATAGTCAGCTATAGAAAATGCACGTCATTTGCAATTCTTAATAAAATAGGTAATATAAAACATGAGCGCTATGTTGGTAGACATTAAAAATTTATATCTTCATTCATGAATGAATCTGAGGAGCTGTGACATGTTGCCATTTACTATGTGCCTGGGAATGAAATAGATGAGAGCTTGGAGTTATTTAGATGACAAAGAAATTTTACCAAAGACCCAATGACTAAACTTCAATGAAAGTTTATCATTTTCTATCCATAACTAACATAGCAAGTTTTATTATCAATTTAAAAAAAGGTCACTTAAATATTTTATCTATACTTAATTGCATTTAGTTAGAGAATTTATGTGCCAGCGATATTTATACATTCATTAGAGGTTTTCAAGTCTTATAATACTGCTATGTCAGTAGATATGTATAAAACACCTTATATTACTTTTAGGGAAGCAAGAATAAAAAACTTTTAAAATGTAATGTCTTTTATCAGACAACGGTTCTGTGATATCACATCTCATTTGAAATCAATCAGGGTTTTGCATTATCCAAAAAATCTGTATCCTATTTAAAGAATTTTTAATTACAAGGTTTGAACTGGATTGAAAATAGATGCATGGAACATTAAGGGACATGACTATCTATAGCTGACAATTGGTGCAGATGTCAGATGCACCAATAGTTTTATATACAAAAATGATTTTAGTTTAAGAGATAGATTTAACTATTTCAAGTAATAGAGACACAAATAGTATTTTCAGATGGCATATAGATGGGTCATGTCAAATTGCTTAAATTTTGAATAATATGAAATGTGTCTTTACAGAGAAACAAGTACAATGCCAGATTTCTCTACATTAATTATCACTGGTGAAAAAGCTAATATATAGATATTTTTCATTTCATGATTGAAGTCTATATCTAGAGAACTAGAGTTCTCATTTTATAGGTTGGAAAATGGTAAAAAAAAACATGTAATGTTACTAACTTTAAGAAACTTACGATTACTAATTATTTACAATATTATTAAATCATTATCATCCTGCCATTCATTATGACTAAAAACTATTGAACTAGACATAAATGTCTTTATTCTCATATATCTTGCTTAGTGTCTTTAGGATCTTATTAATTCTGTGTAAGTGTGTGTGTGTGTGTGTGTGTGTGTGTGTGTGTGTGTGTGTGTTTATGTGTTGGGGTTGGGGGGGAGCAGTTAACAATTCCTAAAATTGCTTTCTGACTTTCAAGAGTCTAAATGCCCAATATTAATTCTAGAGATTATGGAGGAAATGCCATTATATCATTCAATCATTGTTTTAATCATTAATTCACTTATTTATTCATTAATTAATAACATCAGGAAACTATACAAAAATTTAAATAATAATCTTAATTCTCAAGGAAATTTTATTCTCATGGGAGTCCAAAATTCAACTCTTTGTTTCTTATAGCTATAAGTCCATAAATATTCGTCTTTTAATTCCTTATTATTTTAAAGAAGTAATGCATTGATCATCTTTAAAAAATTGACTGTGTGGTTGAACTGATATTGAACTATTTCATCTCAATATTATTGCTATCAATTAATTCTATATATTTCATCTACTCTTCATGATTCTTACTTTTTTGGTTGTTTATTGCTGTGTAAAAATTACAATTGTATGAGATTTGACTTCATTGCCTTTCCGTTGCTCCTAAACTTTTTTAGAGAGGAGATATGATAAGGTTTTTTTCTAATTTCATCTCTAGAGTTTCCTCTTCTGTAAAGATTTTAATATATTTGGCTTAGTTTTTGAGACTTCCTAGCTCTGTTCCCCCACCCATTTGATCTAGAGCTTCTTTTATCTTTGTCTTTGTTGTCCCTTTTGTGTTACATTTGGGATCTATTTTTAACAATTTTTCCTCAGAGTGGATCTTTGTCCTGAAAGTAAGCTGTGGCTAGTTAGTTTTGAGCATTTAGGAGGCACAAACTACTTTATCTCCTTCAGACCTCATCATAACCCTTTATACTCACCTGCTCTTAGAGTTTGTTAATCCCTTACAATGTTCAGCTCACAGATTTTGAGTGAATAACTAGTGGTTATCCTGAAAATTGTAAGCCTCTCAAATATTCCTTTTTTTTCTGCTAGTTTTTCATTTCCGATCACTGATTCCATGTAGATTTTGTAGTTGATAGTGGTTTATCTCCTTCCCCTCATACTTTAGAATATGTGAGAATATTTTTCAACCTAATATTATTATATGTATTTTCTATGGCTTTTGATTTTGTTGTCCTCTTGGTTTGTTTGTCCTGGTTGTTCTGTTTGATTTTGTTGAAGAATTTAAACTATTTCAAAAACATTGTCGCCACTTCTACTTTCTTGCCAGAATCTCATTGCCAAGAAGTTTTGGATAAAAGTACCCTCATGTTTATCCCTTGATGTTTTCGTAATCCAGCTCTTGGCTCAGAGGAACTCTTTTGTCCTCTTCATGTTTACACAGTACTTAGTAATAATTTGTTGAGTGACATCTAAAATCTAGGTACTTTTCTAATTGCTAGCAGAAAAAACAAATAAGTTATTATAAGTATCCTTGTCTTCAGATTAAGGGTTTGTTGAGTAAATATCTTAAAAATATTTTAATACAATATAATAAATGTACATAGGTTATTTCCTAGTAACTTCTTTTTTCAGGACTTGTTTCAGACACCATCTCTTCTCTGAAAATCTCTTTGCAACCCTTTCTTCCCACACCTCATCACACCAGTCCCAAAGTCACACTATACAATTAGACTTCTATTCACTACTTTTTTTTTTTTTTTAGAGAGAGAATCATTTCCAAATGCTATATATTTATCTTTTCTCATCCTTAGAATTTGGGTTTCTTGAAGGCAGTTTGTTTTATTTTTTTATTTTAAATCTCCAACACAATAGAATGTATACTACATAGCTGTTGATAAATATCTGTTGAACGACTTTAATAGATAAATGTATGTTAAAAATCAGAAGAAGAATAAATAATTCCACTCCGAAAATAAAAGAAAGTTTTATAGAGAAGGTGCATCTGGTTTGGGTCTTGAAATCTTGAGTAATCAATAGGCATTGGCAAAGAGGGATATATTCTTTATAATCATTATCTTTCTTCAGCAGTAGGTATTTCAGGTTTTAGAATTTAAATTTCTTATAAACAAATCTTCTCTATTGACTAGCTCCCAGTAAATTAAATAAATATCCTAAAGCAATTTTTTAAAGTAATGTATCCATGCTACTTTTAAAGTTCAAAAATCAGTGAAAGTATGAATATAGAATTAAGATAAATTGATTCTTGTTAAGAATCATTTTTGGGAATCTGCAGTTGATTCGGTTATCGGAATAATGTCACTATGAGCAGCCATAGTCATTTTATAAAAAAAAAAAAAAATCCTTTGAAGTTCTCAATTTCCTGAGTTCTTTTTGGTTTTCAAAGGCTAAGTTCATTTTCTCCCCAAATGACTCAAAGCCATTATACTTTTCCTTCACAATGTCTCTAAATGGCTGTTCTTCCCTTTAGACTTTTCTCTCCATTGACCAGTGCCTCCTTATTCTTCCTCTCAAAATTAAACAGGAAAAATCATTTTAAAATCCTGTGCTTTACACTTTCATACACTGAATCATTTTCTGCCCCAGATCTATATGAATCTTATTTTTTCTCAAAAACTTGCCTAAAAAGCTGTTCTCCCTTATAATCTGTTATAGATTTAATATAAATTTAATTGTGTTTTACAGAAAGATGAGTCATAACTTTTGAGAATTTAAAAGCCTATAATGATTAATTTAGAAGAAATTTATAAACTCTTGGTTCTATAACACTATAACCTTTTAATATAATTGGACAGCTTATCAGAATCAAATATTAAGTCTTTTAAAACTATATTCATATCATCATCACTTAATTTTCCTCTCCTAACCCATGTACATATTGATTCAAATATGTATTCTTCTATATAGAATCAGTACCAGAAATATTGGTGAGAATTTGTATATCCTTCATCAAACTTGGGCATAACAGACTGAGAATCATGATATAGGGTTCTGGAGTTTTCCACTCTGATTTATACATAATTGCTAAAATTACAGAAGCATTTTTTATGTGTGGTCTATGAACATTCTGCCGCTTGCATAATAATTCCTGGATTCCTTTTGTCCCCTGAAAGTTAGACTTATCACAAAGTATAACAAGAGAGAAAAGGTCATATTATTCCAGAAATATATTTTTATATGTTTATCTAAATATGTTTAAATATTTTTAATCTAAACAGTCATGAACTTAAAAGTGAAGTAAATATTAGCTATGATGATAATTTTTTAATTTATAATTTATCAAAAAGTTATTCTTGGTCATTGCATGCATTGCCTAGTTTAAAAATTATATAAACTATATCGGATAGATAGCTGTTGTTGTTGTTATTATTATTATTATTATTTTAATCAATGAGATACTAAAATTCATAAAGTTTGGGTACATAGTTCAAGGCGATATATCTAGTGAATGGCAGTAAAAGATTTGAATTCGTGTCTAGTTCATTACACAGTTCTTTTCATGATAACATGCTATTTGTGTGTATAATACTCTGTGCATTTCAATCATGAAGCTACCTAAAACCATAAATCCAGGCCCCAAATTCTTAAAATGAAGTAAGACTTGCTTAATTTTGGCCGAATCATTCAAAATTAGTCACATGAAATGCTGTATAAAAACAAGCAAAGGAAACTATTATTTATGTTAAGAAAATATTTTATAGTTTATCATGCAGCACTTCCCAAAGTGATGTGATCAGAAAGCATTTCATTTTGAGGACGTCTGTATCACATACTAGTATCTCAAATAGCTAGGGATCCTTGGAAAATGCTGCGTAAGGTCAGTCACCTATCCCCTCTACTGCATTACCCTCATCTTAAGTTTCTGTCCATCAATGCCACTTCTGTAATGTTCACCAACACATTCCTCTCTCTTAGGAGATGTAAATGAGAATAATGCTTTAATGATTTCCTTGAAAACTTGGTATATTTTTAATTTAGAGGATAAGTTTTGCTTTCAGTAATGACTATACTGTTAGGTGCCCTCAAGCCCTTAATATAATTTGCCACTTAATATTTTTTAAGCATTAGAATTTCTTTTATAAGTCAGTTAAGTCACATTGTCACATTTTGGGCTGGGTATTAGTAAAGAGAAACCAAACTACTTAGAGAGAGAGGGAGGGAGAGAGAGCGAGAGCGAAAGCGAGAGAATGAATGCTTCAGGAGGCATTTACAGATGAAAATTGCTTCTGAAAGTAAAACTAAAGATCACTTTTAAGCTTCTTTTGACTGCCAACCTGAATTTGAAATAGCTTTAGAAGATGGGATATATTACCTAAAGAAAGAGAACATACCATCTTCAGAAATAATAACGTATGTCTTTATCTTAATGTTGCAGCCCATGTTTAAAAAAAAAAAAAAAACTATGAATATTAGCTGTTTGTGAGGCGCTATGCAATTTTCAATAGAATAAGAAGCCTTACAGGATTAATAAGGCAATTACATGATCAGATTGTTTTACTGCTTTCTTTGAATTCCCCAAATCATTTACATTATAAACATGGAACTAATGTCTTTTTGGAATTATCTGGCTTCCTAGAGGTTTAATTGAGCATCAGCTTGAGGCCAGACGAGTTACTCAGCATCACATATTCATTAAGCAGTTAATATTTACAACACCTGCATCAAATCTCATGGTGGTAGATAAAAGACATCCTAACTACTGAGGAGGCCGAAATATAATCTAGAATTAAATATGATCTTTTTAATACTGTCAAATCTATTGAGATACTCATCAAATGCACTACAGAAGATAACATTTAAAACAGAACATTTAGAATTTATTCCCTAAACAAGCTTACAGTTTATAGAATAACTTCTGTAAGATTTCGATCATAGGATCTGTGTATGGTTTATGCAGGACCTTCGATTTCAGGCGTTTTATTTCCTACACACAAGTTTTCTTCACCACATTCCCCAGCTGCCATCTAGTTTGTGGCTGAAAACCAACAATAAAAAGTGAAAAAAGTAGCCACTTCCACATATGGGCAACTCTGACTGCCTGAAAGTTCCTTCTCTTTCTTTCTTTAATAGAATTTTCCCAAATTATACATTTGCTTTTTTTTTTTTTTTTTTGGTAAAATTATGTTATTAAAATATTAACCCTTAACCAAACAGAAAATTTTAGGAAAAAAGGGCCATTTTAGTTTAACTCACACTGTATCCTTGATGCCTAGCACAGTGGCTGATACACAGTAGAAATATAGTTAAACACTCTATGAAATTATATTTGTTTACTTGTTAATTCACCAGTTACTCTCATTTTGAATCTTGGAAACTTTCAAAAATCTATCTATGGTGGTAGCAATTTGAATGAAGTTATTGTATGAGACAGTTGATTTTTTCTTTGTATTATTTAAGATTAGGTTTTTTTTTTCTTTGAAAGAAAACTTAAAATACCAGTAGCATAAAAGAGACTGAAGTTAATTTCTCTCTCATGAAGAAATCTGGATGTAGACAATCATGGACTGACTCTGGTGTCTCATAGTTCTATCCTTATGTCTTATAGAAGTTTCATAGCAGCTTCCATTCCTAAATTCTTCTTGTGGAAAAATTTATTTGTTAAAACTTCAGCCATCTTTATGATATTCTAGCCACCAAAAAATAGAAAAAAGAAACAATATATACTATTTTCCCTCAGAAGTCCCATATATCACATTTTCATACATTTCATTGTCCAGAACTTAGTCATATGGGCAAAACTAGCTCAGAAATATCACACAATCAATGGTCATTCTTCCCAACTTCAGTATTATTATACTTCCCAAACTTTAGGTGAAATCATGTGGATGACAAGAATAAAGATTATATTTCCTAATGTCCTTTGGAGTTACATGTATCCACATGACTAGGTTTCGGCCAATGAGATGTCCATGGAGGTGGTATAGTCAAATTCTGGGAATTTTCCTAAACAGAGAATCACATTCTTATTTCCTCTCCTTCTCCTTGCTGGTTGGAATGATGACTGGAAGGCTGGAGCTGAATCACCTTTTTATGGCTTTTATGGTCACTTGACTAAAGATACTAGAGTGACTGATTAGCAAGAAACTAACGGGCTGGTTCCAAAGAACGTGCTTGTACTGGAACCACCATGTTCGGAATTTTCCATGAGAGAAAAATTTCTATATTGTTTACAGCACTATTTGAGGTTTCTTTCTCTTGCAGCCAAATCTAATTCAAACTAATAATTTACCATGTTCCTAGATCTCTCATTTCTCCCAGTTAAACACTCACTATTTATTTAAAGGCCTTTTTTCCTTTGAAAACATGTTTATACAAAAACCTGTGGACAAATGTTATTACCAGCTTTATTCATAGTCAGTAAAAACTACAAGTAACTTTGGAAAATGATGGTTTGGCTGGAAAATGTTAAAGCTAAAGACAAAAGGAATTGTACATAAACACTGGACTCAAGTTGGGAAATTTGTTTCTCATGGTGGAAACGAGTTAATAATTCAGACACTGCTTTATTTGTACTTGGGAGTTGAACAAGTAAGTAGATAGTGGGTGGTAGGAGCCAAGTTTCTCATGGTTAGAGAGGAAAGTTACAGATGGATAAGAAAGGGAGATTAGAATAAACCCTGTTTTTCCATTTACATGGCACGTGATACATCCCCATATGGCTGGTAAAATGATGTGTTTGAATCTGATATTGTTACCCTTGAGAGTTTAATCCATTTTCCATTCCTCACAAAAGATAATTTTTTGTTAGCCTTGATTAAATGAGAGAAAAGATTAGTTCTAATTGCGTTTTAAGAAACTTTAATTTTTGATGGATTTACTGAGCATATTACTACAAGCCAAGGATATTTACCAGAAGTATTAGTCTCGACATCTTATAGTTAATTTCTAATTTTCTTTCTGCTTTAAAAAATTATCCAAAGAAAAACTCTCATTGCCACATCTCTGATCAAATTCCTCCTTTGTTCAAATGATCTCATTGCATTCAAGATCTTTACCCTCTTATTCAGAACTGTTGCTGTTTCAGATCAACCTTTTATGGCTTGCCATATTTCTGCATGAACTCTACACATTATTCAGATTTCTCAAATATATCTCCTCCTTTCTGTTTTTCTTCTCATCACAATCTCTGCTTTGATAGTACTTTTCATAGACCACTCATTTATTGTCCTATCATCACTCACTTTCATTAAGTCTAAGGTTAAATGCCACAAATTTCATGAAGAGGCATGTTCTGATCTTTTCAGCAAGAACTTGTCATTTCATTCTCTAAACTTATAAAGCAATATAGCCACTTCTTAGAAAATGTATCTCATTTTTATACTTATCAACATACATGGGTAGCTATGTATGTCTGTGTATGTGTGTGTGTATGCATGTATTTTTGTTCCATTTTAATTTTAGCAGTTCTTCACAACTCTAGCAGAGTGCTTTGTACAAAGTATGCACTCAATAAATATTTTTGGACAAAATAAGTCTAATCTTACATTAGTCTGACTAATACCCTATTGTGTGGTGTGTTCCCTCAAAACATGCATTCTGTGCTCTATTGGTGTGTTCAGCTGCCTTTTATCTTGGTAAGTGATTTCAAGGTACCACACTGTGCCTTCCCCTGTGAACTCATAAAGGATATTTGTAGAAAGGCTATACATGGTCAGAGTAAATATGCTTTTATGATGACATTATTGTACTGGAAATGCCAATTTTAGTGCTGTTCTACAACCTCCTATGGGAGACTTTCTCAAGCTTGGTGAGAAGGCAAACTGAGATAGCAAATTGTTTTTTTATTACATTACTAAAAACACTTTAAAATTGTACACAAATTTGTGTGTATTAGAATTACTTATTCTATAAGAATATCTGTCTAATTCCCTTTCTTATCCAAGTTTATTATTTTATTTATTGAGCCATATACTGGTGATTGAAGTGTGAGCAACAGAGTTGTGGACCTTGGCCTCGTACAATTTGTTGTCTTTGTGACTAGAAAGAGTCTTCTGAGTAAGCAGTTAGAATATGATAGGTGCTTAGTTGAGGAAGTCTTAAGTGTTGGTTCTATGAGAGCAGTTAGGGAAGGCATACAATCCAATCTATTAAGGTTAAGAAAGTCTTCCTGAAGAATCCATTTAGGATAAGATCCCAGAACATTTCCATTTAATGATGAAAGAAAGAATGGCCCATTAAGAGAACAGAAAGAAGTTCTGTGTAAATAGAACTTAATTTATAATGAGGGTGATAGAAATAAATGAGGTGGGAAAAGCAACCAGGGGTCAGTGAATGAGTTCAGGAAGATTTATATAAAGTTCGAGAGAATCAATAAATTATTGTGTGTGTTTTGTTGTTTGCTTTTACAGAAGTAATGTTGGTGCATATATTGTTTCAACATTTGCTTAAACAAAATAATTTTCATAAATGTATTCCTAAACATTTTGGGGGATAGTATTTGCTCCTTTGAAAATTTTACAAATACTTCAAGGGAGTAATAATTATCTCAGTGATATAAATAAAAAACTATATCAGCTCAACTTTAATGAGTATAGATTGATTCATAATATTTTTTATTAAATTTGTTGGGTGACATTGATTAATAAAATTATTATAGGTTTTGAATGTACAATTCTATAACACATCATCTGTGTATTGCATTGTGTGTTCACCACCCAAAGTCATCTCTCCTTCCGTCACCATCTATTTGATTCCCTTGACCCTTATCTACTTTCTTGATTCCCTACTTTCCATCTTGTAATCACCATACTGCTTGTTGTCTGTGTCTATGAATTTTTGTTTGTTTGTCTTGTTTGTTTGTTGCTTTCAGTTTTATATCCCACATATGAGTGAAATCATATGGTTCTCAATTTTTTGGCTGGCATATTTCACTTAGCTTGATAATCTCAAGATCCGTCTATGTTGTTGCACATGGCAGTATTTCATCTTTTTTATGGTTAAATGATATTCCATTGTAGATATGTGTTATAAAGTAGCAATATTATAAAAATAATTATAATAATTTATAAATAGTCTATAATATTTGTGGTTCATAATCATTTGCACAATGATTCCCAGAACTGATTTTTAAAATTTAATATGACTAAGAACAGTATCCCCATATGCTTTAATATCAAAAGGCAACTGTCAACACATAGAATGATTGAATTCTTGAGTCATAGAATATAAAAATTTAAATATACTTTAGAATACAGATAACTCAGTGACATCCTGATCCCATTCTTCTGTTCATGGTTTTAATTCATATATGCAAATTTGCCTTCCTCCTTTCCTTTTACTTTTCATCATCCTTTTTTAAAAATTTTATTTATTATTAGTTTCAAGTATATAGTACATTGGTTAGACATTTATATAATTTATGAAACGATCCCCTCGAATTGGCTTTCCACCTAGCCATTACATTAATGCTAACTGCATTCCCTACGCCGTACTCCCCATCCATGCGACCATCTATCAGCTACTAATTTGTGCTTCTTTAACCTTTCACCTCTTTCTCCAAGTCCCCCAAACTCCCTCCTCTCTGGCCATCACCAGATTGTTCTCTATATTTGTGAGTCTGTTTTTGATTAATTTGTTCTTTATTTTCCTTAGATTCCACATATAAGTGAAACCATATGGTATTTATCTTTCTCTGTCTGACTTATTTTATTCAGCATAATAACCTCTAGGTCCATCCATGTCATTGCAAGTGCTAGGATTTCATTTTTTTTTAATGGCTGAGTAATATTCCATTGTATATATGAATGATAACTTCTTTATTTAATTGTCTGTTGATGGGCATTTAGGTTGTTTTCATATCTTGGCTATTGTAAATAGTACTGCCATGAACATAGGGGTGCATATATCTTTACATATTATGTTTTGGTATTCTTTGGATAAATACCCAGAAGTGCAATTGCTGGGTCAAAGGTATATCCATTTTTAATTTTTTGAGAAAACTACAGATTGCTTTCTATAGTGGCTGAACCCATTTGCAATCCCACCAGCAGTGTATGCGGGTTCCCTATTCTCCACATCCTTGCCAACACTTGTTATTCTTTGATTTATTGATGATAGCCATTCTGACAGGTATGAGGTGATATCTCATTGTGGTTTTAATTTTTATTTCTCTGATGATTAGTGACCTTGAACATCTTTTCATATGTCTATTAGCCAGCTGTATTTCCTCTTTCGAGATATATCTTTCAGGTCTTCTGCCAATTTTTTAATTGGATTTTTTTGTTGTTGTTATTGATTTGTATGAGTTCTTTATATATTTTGAATATTAACCCCTCATCCGATGTAACATAAACAAATATTTTCTCTCATTCAGTTGGTTGTCTTTTTGTTTTGTTGATGATTTCCTTTGCTGTGCAAAAACTTTTTAGTTTGATGTGTTTCCATTTGTTTATTTTTCCTTTTGATTCCCTTACCCAAGGAGATATGTCTGAAAAGAAATATCTAGTAGCAATATAAAGAGATTACTGCCTACATTTTCTTCTAGAAATTTTATGGTTTCAGGTCTTACGTTTAAGTCTTTAAACCATTTCGAGTCTATTCTTATATATGATGTAAAAAGGTGGTCCAGTTTCTTGGTTTTTTTGCATGTATCTGTCCAATTTTTCCAACACCATTTATTGAAGAGACTGTCTTTACCCCATTGTGTATTCCTACCTCTTTTGTCATATATTAAGTGAGCGTATTTATTAGATTTATTTAGGGATTAGAGTGTATTTAGGGATTTATTTCTGGGCTCTCTATTCTGTTCCATTGATCAATGTATCATCATCCTTTTTTTCCTTTACTATCACCCTCGCTTTTGAGCTTCTTCTTCCTCTTCCTCCTCATTTTTATCACCCTTGGTAACTTTATTCATTGAACTAACATGCTGTTACTTAATAGGTAACAATCTTTGAGAAACAACTGTGTTCTGACACTTTAACACATTTTTTCCATAATTATCATAATATTCCTATGAAATGTTATAACTAGGACTTAGCAGATGAAGAAAAACAAACCATGGTTTGCTTAAAATCCTCTCAGCTAGTAAGTAGAGGAATCAGGATCCACATTCATGTTTGAATTATTCAAAAATGTCTTCTCTTCACCCTTTGATACACGAATCCCTAAAGCACTTCACTATCAATATCGAGAGTTAATCTGATATCTCAGCTGTCAAGAAAAAATAAAAATAAAAGCTCAGAGAAGCTGGAATGGAATGCTAGAGAATGTGTAATAGAGTACCAAAATTTATTCTGAGCAGAACCATTAATTTTTCATCTTTTTTCCCTGTCTCGAACTACCTACCATTCCAGTGAAAGCCATTGTCAAATATTTGGACAACACAACAGAACATATAATATTGAGAAGAAACTTTGCAATTGATAGCTAGTGCCTACAGGCAAGGGAGTTATCTACCAGCAGAGACTGATGGTGAGATATGGTTTTGAAAAAAAAAAAAAAAACAGAATGATATAAATTTAGAAAAGAACTAAATCACATTATAACCTTTTTATTGCAGCCTAAAAATCTCTATTTGCTTAAGTAGTTTTCAGTAAGTTTTACAGGACTATATGTTGAAACTGAATTTTTCATTACAGTGAACTGGAATGCCAAAACTTAGGAGAGAGGATGGCTGAAGAAGACATTGAAATGGGAGTGACCTATCTAAAACTGAAATATTTTAATTGGAAAGATATTGAAGAACCAGCTAGCACCTTGGCTATTAAGACTGAAGAAGTGGCTTTATCTCAGAAATGCAACATACTTAAAGTAGGCTGACATTAAATAAATGCAATCATTTATTTATCCAAGTAGCATTTCATTAGAAGTCACTACATGCCAGGCACCATTCTTAGGTGTTGTAGGTATGCAGTGGAGAAAATAGAATGAAACTCTCATGAAGCTTATATTCTAGAGACAAAAACATGCAAGAATAAATTAATACATAATATACTGTATTGACAAGGGCTTTGAAGAAGAGGAAGTCAATCCAGGAGATCCAAAATGAGAGATAATGCTTTTTGAGATGTGGTGGTGAGTGAAGCCTTCACTCATGTGGCAGTATTTGAGGATAGACTAGGGTCACATGGGGGAATGATCGATGAGGATAGATGCCATTCTAGCCAGAGAGAGCTGAGTGAACATCAGGAGGCAAAAGTGCATTTGGTGCATTCAAGAGCTCCAAGAAAGCCAGTGTTTTTCGAGGGAGAGGAGAGTGGGAAAGGAAGTCAGAGGAATAAGTGGGGACTGAGTAAGTAGGAAAGAATTGGCCACAGTAAGGTAATAGTGCTTTAGTAAAAGAGAAAATTTCCTCAAAAGAATTTAGACACCTACATATCTGTTGCTGCCCGGTCTCAAGTTTCCACTCCTTGAACCCCAAAATAACTCTCAGAAGGATGTATCACTATCCTTTGCATCAGTGCTTTTCAAATGTAAAACTCAGGTCAGGTGTATTATATACATTTGTGAGTATGCTACTATTTTTTATTTTAAAGTGTCAAACATGGGTCTTTGTTTTAAGACTTTATTTTATTTTAAGATGAAGATTTTTGGTTAGCACTTCTACTTCTACTACAGAGTAGGTAACTTAAGTCTAGATCCTCTAGAATTAATAATCTATTAAACCATATTTTGACCCTGGTTGATGTCCCCTGGAATGATGGGACAATGCAGCTGATAATAGCTCCTTTTTATTTTTACTTTATTTTACTAAATTTCAACTGAGCATAGCATTATTTCACTATAAGATTTTCATTTTAATCAATTCTTAATTTGAAAAAATTCCTCCCAATCAGTACTTTACTTTACTTTTCTGTCCTTATCACTCCATGGAAGTGTCTGGGCTGTGTTGCATCTCAGTGAGATGCAATATATTTACTTCTCCCCAGGTCAATTATCAGGATCCTGAACAGAATGCTATCCTGCTCTGACGGATACTGGTAAGCTGGATCTAGCTCCTTATACTTTCTCCTTCATGTCTATATATTTATGCTACATCCTTGATACTTAGTGTATGTATACTTAGTGACTGAGGAAGGCACAATTAATGCATTTAATATTTGTGCGTTTTATGATGTTAAGTTACTATGATGTTAAATTTCACTTTTAGTGACTCTAACTTGACCAAAAATCAGAAAAAAACATATTTATTCTCAAAACATATATTTTATGTTCCATGGGAAGATTGATTTTCTGCTTAGTAATAAAAATTGGTTGTTGGGTTTTAAGTTTGGAAATTACCTTCCCTAACTGCAGCAATTTTTTCCAAAAAGGCAATAATAAAAACTGAACAATTTTTATTAAATTCAATTCGATAACTATTTCTTGAATGTCTACTCTGTGCTATGCAATGTCCTATGCCCTTGGGATTGTGCAGTGTACAAAAGAGACAGAAATACCTGCTCTTCGGAGTTCATTTCCCAGCAGTGTAATTTCACTTGATAAGACAACGGCATGAGATTTTTAGAACGATATGATGAAAAGCAGCTTCCAAAAATGACTCAAGGTGTTTGCTTTATAAAAATTTGTGAAGCAGATTTTCTTTAGTCTGACAAACACTGTCACATAAACGTTCATCAACAGAGATGTTGCGCCAGGTCAATCTGACCATGTGCTATAAATAGATATAGCAAGGACAATCTAATCTGCCAGATGTAGTTTAGAAAATCACTGATAGAAGATAGCAGTTGTCATTAGCAAGTGTTAAAGAGCTCCCTAACTTGGTGAATAATAATATGTATTAAATATCTGACATAAAGCCTTTGCACTGTATTGTGAAGATGAGGGAGTAACCGTAATCACCTAAATTAAAGTCGCGAAGTAAATTTTATATGTAAACTTATTGCTTAAATGTCTGTAGCCCAGGTTACAATTCTGGAATGCAACTCTCAGGCAGAGGATTAATTAGAATTCAGGAGGAAGGTAGAGCTTTGCGAGTTTTTGTTTGTTGTTGTTGTTGTTGTTATTTGTTTGTTTGTTTGTTTGTTTCTTTATTTGGTTTGCATTGGTTGGGATTTGTATTTGACTGCCTATAATAGAGAACCCAAACATTAGTGGCTTAATCAGGTGAGAGACTGTTATTCACGTAACAAAGGAGTCTGGAAAAAGGCAATCTAGTGCCAATGCCATCAGTGATTTAAGCCTGATCCATCTTTCTGTTCAACCATTCTTAGCATGTGGCTTTGCCCTCATACTTATCACTAATGGCTTCAAGTTGTTTTTTTTCCATTTCTGGCATTGAATATTCATTCCAGGCAAGATGAAGTAAAAAATAAAAGTCAAAATTGATCTTGCTTTGTTTTAAAGAGAGTTTATGAGAATTCTATCTGACCATTATATCTGTTGGTCAGGTCTTGATCACATGAGCATCCCTATCTACAGGCTAACTGATTGAAGTGCATGATAATATCTGCAATGATATTCTGCTATTAAGGAGAACAATTTGTATTTTTATACCCTATGGAATGTTTTTAGGTGGCCTTTGTTTTCAATGATAGATTAATAAATAAATAAAACATACATAATTGTCATGGAAAAAATTAAAATGGGGAAAAAGGAGAGGAGAGTTGAGAAATAAAGTTGAAATCGTAAATAGTGTAAAGCCTCATTGAAAAGTGATATTTGTGTAAAGGTCTGAAGTGAGTGCAAAAGTAACCTGGGCATTCATTTGAGGAAGGGGACCGTAGGAGTAGAGACAGCAGGTGCTATAGTGGGAGCATACCTGAGAAGTTTAGAAAACTAAGGGAAGAATAGAAAATTAAATATTTCCAGTGAAGCAAAATATAGTTTTCTCTACTATAATTTGATAGTTTTGTTTCTTATGAAACATCTGTCATTATAAATTATAATATATACAGTATGACATACATGTTATAAAATACATTTTCTTAGGGAGAAAAGAAGAATAATGGACAAAATTATAACATATAACAACATGTTATTTCCTTTGTAGGAATCTGAGTAATAAATTTGTGGCATAAATATTTTTGAGAGTACAATTGGCTTACAGAATCCTAAAAGGTACAAAATAGATACAAAATAGAGAAATTAGCATTATCTTAGTAAAACTTTCTAAGTAAAACAGTTGTCTTTAAAAAAATTTTTTTATTTTACTTTTATTAAGTTTATTGGGGTAACTTTGGTTAATATAATTATATAATTTCAGATGTACATTATCATTTGACGTCTGTATATTCTATTGTGTGTTTACTACCCAAAGTCCAGTTTCCTTCAGCTACCATATATTTGATCCCCTTTAACCACTTCACCCTTCTCTATCCCCTTATATTTGACCCCCTTTACCCTGTCTACTTCCCCCTTCTCTCCTACCCCACTAGTAACCACTACTCTATAGTCTTCTGGTAACCACTAGCCTATAGTCCATTCCATGAGTCTCTGTCTGTCTTGCTCATTTGTTGCTTTTAGGTTTATATTCCACATATAAGTGATATCATGTGATTTTCAACTTTTTCTGTCTGGCTTATTTCACTTAGCATGGTTATCTCGAGGTCCATCCATTTTATCGCAAATGACAATATTTCATCTCTTCTTATGGCTGAGTAATATTCCATTGTATATATGTACCATAGCTTCTTTAGCCAATCTATCGTAGGACACTTCGGTTGCTTCCATGTCCTGGCCACTGTGAATAATGCTGCTATGAACATCAGTGTGCAAATATCTTTTTGGATATGGGTTTTCAAGTCTTTGAGGTAAATACTCAGTAGAGAGATTACTGGATCATATGGCAGATCAATTTTTAGTTTTTTGAGGAACCTCCAAACTGTTTTCCACAGTGACTGTACCAATTTGCAGTCCCACCAGCAGTGTATGAGGGTTCCTTTTTCTCTACATCCTCTTCAACATTTGTTATCACTTGTCCTTTTGATTATAGCTATTCTAACAGGTGTGAGATAGTATCTCATTGTGGTTTTGATGTGCATTTCCCTAATAGCTAGTGATGTTGAGCATCTTTTCATATAGTTGTCGGCCATTTGTATGTCCTCTAGGGAGAAGCGTCTGTTCAGGTCCTCTGCCCATTTTTTAATTGGCTCGTTTGTTTTTTTGTCGTTATTGAGTCGTATGAGTTCTTTGCATATTTTGGATATTAGGCCCTTATCAGAGACGTTGCTTGCAAATATATTTTCCCATTCAAATGGTTCTCTCTTTACCTTTTTGATGATTTCTTTTGCTGAGCAGAAGCTTTTTACTTTGATGTAGTCCCATTCATTTATTTTAGCTTTTACTTCCCTTGCCTTTGAGGTCAAATTCATAAAAACCTCTTTAAGTTCAAGGTCCTTGAGTTTAGTTCCATGTTTTCTTCTATGCTTTTTATTGTTTCAGGTCTTATACTTAGGTCCTTAATCCATTTTAAGTTAATTTTGGTGTGTGGTGATAGACAACTGTCTAGTTTCATTCTTTTGCAGGTGGCTTTACAGTTTTCCCTGCACCGATTTTTGAAGAGGCTTTCCTTTCTCCACTGTATGTTTTTGGCTTTTTTGTTGAAAATTATTTGCCCATATAAATAGAGGTTTACTTCTGGACTCTCGATTTTGTTCCACTAGTCCGTGTGTCTGTTTTGCTGCCAATACCATGCCGTTTTGATTACTGTCGCTTTGTAGTATAATTTGAAGTCAGGCAGAGTGAATGCCTCCAGTCTCGTTCTTTTTTCACAGGATGGCTTTGGCAATTTGGGATCTTTTGTGCTTCCATACAAATCTGATGATTTTTGGTTCTATTTCTTTAAAAAATGCCGATGGGATTTTGATGGGGATTGCATTAAATCTGTATAATGCTTTAGGTTATAAGGTCATTTTAACTATGTTGGCTCTTCAAATCCAAGAACACAGAATATCTTTCCATTTCTTTGTATCTTCTTCTATTTCTTTTAATAGCATTTTATAGTTTTCATTATATAGATCTTTCACTTGTTTCGTTAAATTTATTCCTAGGTATTGTATTCTTTTTGTTGCAATTGCAAAAGGAATTATTTTTCCACTTCTTTTTATGACACTTCATTATTAGAGTATAGGAGAGCTATGGATTTTTGAATGCTGATTTTATATCCAGAGACTTTACTATATTTGCTTAGTGTTTCTAATAGTGTTCTTGTGGAATCTTTAGGATTTTCCATATAGAGAATCATGTCATCCACAAATAGAGACAGTTTGACTTCTTTGTTTCCTATTTGGATGTGTTTTATATCTTTCTCTTCTCTGGTTGCACTTGCTAGGACCTCCAATGTTATACTGAATAAGAATGGTGATAGTGGACAGGCTTGCCTTGTTCCTGATCTTAGAGGGAAGATCTTTAGTTTTTCACCATTAAATGTAATGTTGGCTGAGGGTTTGTCATAGATGGCTTTTATTATGTTAAGGTACTTTCCTTCTCTACCAATTTTGTTAAGTGTTTTGATCATAAATGAATGCTGTATCTTGTCGAAGGCTTTTTCTGCATCTATTGATATGATCGTATGATTCTTATTTGTTAATTTGTTTATGTGATGTATCACATTAATCGATTTGCATATATTGAACCATCTCTGTGCCCCTGGGATGAAGCCTACTTGATTGTGATGTATAATCTTTTTAATATGTTGCTGTATTTGGTTCACTAGTATCTTATTTAGGATTTTTGCATCTGTAGTTTTCTTTTTCTGTATTATCTTTACCAGGTTTTGATATCAGAGTAATATTGGCCTCATAAAATGAGTTGGGAAGTATTGCCTCCTCTTTGATTTTTTGGAAGAGTTTGAAGAGAATAGGGATTAAGCCTTCTTTGAGTGTGGGATAGAAGTAACTGGCGAAGCCATCTGGTCCTGGACTTTTACTTCTTGGTAGGTTTTTGATGATTGTTTCAATTTCCATACTGCTGATTGGTCTATTTGGATTTTCCACTTCTTCTTGATTCAGTCTAGGAAGGTTGTATTTTTCTAAGTACTGGTCCATTTCTTCTAGGTTATTAAATTTGGTGTTATATACTTTTTCGTAATATTCTTGTATGATCCTTTGTATTTCTGTGATATCAGTGATAATTTCCCCTCTTTCATCCCTGATTTTGTTTATTTGTGTCCTTTCTCTTTTTTCTTTAGTGACTCTAGCCAGGGATTTGTCAATTTTATTAAACTTTTCAAAGAACCAGCTTTTTGTTGCATTTATTTTTTTCTATCTTTTTTTTTTTTGCTTTCAATTTCATTTATTTATGCTCTAATTTTGATTATTTCTTTCCTTCTGCTGACTTTAGGCTTCATTTGTTCTTCCTCTTTTAGTTTTTTAAGATGAAGCCTTCAGTTGTTTTTTTGGGCTTATACTTATTTTTGGAGATAGGCCTGTAATAATATGAACTTTCCCCTTATGACTGCCAGTGTCCCAAAAGTTTTAATATGTTATCCTATCATCATCATTCATTTCTATGTATCTCTTGATCTCTCTTTTTATTTCTTCTGTTACTTAGTTATTCTTCAGTAGCATGTTGTTTAATCTCCATGTATTTGTGGTTCTTCCTGATTTCTTTTTGCAGTTGATCTCTTGTTTCAAAGCATTATGATCAGAGAATATGGGTGGTATGAGGCTATCTCTGTGTCTCAGTATATGGTTGATTCTTGAGAATGTTTCATGTGCACTAGAGAAGAATGTATAAGCAGTTGTTTTGGCTCTGTAAATGTCAATTATGTCCAGTTGGAGTAATGTGTCATTTCAGGATGTTATTTCCTTATTGATTTTCTGTTTGGATGATCGAAAACATTTGTCTTTGGATTACAATGAAAAAATAATACTTCTGAGAGGTCATTTCAGAGAAATTTTAATTCCGATATATGCACTCAAGTTAATCTGACCAGTTCTGACAGTCTGAAGACTACAGTAAAGTCCAAGTTTGTGGAAATGGTGAGAATTTGCCTGGCTTGAAGGTCAAGCCCAGTGTCCTAGACAAGATAATTGTGTGTGGTAAGCAGGTGATAGAAATGACTGAGATGTTCTAGTTAACCTTAGATCTGATCATAAAGGACTTAGAATGTGAGTCAGAATTCACTATTGAGTGAAAGAAAAGCTCTTAGGAGATGCATATACTGGCACAGTTCCTATAGATAAAAAATATTCTATTATAATATATCAGTCAAGATCAGTTCACAATTTGATTGTATAAAGGGCAGAAACCATAAAGCCAGAATTAAAGAAGAAAGCATCTGGACATCAGTCAGGAAATAGTAATCATACAGATTTAGGCAGAGACCAACTTCTGAAGCATATTGATGTAAAGAATGCTTAAATCCAAGTTAGACCTTTCTCCCAATTATTTGCTGCAGCAGCAGTACCAGAGCCATGCTTATCACAGCTTGGGACTTCCGGATGTAGAATCACCTCCTACTTGTAGAGGCAGGAAGGGCCAAGGGTGAAACCAGAGTTCATTACAGCAACATGAAGAGCCACTATATTTTCACTGCTAATTGACTACAACCTCAGTAGAGACTTCTGGAAGAACTAAATAGGGTTCAATACCCCAACCATTTTGGGCCTATAAAGCATGCTACAACCTGAGAGATAAGTTTTCCTTGGCCGACAAGCAAACTCATATCAGGAAGAGATTGTGGAGGTGTTGCTGTGGTTTATCAAGGGATTCACACTTGCTGAAGAACCTGCATCCAAGAGAGTCAATTTCTGGGATGCCAACAGATCTTGATGCTTTATGGATACCTCCTCCTACCCTCATCCAGAGATGAAAGAGATTGGGTTATGATTTTCAGGCAGGCATTTAGGGTTAGAATGCAAAAGAATAAAACAAAAAAAAAAACATTTTAGATGACTTCAGTCAAGGAGTAGACCAAGTATAAAAGTTATTGACCCAATTAAAACTGACCCAAAGAGAGAAGAATTCTAAGTTCTTAGAATCTAAAACATCTTTTTGGCACTACCTCTTGTTTTCTGCCCATTTCCCATTCTCTGTGGTATATGAGTAGTCACCCTGCTTAATATACCAGAGATATACCTGGAGACAGGGTCTTGAGTGCCTTTCAACTTCCATCAGTGAGTCTCTATTCATCCACATCATCACACATGCCACAGGCCTAAAACCAGATGATTTTATGTACACCTTGGTAGATGTCACATTTACCTGAAATTTCAGCTTTAATAAGAAAAATAGAACTTTTTTTCCAGGTTTAAATTCTTCAAAAAGTTGAGATAATTGGAAGACTCCCAAGACAATTTAGAGATTAAAGGCTACAACTTAATCTGTCTATTGGAAATGACTGTCTAAAAATTGACTTAAAGGAATTCTGTTTCAAAGAAGTCATTTGTAGTTATGAGTAGGACTGGTGACTAGGGAAAAAAATTTATACCAAAAAGGAAAAAGTAAACTGGCCTGGAACATTTTCTCTTATTACTTATACTTAAGAATAGGTTCTATTCAGGGATTTGCAGCAGGACACACTAGAAATAACACTAATTCTTCTGTCAATTAAAGGCCTTGAGCATGAATGACAAACTCATTGAAGATATACAAAAATGCTGACATTATGAATAAAGGCATGAGAGACGAAGTTTATACAATTTTATAAAAAAATGTATGAAAGTATTTTAAACTTGCCTCTTTATGAAGGAATCCATAAATTTTAATAGTTATGTACATCACTCTTGAGCAGAACTGAATAATACCCTTAACTTCTAAATACACACACACACACACACACACACACACACACACACACCACGTACATATGAAAGTATGGCCACGGACAATTAGATATGATATATGCCTTTCATACTGCTATAATTCTAATAAAGCTATTTTCTGTATTACACATAAACACATGCAGGAACTAGCGTGTAAATGCTATTTATCAGACTATCATTTTCCAACATTATAGGATTATAAAAGTAATAAAAGAGTGAAAATTTTTTTTCCCATTCTTATC
Organism: Pteropus medius; assembly: GCF_902729225.1. Taxonomy (NCBI): domain Eukaryota; kingdom Metazoa; phylum Chordata; class Mammalia; order Chiroptera; family Pteropodidae; genus Pteropus; species Pteropus medius. The sequence continues at coordinate 25,091,929 of NW_024346667.1, read as the reverse complement.
CAAGAGCTTTTGAATCTTGCACCAAAGTCTTCAATTCAAAGAGATGGAACCTTTGGTATGTTCCATTTTCCACTGCATTCCTACATGGCCTCTGGGCTACAAGTGAAGGCAGTGATGGTACCCCTTTTTCTCCTTGCAGGTCTGCATGCCCTTCAAAAGGATCAATGTACAGCTATTGTTGTCAATTCTGTTCACCACAGGGAAAAAATTTCTGCCCTTTCTTCTTCAGTGTGTTCCTTGCTGAGATCCATAATGAAAACTCACTTCTGCATTTGCTTTGTTAACTGTGCTCACATAGAAATTCCAGCTTTGATTTCATTTTTGTTTTTGTTTTGTTTTGTCTTTAATAATAATTTTTCTCAGTAAGATTTTAGCACATTCCTAAAAGGAATGAATTCAGGCACTTTTGTGGGTTTTTCTAAATAGTCCTCAGTATTCCCATTTCCATTCCATGTACCCTCACCTGGTGTATCTCTTTCCCCATACATCTGTGTAGCCTGTCCTCTTTCCTTTAGGGTTAACAACTATTTCGGTCTCCAAAGAAATTAAAATATCACTCTGTTGTCAAAAAGTACAGAATTCCCAGTTATAAGGTATATGTATAAGTACTGGGAATGTGACGTACAGCATGGTGACTGTATTCAACATTGCTATAGGTTGTATTTGAAAGTTGCTAAAAGTAAATTCTAAAGGTTCTCATCAAAAGAAAAAAAAACTTAAAACAGTTTTTTCTTTTTTATCTATGTCAGATGATGGATATTAACTACTAAAATTGTATTAACCATTTTGCAATATATGTAAGTTAAGTCATTATACTGTGTGCCTAAAACTGATACAGTGCTGTATGTCAATTAAATCTCAATAAACTGAAAGGAAAAAAAAAATAAGTCCTCCTTTATCTCAACAGCTGAGGGCTTTACTCTGGGAGTTAGCCTTTACAAATCCCAAATTGCTTAAAATAACAATATGAGTTTTGCAAATTGTAATGACCAAAAGTAGCCAAGTGAGGGCTTCTGAGATTCAGTCTTGGCCAACTAGTCTGTTCTGGGACCGCTAGCCTACATTTACTCTTAGAAGACACCTTTTTACTATTTTTCTCAGAGTCACCATGTGGATGACTTTGGGTTATGTTAGGCTCTGGTTGAACTCAAGACATCATTAATTTTAATTTTTCAGGAATCACTGCTCCCATTTTGTGTTTAAAAATGACTCTAGGTAGACCAGACAAACCCTCAAACAGGTTTATACACTGGGACTCTCAAACACGAGTCAGAGTACAGGGATTAGAGTATATCAGAGAAAATTAAAAATTGCCTCCAAGAAGGGTAAGCCAACTTCATGTCATTTTGAAGAAGTACACCTGTGACAGAGCCTGCGTTCTGTGGAATTTGGTACTTACTTAAATATAAGAACTTTATGCTCAAATATTACTGATGCATTCTTAGCTAGTCTATATTTTAACCAATCAGAGACTCTTAATTTTAGAGCAGATAGTAAAAGTCTGGGAAAATTATGGAACGGTGATTATCTTACCAGCACCAAAAATTCTCACCTAAATTGAAATTTAAACTTTTTTATATAGCTTCTCTTACTGTTCAGTTTGAATCTTGGGCAAGTGTTATTTATCTAGATTACTTATGCTTGAGCTGAAGTCGTATAGACCAACTGAGTGGCAATTTGACCATCAACACCAAATAGCCTATTTCTTGGAATAACCTAGATTTCTAAGGGAAAACTCTATTGTTGCTCTTATTCAAATTTTGTAGTTACAATAGCCTAACTGACAAAAAAACTTTATTATGTATGCAGTGCATGGCAAGATAACCACAAGAAATGTCAAAATACTGACAAAAATAGAAGGCTTGTAATTATACTTGTAGTACAAATTTGCAAAGTATCTCAAATTTTCAGTGTCCTATTCTCAGAAAATTGCAGGACTTTTGCACTTGAATAGATAATAGATGTACCACTAAAACAGGTTCTAAGAATCTGTATTTGATGCAAAGGAATATGTAGTATAGGTCAGTTAGATTTTTTTAATTAATTAATTTTGTTATGGTGACATTGGTTAACGAAATCCAATAAGTTTCAGCTGTACATTTTAACAGTAAGACATATATATATTTACACTATGTGTTCACCTCCTATAGTTAGATTTCTTTCTGTCAGCACACATTTGACCCTCTTTACCCCATCTACCTTCTCCCTGCCCCCACCCCTACCCTATGGTAACCACTAGTCTATAGTCCATGTCCATGACTCTCTGTCTGTTTGTCCAGTTAGATTTTTTAAAATCAAATTAAATATGGGATAGAGTCAACACATTTTATGTATAAAATGAATGATTTTTTTGGTGTTAAAGCACCAACCAATTTCCATGGAAAATTAGTGTTCTAGGTATTTTCTTGAGAGTTTTCTTGAAAATGTATAATCATACATTTGATTATAATCATACATAAAAATTATTTGATCATAATCATACATAAAAATTTTTTATGGTATTTTCTTGAGAGTTTTCTTGAAAATGTATAATCATACATTTGATTATAATCATACATAAAAATTATTTGATCATAATCATACATAAAAATTTTTAGGGAATGATAGTACATCTAGATATCACTATAATATAAAAATATGTCATATATTATACAAAGCAATACAAATGCTTCTACAAGCCTATAAGATAATTACATAATGAGACTAAAAATAATGTAATAGTAGCATAGGCCAAGTTATGTGAAATATGCATGTTGTAGTTTTTTGGTGTTTTATTTATTGAGTATTGCTCTGAAAGTTTAAATGTAGACTTTGAAATTTTGAGAAACCTTGAAAGAAATCAATGTTTTTGATAGCTTCTTTCAATTGTCCTTAAATCATGGGATTGATTAATCAAGTGAAGTAAACTCCATTGAAATGAAATAAAAAGAATCAACTTTCCTCACGTAGACTGGTTGTTCTATACAAGGCCATTTTCCTAAGCTCAGAAAGTAGTTGATTGTCAACACTGTTTAGGTTTGTTTCTTTAATCACTATCAGGAAGTTTTGGACAATGTACATGAAATAAAGAAAGAGACATTTCAGAATTACTTCTTCCTTTGCTCTTGATTAACCCTCTAGTACAGGCCCGAGGGATTCTGAAGAATATAATTGGACCTGGCAAAAGACAGTTTACCCATCTATTACTTTGTTCATTTAACAAATGCTCATGCTATTCTTTGGAAAGCTCTTTTGTCACATTTCTCAAATATCCTTTTTTTATATGCCTCATCTCTTACTAAAAATGCTATTAATATGCATAAAGAATAAAATAAAACATTACTTCCAATATTAGTCCACGAAGTGCAATCATCCATAATTTTAGTGATATATTAAAGCTGTCAAGAGAAATTCAAGGGTGCTTCTTGCCACTTCTCTCTTCCAAAAAAAAAAGAACATTGATATGATATACAAAGACATAATAGACATCGACTCATCAATGACAGTTGTGGTTAGAATTCTGAAAGAAAGGTTTAAAATTAAATGTGCTTAGGAAAACTTTCTCTCCTCTTTGATTGTGCTCTTTCTATTTTATTAATGTGATGAGATTCAACCTAAGAGTGTGTCTCTGCCTTGGAAGGGCAAATGGGAACAAGAAAGGAGATCAGGTGTAAGAAAACTTGTACTTCTTGCTTGTGTCTGACTTGACTCAAATATAATCTCTTTTCTAAAAAGTCATGTGGGCTTATACATGAGTCTAGCTCCATAGGGTCAGAGGACCTTTACAAGTTTGAAGCCAAAGTATATAATAGATACACAGATATAATATATATGTATTTGTGAAAATGTCCTTTGTGTCAATGCACAAAGTGTGTGCATATAGTGTGTTTCATAGTGGACACAGGGAACTGAGCAGCAGTGTCAGTGGTAGCTAGCTATTTGGGTTACTTAGAATTCTCATCTTAAAACTGTTGTGAATTCAAACACTTCTTTTATTTTTAATACACTAATGTTTTCTCTTTTATAGGCATAACATCATTGCATATATTCTAGTGACTAGAAACATATAGAAAGCTTTTGATAGTTACTTGAGAATCATCATGAATAAATACATCTGAAAGTAAATGAATCATTGGCAACGTTGAACACAAAACTAAAATGTATTATGTTATAATTTGGACAAAGACTTTCCATTATTATTAAAGCAGTTCTTTAAATTAGATTTATGTGGACATTGATTAATCCATTTCCTTTCTGGAGTCAATTTGAAAAATTTTTTAGACTCTCCTATTTAAATTAAGGCTGTCAGGAAATGTTGCCATAGTTACCTGCATCACGTTAGCATGAAATAAAAGAATTTTTGAAAATTTTTCTTCCTCTGCTATTATCACTGCATTTTGTACAAGGCAATTATATCTTTTGGGGGTTAATATGCATTTTACTACATCTATATGGAGCTCATTTATAACCCACTGATCTTCTTCATGTGTAATTTCCCACTTAATAGTGGCACTCCCTGTTTATTTCATCGCTATGGGGGCAGGGTAAGAAAAGAGTGCTACAGAAATCCAGAAGATGATTTGAATTTGCCCTTTCTTACAAGACAGGTATGCACAGCTCATTATTCCACTTCTCTGTTGTTTTTAACTACCTTTGTTTTACTTATATTTTCTGTTATTCTATCTCTACTAAGCAAAGACAGCAATCCCAGACTGTTAAACTTAAATGTATTGATCGGAAAGATCGATACAGAGAATTTTGTTCCTTGAGCTATCCCTAAATCTTTCTTCAGTGTCCTGCTAAGTTCAACCTGAAGGATAGATAATACACATAAGTATTTTAAGATTCCTGGATAGGGCAAATAGATATGGCTAAATTCACAGGTAAAGATGACTAGTAGATAATGTTTTGACAATCTTCAGTATACATTCTTATTATTTGTGTATTTTAAATACTTTTTTCAACTTTCTCTGAAATAATCGAATTTCTACTTTATCAGATTTCTCCATACTCTAATATGGAGAGTTGTAATGAATACATTGTGCTTGATACAAACTGAAAACATGGTACTTTCCACAAGAGACTAATATTAGAGATTTTGCATGTCCTCTCTTTTGCAAACTTACTTTTAATCTCACATTTTCTGTCTTGCCCTAATCAGATGGAATACTCCTCGAAGGCTTGGACTACTAGTGCGGGCTTCCTTTTCTCACTTATAGCACAGTGAATTGCCTCTTATAATCAGAATTGCCATCAGGGCCAATTCAAACGCAATGTCAAACAGTAAAGTGTGCTCTGTATTCTCCTCACTTCCTCTTTCACAGAGTGATAAAAATGGTTTAATAATATTATTCATACACTTTTTGTGGCATCAGTATTTGTGGAGAATTGGAGAATATCATCCAATCCCAGACTTAATGCAATAATAGCATGATGATTATTTGTATGGCAATGTATAAAAAATTCTCACATGCATTAACAAATATTACCACATTTATAGCATATACTCAATTTTTATACATTTTACTGTGGGAGTCATTTAAAGCAAGTATTTTAATTATCTCCATTTTATATGTATGAGAAACAAAGAATTAGAGACAGGAAGTCATCTACCTGAGAATATACAGTTGGTAAGTATCTGACCCCAAGTTAATTAGCGATAAAGCCCTAGCTCTTTCTCTTATACATTATGATTCCTCTTCTTTAATATCCACACCCAAATCTAGAAAAATACATATTTGTGTGTAGGATCCAAAGTGGAACACAATGAGAAAAGTCAAGTCTGTTTTTTTTTTTTTTTTTTTTTTTTTTCCATTTAGAAAGCATTATACTTTTATCAATTATTTTTCTAGGTGAATATTAAAATGCAAAGTGCGCACTTATTCTAGTTTTCTATTTTTTATGTTTTTATACATCAGTGTCTATAATCAGAGATTAATCTGACTCATCTCCTTTATTTTAGAAAAAAAAAGGTTGAAGTTTTATTTAAAATATCATTGTCTTTTTCTTTAAGGCAGAATCTTTTTGCTGAATTCACCTAATATAGAAAAAGACAGATTGCCCCCAGAATAGTAGATGTTCAGAAATCTGACAGGCAATTTCCTGGAACAGTCTAGCTCTGAGAGGGTAAGCAAGCACACATGATATGCCAGATAAAAACAACTGAATGGTGGCAGAAAACAACTAAACATAGCATTAGAGTAAGTGGCTGTATTAGTTATAGTCAATGGAAATTTCCAGAAAATAGGTCTAGGCTTTTAGTGAGTGTCTGTGATCTAATTCTATTCAATATAGATAATTCATTTTTCCAGAAACTAATTTAAAGTTTCTCTACCCAAAACTCATCAACAGAAATAGTAACTGTAGGCATTTTAGTGACTTTTGAAATCAGTCTATGAACTGAATTGCCTAATATGACATTATACTGAAAGTACATATTTTCCGAGTATTCATTGTGCTATATCACTAAAGTATGCCATTAAAACAGTGGTTCTTTTCCTTTTATATATATATATGTTCATATATATTATAATGTTTATACACATAGACTCCCTCTCTATATAAATTTATTTGTTCCCCAGTAATATATAACAGAATTACACTTTTATTAATGTTAATATTAGTACCAGATTTGCTTAATGGTGTACATATGTTTTATATGCTTTTTTTGCTTAATGATATATCAAACCCAAACTTAGACTCATATATGCTTTAGTTAACAATGTATAAGAACTCATATTTCTCCCATATCTCACTAAAATAGGACATCATCACACTTTAAATTATTTGAAATGTGGAACATGATCTTTATTATTTAATTTGCATTTCTAAACTGTAGAGATGGGGAGATTAGGATTGTAATAGTTCAGAAGATCAAGGAAGGCTTTTCCAAGCAAATGTTGACTGATCTGACATCTGAAGGAGGCAAGGAGGCTGATTCTTAAATGGTGAGGATACTAGGCCAGTGGGCATGAAGCAAAGCCAGGAAGGGGCACTTGGTTAAGTAAAGACTGGGCAATCAGGAATTTGTAAGCCATATTTGGAATTGTGCTCTTTATCTGAGAACAAAGAGAGGCATTGAAGAGTTGTAAGCCGAGGGTGTGGGCATGTTCTGGTTTGCTTGTTAAAGACCTCATTCTCCGTGCAATAATTAATTAGAATTAATCTTAGAGGGAAAGCACACCTCTCTCCTTGCTCCACGTACTAGCTCCACAGAGAGAAGCCACTATAGCTATGGGCTCTGTGTTCATATCCCAGAACTTGACATGACCTTATATACCTTGATCTCAAATCCTACAATTTGTCATCATTTCTTTTACTACTTTACTTATGCTTTGATCCCACTCCAAAATTCTTTGATCTCGTTAAGACCTCCAATTCATTGAACTTACCATTTTTCTACTATTTTTTATAATCTCGTATCCCTCTATGACTTCATATCCCTCACCTAACCAAGATTCCATGGTCCATCACTTTAACAATTAATTCACCAGCAAATTCCCTTAATTCTCTTCTTTCTCTTTCCCTCCGTCATTCACACCTGGCAAAACTAAACTTTGTTAAACCTAGCTGTCTATCTACATTATAACTGAGCCAAAGCAGCTGAGCATTGACATAAACATGTCACAAAACTTGCAAGACTCACTTAAACTTTATAAACATAAGTTAAAAATGGATATTTAACAAATATTCTGTTTTACTCTCCTGGTGAATTCATTTTTCTATTCCCTAAATTATTTTGCACCACGTCTTAGTCTGTTTAGGCTACTATCACAAAACATAGATTGGGTAACTTGTAAACAACAGAAATGTGTTTCTCACAATTTGCAGGCCCAAAGTATGAGATTGGAATGTCGGCGTGGTCAGGTGAGAGCTTTCTTCTTGGTTGTAGCCTTCTTGTATCCTCACATGGTGGAATGGGCTACACAGCTCTGTGTGCAGTCTCATTTTCTATAAGAGCTCTTATTCCATTTATGACAGTTCCACTGTCATAACCTAATCACCTCCAGAAGGCCCCACTTTCTAAGACCATCGAATTGGTATTAAGATGTCAACATATGAATTTAGGGGGATACAAACATTCAGACTATAACATTCCATAGCTTCTTTCTTCAAATTCCCTAAAAATCTCTACATTCCTCAATCTGAACTGTTCAATTTTTCATATTTCACTAAAAAAAAACCTAAAATCAGTAAAAAATAAAACCAGGCTCATCTTTCTATCACCAACTACACCAACCTACTTGCACCTGTAGAAAATATTCGTTTGAGATTGATGTAATAATAAAAGATTACTTCCTTCTCCCCAAAGTCAAGGGAGTTGAGAACTAGATCCTACTTATTATTAAATTCTCTAAAATTTCAATCTTGTGTTTTCTCTTTCACATCAAAAATTTTCCATCTCTACTGTATTATTCTAATTGACATACAAACATGCTTTAATACAAATATATTTATCATAGTCTCATCTGAGCTCTCATTTTCTTCAGCTATTACCCCAATATTTTTCTCTTTTTTATGACTAAAGTTCCTAGAAAAAGTTGTCTATTTCTGCCTCTCAATCTTCACTTTCAGATTTTTCTTAAAACAATTCCAGTTTGGCTTTCATCCTTACTGAGAGTTCTAATCGAGGTTAGCATTGATGTATGTTATGTCAAAGCCAATGGTTAATAATTTGTCTTAATTTAATAAACTTCAATTGCATTATACATAGTTTACTGTAACTTACTTGAATACAATTTTCTTCTCTGTGCTTCCATGACTTCTAATGTACTTGGTTTTATTTGTAAATCACTGGTCTTTCTTTCTTGTCTCCTTGCTGCCCTATAAGAACTCTAAATATTGGAGAGACTTAGGGTTCTAGTCTCAACCTCTTCTACTTACGTTCAACCTTAGATCTCCTAAAATGACCACATTTTTGCTATTGGAGTAAAGTATTACCACCATATCGGTTATTATCTAACGCCAATATGTTATATTATCTCAATCCAAACATCTTTCCTAGCTTCAGGTTCACATATCATATTGCCTACATTAAATATCCATTTAGATGTATTATATCTCTCATAATATAACATGAAAAAAATAATCGTGGATTTCCACCTCTCATTTCACTTCCTCCAAACTGTTTCATCTTACTAAGTAGCAAAAAATTCTCTTATTTTTTGAAGGAAAAAATGTAGAAGACATTTTTTGATTTCCTCTTTTTCTGAGAACTCATATGCAATATCTAATACAACAACAACAAAACTCCTCTAAACTCTTTGAATATTATATATTATGTGATAATATATGTAATAGAAAATGACTATTTCTCATCATAAACTCTTTACATCTTTTGCTTATGCCACCATCACTGCTTTACCTGGATTCTGCATTATCTTGTTAACTGTCTTTACTACATTTCCTCCTGAGCCCATTAACCTATTCCACATAGCAGCAAGGTTGATTTTTTAAGGCCTAAGTCAGTCCTTATCTCTCTCTTGTTCAAAATTCTCCTTAATGTCTTTGCATTACATTTCAAAACACTTTGTGTATCTTTCAAAACCCTATCATGCGAAGTCTCTGCTTATCCTTCTCATCCCAACACCCTTCACGATAACTTTGCAATCACTACTCTTTCTGCTTAGAGCACTCTTCTCACAGACTTCACTTAACCATCGCCTTTTTCATGACCTTGGTTTCAACTAAAGTGATAGCTTCTTAGAGAGTCCTTCTCCAGTAGCCTGCCCCTACTTCTCATTCTTTAACTTATTACTCAATTTTATCTTCCTTAGATTAGTTTTTATTATGGACTAGAAATATATATTTGAGATTCTTTTTAGAGAATTATAGTCATGGGCAGAAATTCAATCCTATCAGAAGAGTGCATAGAGGATTAAAAAAGAAATCTTTGCCTTGAGTCATCAATAAAACCAACATGTAATAGTCAATGTGGAGAACTTAGTTACTGAGCAGAAAAAAGAGATAAAAGATGTAGTAGAAAAATCAGAAGACTGGAGACATGGAAAGAAATTTAAGAAGTTTAATGTAGCTAATTGGTGTTGAGTGCCTCTGAATAGTAAAGTAAGCAAAAGAATGCAAAATGTCAGTTGGATTTGAAGATATATAAACTTTTTGTAAACCTTATCAATAAATGTTTTAGTGGAGTTATATTGGTGATAATTATGTTGGAATGTGTTGAATAGAGGGAAGGAAGCAGAAAAAGGCAACAGTATATATGGACAGTACTTTTGAGGAATTTGTATATAAAGAGAAAGGCACATTGGACTAAGAGCTGGGAAGATTATGGTTCCGGAGATGAGATATTTTAAAAAATGAGTACAGAAATTTTTGCAAGAAGGTGGAGAAATACCAGTCTTGAAGTGACGAGAGTTATGTTGATATACTTTCCAATATATTAGAAAAGAAAGAGAAGAAACAATTGAGATGATGGCAAACTGGTGTCTTCACTGAGTAAGTAGTCTGACTTACTTAAAGTAAGAAGTAGAAGAGAATCCTTCAGAGCAGATGAGGATATAAGGGATTTATCAAGAGAAAGGGAAATAAAGAGGGATGCAAGTAGGTTCAAGAAAGTTCGCATGTTATGGGGATAGCGGTATGATGGAAGTTCAGCAGGGAAGAGAGCTTATGGGAGAAGAGACCTACATTATTTTGAAAGTCTTTTTAAGAAATGTGGGCATATTGCCTAATATCCAAAGAAAAATTTGGCTCTGGAAGGGTGGTTGACTCAGAAGCTGCAGAATCTACAGCCTACATGAGCCTCCTACTCTGGCCATGTAGAAATATCAAGATCTATAATCTTGTACTATTTTTAGTGCACCAGCTTTAAATTAAGTGAGCAAAGAAGATCACATTTAATTTGGTGCTATCATATGCTTTAAAAAAATCTTTATTTTAAGTAAAGCAATCTGTAAAAGAACTTCTCAAAATAATTTTCCAATAGTAGTTATGTCTAGTTGGCCACTTGCTCCAATATAGTTAATAATTTTTTTTATTGAAATAAAATGTTTTTGAAGGCATGCAATTTGATGGGAAGGAGAGGGAAAATAAGAGACTGATTCCCAGGAAAAAAAGGCACAAGAGAAGTTCTTTGAAATCAGACAAATATATTAAAATAGACTTGAAATGATCAAGTAAGCCAGTTATTATGATCTCTATTATATGGTTGCAGCAATTGAGGCTTACAGCAGTTCAGGATGAATCAAACTCATAATTACTAAGTGATGGAGACTAATTTTGAGCTCTTTTTTTTTGTTTTTTATAAGTTTTTGCCCAATGTATTTTTCTTCTGTAGTATGCTGCTTCTTCATTGAGGCTTATATTATGAACCTGATTATAACCTTTGCTGAGGACAAAATTGCAGCCATCTGAACATCTGGTGCTTTTCTGTTGCCCTAAGGTCTGTTTAAAGAGTTGGAAGCTGGAATACTAATGCCAGCTCTGACAGTAATTAACCGTCAGCAGAGATTTTCATAGTTCCATCGTATAAGAAGTTACTACAGAACTAGAGACACTTTTTAATTTAATTTTAATCAGAGCAGCCATTTCTCTGTGATTTTCAAAAAAATAAAATATGTTTTGATGGGAATGAGGCTGTTATATTCAATTTGTCTTTTTTTATATGCTTGAGATCACATTGACATGTATTTGATTTTTTTGAGGTACTTTATATCAGGATAAGAAATGTTATATATTGCATATTTATTATAGAAACATTAGATAACATAAAAATGTAAAAGAAACATTTTAAAGAAATTATCTATCATCTACAATTTCACTACTTAAACTCAACCTTAGCGTGCATGGCATTTTCATATATTTCCTTGAGTCTTAATGTATTAATCTTTGCATTTATACATTCTTGACACAAATAGTTATTGGGCATCTACTTTGTGCCAGATGTCGATCGAGGCCTAGGCAGTGAGCCTGCAGAATGTAGAATGGGCAAGGCGCCTGTCTTCAAAAAACCACTCTTTCTCGCATTCTCTCTCTCTTCAACACAAACAGACATGAATGAGAACGTAGTAATATATAGAAGAGTATATTTTTATTTCTTATAAATTATACTTTGAGCATTTTCCTATCTTTAAGTAATTCTTATGATATGGTCTTGAACTTGGAATATTCAAACCATAATGGACCATTTCCCTTTCATTCAAGATTCAGATGCCGGTTCGTAGTATTTTATTACTAATGCAACGACTAAAATATGTGCATCTTTTATTAATCACTTTTCTTGTTATTATAATGTGCCACTTTATAAAATCTGAAAATTTTAGAAAATAAAGCATAAAAGTCACTCATCTTACCATCTATTAATAATCATTGTTCATAACTTGATGAGATTACATGTTAGTTGTTAGCTTGTCATAATGCCTTGTACTGTTTGTGTCCCACTACTTTAATTAAAATTATATCTAACACTTTTGATATTTATTTTTAAACTGAATTCTAAAAAAAAAAAAGCCAGAGGCTTTGAATACTCATCTAAATAATGCTTGAACTTGTGAGTTAAATTTTTGCTATTCATTCATTTTTTTTTTTTTTGCATTTAAAAAGTTTTTCAGTTCTCTGACTATTGTGAGGGTGAAAAATAATTTTATTAATCAAAGTCAGTTCATTTTCACTGCATGTGTATATATATACAAATACATACATATATTCTTTTAGAGTTTTTTAAAATCAATTTGTAATAACTTTGTATATTTGGACTGTAACTGATAGTAAATATTTTTCCTTATTGGCGTTTAAATAATATACGGTGGTTGTGAACTCAAACATTCATTGTCAACATAAAATATAATTTAGATTTCCTTTTAGGTTTTTTGGGATATGACATTATAACTATGTGTACAAAATCATTTGAATTTGTGTTTAATTTATTCACATAGACCATGAACAATATCTAGCTACTATACTGCATCTCTAACTACATACTCTGCCTTCCCTGCTGTTATGTGAATTTCTGTTTATGCTCCCTTCGTTGCCAATTACCTATAATCATGCAACTGATTCAATTCTCAATTTTTCAAAGATGTTCCTTTATAAATGTTTCTTTTCTCTTTCATCATCAAATCACTAGATTGTTTCTGTCAACATACACAAGGTAAAGTATCTTCCTTCTTTAGAAATAATCCATTTACCTCATATTTCTCTACTCTTTATAGAAAAATTTTCTTAAAGAGTTGTTAGTGAAAATTGTATTTGCTTTGTATCATTTAATTTTTTTCTTGGACCTTCTTCAAACAGGCATATTTTCCCCTCCTGATGCTCCAGTAAAATAGCTCTTGTTAAGGCCACTGATGACATCCACGTTGCCAATACGATGGTCATTTCTTAGAGACTAAAAGACCTGCATTATCAGCTGTACCACTTTTTATTGAAACACTGTCTTCACTTATTTTTAAGGGTCATATTCTCTTTTGGTTCTGCATTTACATATTTGGAAACCCATTCTCAGTTGCCCTGCCAATTTCTTCCCATCTTCCTGACCTGTAAATGTTGACATGTTCCAGGCCTCAGACCATGGGCATATTCTTTTTTATAACTGCCTTTATTATCAAAGTTTTTAGTTTTAATCTCATAGTCTAAAATATATGCACATGATAATTAATACCAAGTATTAGGTCCCCAAACCAGATTTCTTCCATGAACTCAAAATTTGTGTATTCAACTGGCTACTTGACACCTCCACTTGTATGAATAACTGATTTCTTAAGACTGGATTTCCAAAATCAGACTCCCTAACTCTCCCCTTATGGCTCTCTTTTCCATTATAATAATCACCAATCACATTTAGCCAAGTCAAATTCTTTGAGTCCTCTTTCTCTTAAAATAACTAATCCATTGACAAATCATGTAATCTCTATCTTCAACCTATACACAGAGAACTAATAAGAAACTATATTAAGGTTACAAGACACAAGATTACTATGCAAAAATTAAATTATTCTCCTATATACTCATAGTAAATAGTTAATATTTGAAATTAAAAAATATATGACAATAGCACAAAAATATGAAATACTTAGGCATACATCCAACAAAATACATATAGGATCTATAAGTGCAAAACTATAAAAATGCAATAAAATAAAGATCTAAATAAGTAGAGAGATATTACATGGCCATAAATTGAAAGAGTCAATGTTGTTAAGGTGTCAGTTTGTCCAAATTGATTCATAGATTAAACATAATCCCGATTGAAATCTCAGGAACCTATTTTGTAGATATTGACAAATTGTTCCTAAAATTTACATAGAAAGACAAAAGACTTAAAAGAACAAACAAACTTAGAACCAAGTTTAAAAGAACAAACAAACTTAGAATCCAAGTTTAAAAGAACAAACAAACTTAGGATTCTGTGAAGAAGAACAAAGTTGGAGGACTTATAACACCTGACATCAAGATTTACTATAGAGCTATAGTAATTAAGATGATGTGGTATTGGTGCAAGAATAGACAGGTCAGTGGAACATAATAGACCATAAAGAGACCCACACACTTACAGTCCAGTGATCTTTGATGAAGGAGTAAAAAGGAAGAATAGAATTTGCAACAAGCAATTCTAGAATGGTCAAACACCTATATACAAAACAAAAAATCTTATACCTTTCACAAAATTTAACTCAAAATGGATCATCAAACTAAATGTAAATACAAAATGATAAAGCTTCCAGAAGAAAATAAAGGAAAAAAATCTACATAACTTTAGGTTTGGCAGTGAGATTTTCAAACTGCATCAAAAACAAGATCCATGAAAGAAAAAAAATTGATAAATTAGAATTTATTTAAAACGTGTGTGTGTGAGCGTGCACACACACACACATACACACACAATTTCTGCTCTGTGAAAGAAACTGTTAAGAGAATGAAAAGAGAAGCCATGATCTGGGAAAATATTTTTTTATAAAACACATATCTGATACTGGACTTGCATCCAAAATACACAAAGAATTCAAAACTCAACAATAAAAGGAAAACAATATAATTTAGAGAAAAATGGGCAAACCTCTGAATAGACACTTTGCCAAAGAATATATACAGATGACAAATAAGTATATGAAAATATGATCAATATCATTTGCTACAAGAGAATTGAAAATTAAAACAGCAGTGAGATATCACTACATACCTATTAGAATGACCAAAACCAAAAAGCTCACAATACCCTAATCTAAAAGCTAACATTACCAAAAGCTGACAAAAATGCAGAATAACAGCAATAGTGCGGATGGGAATGCAAAGTCAAATCGACACTATGGACAACAATTTGGCAATTCTTATAATGTTAATGATAGCCTTACCCTATGATCCAGCAATAGTGCTCCTTTATATTTACCCAGCTCATTTTAACACTTATGTCCTTCAAAATCACACATGAATGTATATAGCAGCTTTATTTTTAATCATCAAAAACTGAATGTGACCATGATGGTATACTAGATTTATGCACTGTATGAAATTTAAATTCACAGCAGACTTCAGCCTGAGAGGTTAAGCTTAGTAAGGATATTAACTTAGAAGTCAGGGTTTTAGTTGGCTCTTATGAGTTTAGTGTTGTCCTTTCAGAGTTTCGTCTCTAACCACTTATCCCTGTAGCTAAGACGTCAATACTGGTTGCCGAGCTAATTCATAGCCAAGCACTGCCCAAGTGCTGGGATGTGTGCTAGCTTTCTATTTAGACTTTTGACTATTATATTATTCACTTCCTGAGCCAAGTGCTTTAGCTCATGTTTGGATTCTAAGTCATCTGCCTGATGTTAGTGTGTCTATATAAATTTAATCTCAACATGTTCCTAGGCATATTTATGATACTGCTCGTCGAGCTTCAGTTCTGTGAGCAATGACACTTTCTCGAACAGTTCTCATAGAAATGTGTCCTATAGACTTTACTTTGTTAGTGTAATAGTTCAAGGAGTTTCGTGAACTATTTAGTGAAATTTATGACTACTTATGGCAGTGTTCCAATGGTAAAAAATATTCTAATTTTCTAAGAATTGATATGCAAACAATTTTGTAAAATAACAGTATAATTTGGAAAGTCCTTATTGGTATTATAGTTTTCTATTCTATAATTTTAAAAAACAGTTTTCTAGGCTATATTTATAAGAATATATGGCATTATTTTTATTAATTTCTTTATTTCTGATCATTATGGTTTTTAAAATAAAATTTAATCTTCCAATATGGGATATATATTATCGTGTGTAATGAATTACTTTTTCCCAAAATATAAAGCATAGTTTAATCACCTGCAGTGTAGTTCATATTTCTTTAGGAAGTAATAAAAAATATATTTATAAAATTTTGGTAATTTAGTGATTAATGTTAGTTTACATAATAATACAGAATTTGTTTTGTGATCTAAAACTGCTAGAACTGTTAGGAATCGTTCTTAAAGCATTGTTTTTCATTAAACAAATGAAGAGTACAATAAAACACCAAATTGTATTCTTCAAAAGATTTGTTGAGAAGCACAAAGTAGGAAACAAAAATGCAACCAAATGATTTGTTCCATTTAATTTTTAATATTTATTCCATTCTTTACTCCAACTAAATATTTTTAAAGTTGATGAGTGAATTAATAACTTCAGGTAAGGCATTAATGGCTGTTGCATTAAACTGAAAGTGGGGACTTTATTATAATTGTCATTATTATCATCACCATCATCTTTATCTTAATATTCTTAAACCTTGCTGAAATAGTAGGTCTTATATACTCATTTTTTAGAGTTGATTTTGCAAGTAAATCACACAGTTTTCAAAAGCATCACCACGTCAATTTAGGTCACTACAAAAGAGTATATGGTGAAGAACAAGAATGCAGTGAAACCGATCTGGGCAATTCAGTGAAAGCACTTTTGTGAGTGGATCTCTCAGCCCAATAAAGAGTTTCCAGAGATTTCGGATGACTCTGTCTCTGATAATTCTGTCTAATGATATAGTCTGTACAACTCTATTCTATGGAATGAGACTCAGAAGCCATCCTAGATGTGTCTCCATGAGTCTAGCATAATGGGTTAAATATAGGATTATAAAAATAATATTTTCATAACACATTGAAAATTGTAAATATTTTAGTATGAAAAAAATAGACATGCACAAAATATTTCCCATAATCTGAAAAATAATTGGGTTGATTTGATTATCCTAGCATTTCTAATATATGCTATTCATCTTGTCTAATGGCTTAATGTCTCTGAGCCTGAAATAGTTCATAATAAAGCATTAGAATATTAATTTAAGTCAGACCTTTACAGTAGATTTCACAATATTTTTGAAATACATTTCACTGTGTTTCTCTTTTATTTTTGTTTACCTTTATATATCTAGGTTATCTTAAACATTACAGGAGTTCAAATTTTATTGCAAAAATATTTTTAAAACTTGAACATATGCATTGCAATGAAAATCAAATAATTGAATACATTCATTGCAGAATTAGTTCATAATTGTCTTGATTCATAAGAATATGTAGAATTTGTAACAACTGAGTTTTAAGTGGCTTTCCAGACTGAGAAGAAATCTTACTTTTGAAATGTCTGAGGCAGGCCATCTCAGGGTACATAGAACAATTTTACACCACAACAGAGTTAAAACAAACATGCTTTGGTAATTGTTAAGCAATTTCTGGCATTTGTTTATGATTACTCTACAGCAGGTCTTGGAAATTATGACCAACATTTATAACATGTGCATCTAGAGGGCACAGGAATTTCTATTCATATCTTTTGCACAGCACCCAGCTTCTAGTAGTAAAGTGTTTCAGCTGACCAGCATGTGTATATTCCATGCTATCTCTCAACACTCAACATTCGTTTAGATCTCAGCTCCTACGGTGGGTCTGAAAATCAAGGATTGGGATTAGAAATGTCTTTTCTCACTATAACACTTGATGATATACTCACAAAATAATTGCTTATCGATCTTACTACTGTGGACAGTGCAGGATTAGAGGTTTTGATTCCAAAGGAAAAAACACATATAGTAGGGTATACAGCAACGTTGTCTCAAAAATGAGCATTGAGACCATTGCTAGCAGACAATGGAAGGGACTGCAGTATTTGCTAAGATAACTCATTATCAGGAGAAATCAGTGCTCTACTGCACAACAAAACAAAGTATGTGCGGTGCCCAGGGGATCAACTGGATTGCCTCCTAGTATTTTCATGCGAGTGATCAAATTTAATTAATATTTATGATATACAGACAGAGCTACTCTTGCCTTCAAAATTGAAAGTTTAAGTCACTCCCCAAAGAACCTCAGCTGTTGGGAATCAGGCTGAGGACAAAGGGACCATATAATGGGTTACGGAAAAGAATGTTCTAATTTCTAACTAGGGCTTCATGACCAGTTGCATACATACATATGTATATATTAACTATTATCCTTTATTTTTTCCTTTATCTTTTCCATATTATTTTTCTATATTGTTTTTATAAGGTGTGTTGCTGGTGGGTATCAAGAAGTTTTCTACATGGAATAGATATCAACAAGAGGTTGATACAATGGCTAATGGATTTGGGTCTTAAGTTTTTAGAAGGTGAGAACATTAGCTTCTGAGGAAAGATAGTTGCATGATTTGAAGTAAGAACATGTTTTTCTTGCTGATGTTGCTGACAATGAGAGAATCATAGGTTTCAATATTAGTGGAAAAGTGTGTAAGATATTGAGAAGCCAGAAGGGAATGGTAGACTCTTGCGATCACAAGGGAACCAATTACTATGGAATTCTGTGTTTTGTAGAAACTTGGAATGCTAAAATTACATACCCACGCCTGCCTTGCCATTATGGTCTGGATGAACTTAGATTCTACTATGGAAATAAATGAGGACCAGCCAAATGGGAAAAGCGAAGGCTATTTACTCTGAGCTGTCTACAGCAAGGGGGTCAGTCACTGTCACTTACTTGTTGGAGAGTCTCAAAAGCAGTCAAAAAAGTGAGAATACTTTAGAGTAGAGAAAAAGGAAGACTTCAGGTGTGCTTTAATTGGAGGCTGTTGGCACGGGAAGCCAAGGTGGGGTAACTAGAAGCAGGACACCCTATGTGATTGGTTAGAGGTACGTATTTGGCTTTCTCTGGTTGGTCTTAAGTTGAGAATGGAGACAAAAACTAGGGAAGCTGTCAGTTATTATTCAAGTACTGGACATTTGGTCCAATTGTTACAGAAGTTATTGTTTAGCTTCCTAGATTGCTCCTAGAGATAGCAGTCTGACTTCCTACAAATCCAATTTACAGAAGGCTGGCTTCCAGGGCTGTTATTGTAGTAACATGTTGAATACCTGGGCAGGTCGCTGCAGGTTGTGGATCATAGTTCTATTATTATATACGATCCGGCCTTTTTATATTTAGTCTTTCACTACCAATTAAATATATTCCTACAAGATTTTAAGGACAGAAAGTAGTTAGAAGCCATTTTCCCCAGTAGTCAAAGGGTGGACTTCCTCAGATATAAATTTTTGCAGTGGTCAGAGACCAGCCTCGCTATGCTGTTACCAACTTCACGGTGTATGGCAGTTGCAATGTCAATACCCAGCAGGGACCACAACCTCCTGACTTCTGTATGACACCCACAGAGTCTAGCATCTAAATCACAAATGTGAGCATAAGTGGTACGGAAAGAAATAAAATGTATCTTAAAAGCAATAATTGAAGGCAGTACTAAAAGGAAGATAAACTTTATAAGATGTATATACTCTATATGTATGTATATAGTATATAGATATATATATATATAGTATATATATCTCCATATATACATAATATGGAGCGAGAGAGACAGTTTATGTTCATTTATGACTACAATAATAATAAAGGGAGGGCAAAACATTTATTTCTAGAGAAAAGTTGAAAATGATGAGATAGGTGGCTAAGAATACGGAAACTTCTTTTAAATTACAAGTTCGAATATATGGCTAAGGTGAGTTATAGAGTCAGTACGCTAACCACTGATGGCTACATTATTGACTCATTAGAATGAAAAATAGGAAGATGTTTGAATTTTGATACAGTTAATATTTTGAAAAACCCATAGAATATAAATTATTTTAATACCATATGATCGTTCTGTTGTTGTGTATTTGTTCTATAGCACAGTGTTTAGAGGTTTCTGTATTTTCCTTCATTGTGCATTGGTTCTGTGCACCTGCTTTTATCCTTTGCTGCCACTATGTGGTTATAGAAAGGAATAATATAAACAGTTTCACTTTTTTAGGTTTCTCATCAAGGAGAATTTAGAGAAATTAAATATTAAGCCATAATCTTAAGAAATAATTTTTAGTACAAATAAAGTAACGAGTCACAGATAAGTTTTCTTGTTAAAATATACGTATACACACAAATATATATATATGTATTATATATAATGTGTATATATATATAGATAATGTACCTTTGTATATGTAATATGCATTATTTATATAAGTATCAATATATCATGCACAATGTATGTCTATAACACATGTATATATTATATAAAATAGACATATAGATATTGATATATGTATCACATATATATCTATATGTATCTATACAGATATCGGTGTATGTATTATACATTGATATCTGTATATACAGGAGCTATGTTATTTGTTATTCCTAATTTGTCAACCATTTCACTTTCTCTTGGTCTATGAGAAAACATTGACAGCAGGAAAATGAAGAGAGCATAATGTTCTTTACAGTGGAATCACTGATACTCTTTTTCTCATCCACTCAAGTGAGCTATGGCTGTAACCAAGATGTCCTTCTCCCCCTCAACCCCGTCCCCTCCTTTCCAGCTATCTTTTCTATAGATCAGATTTATTAAGAGAAAAGACATGTTTGGTATTCTATAGAAGGAGCATAATGCTACGAGTTATCAATGTCAGTATCAGTCATAGAAAAACTTATAAACCATTTATTTTTTCAAGAGTGTTCCAACTTTAATGTTCTTACTTATAATCAGAGTGACTGTGGGATTCGAGTCTAAGTGGGACAATTTTAAGAGGGGAGATGTATTATAAACAATCACACCAAGACAATCAGTTTAAAATGGACTGCACAGGCAATTGAAAACATAAAAATATGCTACCTAACAATATGCTAACTTAAGTTGGTGCAGGCAAGGCTGACTTCATGGACTCATAACCTCTGTAGTCTCACAGGTAACCATGATCACAGGATGCTTTTTAAATTCTCTGTTGTTGCTATCATGCAATTCTTAATAATTTTTTAACATGAGGCCCCACGTTTTATTTTTTACTGGATCTTGACAATTATATAGACAATTCTAGATAAAGAATTTTTGAGTTATCATTCTGTATTTCATAAGGAAACTCAGCTATCTACTTCCTATTTTCTCTATTAGCAAAAAATCACACCTCTCCAAAACAAAACATTCACAGATACTGTGTCTTACTCATGTATTCACTCTAAAAACAGGTTGTAGATTCCTGAGTAAGTTAGTTACATAAAATACTTATTTTTCTTCTATGTACTAATCATTTATTTTCTTATCTTATAATTCTCCAATTTATTTTTAATTACTCTGTATTATTTAAAAATATTCTTTTTATAAAAAAAATCATATACTAGTTTGATTGCATCGTACCTTTACAATATGCAAAGATTTTGGTTCCCATAGTTTAGTTAAATAATACCAGTTTTCCACCAGTCTTGCTCAAATTTTAGCTATCATGATCTGTTCAATGTGAACGGTTGCATAATTCACAGACTTCACTGTCAGCATTGCAATCTACAAATCCTTACGCAAATAGCTGACACATTAACTGCATCACTCCTTTTAAAGTCTGTCAGTGATTGGTTGCTGCACATCTGTTATTCAGTTCATACTCAGAGAGCAACACATGTATTGTATTTTCCCCTTGTCTTTGAGTGAGAAACCCATGGAATGTTTTACTAAAATGGATAACTAAAAGATAGAATTGACCAACAAAGATAAAAGTTCAGAAAAAAGAAAGAAAAGAAAGAAAGAAAAGCAACTAATTCAAATAAACATAATGAAGTTACAGAAGAAATAACTGACCTTGGGAATGTTAACATTGCCACCATTGGAGAAATTTTAAATACACAACCAAAGAACATAGTGAAGATGAACTTATTGGCATAAGTTTTCCCATTGATTATTAAGATCGCCTCGTGTGGTTTCAACTTGCTTAATTATTTTTATGGTTCTTCAGTACCATGGAGTGTGAGAACTACCTATATATTTATATATGCAGCATATTTTCATTATGTATTTCAAACTAATTTTTAATGAATAGTACTGATTATAAATACACTACATGGACCATCAATGCTATTAAGCCAAGTGTACATTGCAATACTTGAGAACATTTAAAATAGTATGAGCGATAAGCTCTCCCATTTACTTCTTTCTGATATCTCATCAAATTGCCAGTACAAAAACAGCAAAGGTCACAAAGGTCAGTAAGATGATCAAGACAGTTGCTCATCAATGTGAGGACATTATGAATGAATTTTGGTAACGGATAGTAGTTAGGAGTTTATGGACAGAAGAATCAACTCCGACTATGCGGGAGTCCTTACACTCTGGGAAGAAGGCAGGAGGAGAAGAGCTGTTAGGGCAGATGTCCCAGGAGACACTCCAATCATAGAACCATGGAGGACAGATAAGAGTGGAGAGAGGGGCCGGGAAGAGGATGAGTAATTAAGGAGACATTCATAGAAAAATGTGTCTAACTTCTCCGCTACTCTAGAGTTGCAGTGCAACATGCAGTCGAAGATTTTCTCCATGTGTTCTGTCTTAAAAAATGGAACCACTTGTTTAGAAGGAAATTGCACATTTTAGTCAGGTTTTGGTGAGTCAGAGTAAAGCCCTCCATATTTGGCATTACAGAAGGTGTGTACCTATTTTCTAATTTCCTGTGCACCTTAAATTTAAGCCCACCAGGTACCATGTGCTGTCCTCATGCATGGAGATCTTATTCTATATTCTTTTTTAAGAGTGAGATGTCCTAGGGGAAAGGAACGTGCTTAAAACCTAGGCAATTAATTACTCTTTCGTCTAAAATATGATTGAAAGTCCAATGTTTATTTGAAATTTGAATAACAAACAGTATACAAGAATAGGACTAAGATGAGCAAATCAAAAAATTGAACCCAGAAGTAGTACATATCATTATAGATTTAGATTGTAACTTTCATGAAGAGAGAGACCACGTCAAATTTTATTAGCATGCTCCAAAGTTCTAGAACAGTGTCTGACAAATTATGGTCACTAAATAAATATTTACTTAATGAATAAATGAAGACTGTAGAGTAGGAAATAAATTACTTATTTTATCAGAGAGATTTAAATAACTAAGCCCAAAAATAAAAAAAAATAAAAAAAGGAACAATTGGGGAACAAAAAAGAAATTGTGACAATTTTAAAAAAGTATAGATGATGAGAACATCAATCAAAAAAATGTATGAGACATTTACAAAACATAAAGAGACATTTACAAAACATAAAGAGAATAAAGTAGAGAATATGTAGTAAAATGGAAGGTTTTTCCAAAAAGGTTAATGATTTCCTACTAAAAGTCCTCATGAATGGCAATAGAAAAAACAAAAAAATTATCAAAGAAACAATCATGTAAAATTTCTTGGCTCTAAGGAAAAATATAAATTGTCATTGAAGGGCTCAACCAGTGACAAACTAGAACGATACTTTCCTCCCCTTCAAAACCCAATCACAACTACAGATACATTTGTGAGGATTCAAGTCACCATTCTAAGCCTTGGAAAGCTTCTAGAGGGGAAAGGAAAACAAAAAAGGCCGACAGAAGAAGGCAACTCTCACTGAAGAGGTATCAGACTTTTTATCACCAGCATAACATAGTGGAAGACAACAAACCTCTGTTTTCACGCCTCTAAAGAAGTTATTTTGAAATTAGATTTGTTTATCGGGATAAATTATCAATCAATTGAAAAAACAAAATGATTTTCTTTTTACTCAGAAGAGTAAAAAGTCAGAAAAATTGATACATATATCTTCTTTTGAAAAAGAAAACCTTTAAAGAGGAACTCGAGCAAAAACTGAAAAAAATCAGAGAGGAAAACATAGGAGAACATGCAAAACGTTAGACGTTACCCAAAAGTGCAAAGAAAAATCAATCTTAGTATAGTAGCTACTCCATGGATCAGAGCCAATAGTAAAGAGGGAAAGTTGAAAACAGGATGCTTAGGAGGGATATAGAGTTAGAAAGGTGATTTATGCAATAAGGGGTAAGATTAATAGTGTGTTTCTGCAGTGAAATATATATACACTGACATTAAAAAACATATGACATTTAAAACCTGAAAATTGTATTGAGGATTCACTCTAATTCTGCTAATCAGTGATTAACATTTGTGATTAGTTATTCTAGTTTTATTAATGAAGGTTTTAGATTTCAGTTGAATTCAACTATTGTATCATGTTTTGAAATAATACGACTAAAATATGATTCTTAACTTTTAAAATTTTTGAGATACTCTGTTGACATTCAATCGATGTCCATCTCCTTTCATTTTGGTGGAGCACGTCCTCCATTTTCTTCCTGAGAAAGGCATTGGATTCAATCTTTTTGAAACACTGTGTCTGAGCATGTTATAAATGAAACTTGAATTTGATAGTAATGCACTAGAATTTCAGTTTAGAAATATTTTCCTCACATTTTAGAACATTGTTTCATTTTCTGCTAGATTCTAGTGTGAGTTTTAAGAAATCCAGTTTAATTTTGATTGGCTAATCCTTGATATGAGGACTTTCCCTGCTCTTTCCATGTGGAAGCTTGAGTGAGCTCATTGTCACTTATTTTCTCAAAATTCATGAATACATATTTTAACATCTTTTTGCATATCTTTGTGTATATGCACATATATATATTTTTTATTTTTAAACATCATACAATAATATGTATTCTTCAACTTGCTATTTTTACTCCATTTTGTTTGTGAATGTAGCTGTAGTTTTTTTTAGATATTTCTACTTAAGTAATTTTTTCTGTAAAATAACTCTAAGAATTGCATTAAATGAATATACTCAATGTTCTTAATCCATTCTCCTACTGAAAGATACTTAGGTTGTTTATTTTTTATGTATTTAAAATTCTTTAATCTTTTTTTATTAGCTAATTATTACCTTTTTAATAATAAAATGGTTTCTAATATAATTTGCTTTATATTAACTTAAAACCTCTTTAACTCTAATTTACCTTAATACATCTTATCTGTTCCTCCCTGTGCTAGTTATCAATTTATTATCTCAGCTCCAAATTTTCCCTTGACTCTAAGCATTTCCTCTCTACACGTTATCAGTAGAGGGCACTAAAGGGACATTACTGGTGACACAGGCCTTCTGGCTTCAATTCCTGTTTTCATTTTTCTTGGTCCTGTGGCACGGTTTATCAGCGATTCCTCTGTGGGACATCCAGTGGTGTTCTCTGTGCAGTGTCTTGGTGACCTTTACATCTGCCAACTTACAATGACCATCTTGCCAATCCTACAGCCAGTTATAGTCACTTGCCAATTTCAATGCCAACTTCCAACGCAGACATCTTGCACTCCAGATGCTTGATGCTCAACGTGTGCCTACTACCGATCTCAGCTCACCCACACCCCGGGCCACTATTTTCTTCTGATGTGGTGACTTTGGATCAGCTCTGATCCCAGAAACCCAGAAAGCTTATCAGCCATTTCAAGGGCTGCGTCTATATTTTCTCCATCAAGCTCTGAACTCCATCCTGGTGCAGATTGACCCTTCTATATTTGTTCTTTCTGGAGTGCTCTGCTTCAGCCTTAAGGTCTTTAATAGGTATCTGTCTATCTTTATACTTACTCCCCTATTCTACAGATTAGTAATTATTTATATTAAACTTCTCCTGTTTAAATGAGTATGTGGCTCTATATCCTAATTGAATCCAGACTGATAAATCCCATTTTACTTTGGAGAATGGGGTTTGCATAATTTCATGCAATAATGTAAAACCTACCAACTTTAAATAATTAATCTGCCAACAAGTAGTAAGCAGATGCCTTTAGCAGCTGTTCGTGGTATTTCTGTTATAGTAGGTAATCTCTCAAAGATCAAGCCTTTTAAAATCTTAAGCTGTTCCTATAAATTAACAGAAAGTTACACTAAAATTACAAATAATGACATTCATACATAAATGAAGAAAGATGCAATGACTTTTTCATGCCAACACCCAGCTATAACATAACTATAGCTGCACTAAAGATGATCATATCTCCTTTACACTTCCTGTGGTTTCTTTCTTATACAGAAACAGGCTTTACAATTATAACCCAGACCATGGCTAATTATTTTGTGTGGCTAATAGACTATTCCAAGTGAATGACTTTCTAATACCTTAAGTAGATGATGTCTCATTTACAAGTGTCTGAATGAATATCACTCTATCTAGGGGTAAAAGTAACAATTAGTGGAACAAACGTCTAAGGATATTAATTCTATTAATAGGAGTTGAAGGATTCAAACTCATAGCTTTCAGTTGAAGTAAACTATTTTGTTACTTTGGCTGACATAATGAATAGTACAGCCCAAATTCTAGGGTAGCACAAACCAATTTGACTTCCTTAAGATAAGTAATTTTGAACAATAGATTAGTTTTGGATTTTCTTTTAGTTGTCCAAAGAGAGTCTGTGTCATTGATATAAGCTTGGAGAAGTGAAAACTTGGCTGTGTAAGAAAGGGGATCTTTGGGACTTGCTTTCTCTGTCAGGCATGGACAGTATAAGGTCATTGTTCCAGAGTGTTTTATAATTCTTACAATTGTAGATAGGTTTATTTGCCTTAGAGTTCTTTGATATTTATTGTCCAAAATCTTAAATGTTTCTGAAATAGGCATTTTCTCAACAGGTGACTCACAAAGTGATTCAAAGGCAAAACCATACTGAAATCATGCTGACTGATGCTAAAACCGAAAAATATTTCTTGGAAAATGAAAGCTCATTTCAAAAATAGCAGTGAAGATATGGACAATCCTTGATGGTCTTTCCTGCAGCTGTGGCTGTTTGAAAACCAAAGTAGAAAACAAAAAATGTCCACAGTCCTAAAAAAATGACTAATTATTCTATAACTATTTATCTAATAGTAACACAAATTAAATTTTAATTTACTTAACTGATTGCTGACAGTTTTTTACAAGCAAACCAATCAGTAACAGCTTTTTACTTTGAAAAGTCAAACAATTAGAAATGGACTCACTTTCATAAGTAAACCTCTGAGTGCCAACCGATTGACAATTTTATTAAAGTAACCATAGTTTGACCAATGTCAGCCTCCTTAAGCCTGTGCTATTCCATCGATTCCTGGCCACCATGATTCCAAAACTTCCTTCATAGATCAGCAGCTTGCTCTTCCTAGAGAGGCTATGCCTGACCACGTAGTCCTCTTGGTGGTGGCTTTATCATCAGTTGTTGACAATATCATTGAATGAGTAGTTACATACCTTATGGGGTTCTTTTTTCAATGTTAGGGCAATTTTCCACCCAAACTGAAAAGACTTTTAAAAATCCCAATCCAAGATTAGGCTGAAATCAAACTCAGAAACATTTCAGTAGAATTCATTTTGCTGTTGTTTCTTTCCTAAACTTATCATTGTTGCTTGAATATAATTGAGATACTTTATTCCATAGACAATGTCATATAACAACTTCCCATAACATTAATCAGCTCAGGGCTTTTTTTCACTCAGAAAAAGTATTTAGAGAGCAGAATTAAAAAGTGACTTGACATTACCTATTATTTTTCTTCTCAACATTTAAAGGTGTGTGAATTTTCTTAGTTTTTAAACACAAAATGCATATGATTACATTTGTCTTCATCCATGCATAAATATAGTGAGAATATAATGTGCATTAAAAAAAATATGCTCATGGAAAATCAGGCTTCGGGGAAGACTGACTAGGTCTTGCTTTTCAAGGAATAGTTGACCCTTAAAAATGTTTTCCTGTGATAGAAAAATATTATTCAATTAAAATGAAAGGAAACTTCGATATCAGTGATGACTATAAAAGAAATATTATACAATAAGAAATACATTGCTGGTTCAGATTATCTGTGGTCCTGCTCCATTCTTGCTGCATTAGTTTTTATACCATGCATTATAAAGTTCATGGCCATTTTCTGTCTATAAATGAGAATATATACTTGTGAAAACACAGCATGTAAGATATCAGGCATACATATATTAAAATCTGTCAGTTGCTGAAAAATAATAGTTTTCTTACTGCAGAAAATTGCCTTTAGATTCGACTATGTTTAGCTCTGGGACAAAAATGTTATGCTTTAACTTAATAAAAAAGTAAATATGGTTATTTTTAAAACTGCTAAAATTAGATTAAAGTCAATGTTTATCAAACATTATGTGAGACCTCACGGCATTATCTTTTTATTAAATTTATGGCCATGTATCCAAAATCTTGGTTTAAAAAATATACTTATACCTATATAAGCACACTCAGATTTATTCAGTTAGTATCCCCTCTGTGTTTGGATATATATTCAGAGTTTAAGGTACATATAAGAGAGACCTGCAATTCAACCTTGAGATTCAGAGAAGATTTTTTCTTATACAGTAGGTTGCTTATATGCTGTCTTTAAAGCCATTTTAAGTTGTAGAGAAAAAAGAAATGTTGTCAGATGTGGCAACATCTTAGTTAAATTAGAGTTTCAGACAAATAAAAATAGTTTTGTTTTTTTTTTTTAAAGAATATATCCAAAATATTGCATGGGCATTGTTATACCAAATTATATTTATTTGAAATTAAAATTTAACTGAGTGTCCTATATTTTATCTGGAAACTTTAGAAAAGAGGAGATTAGGACAGGTTGCTTCAGACAGAGGGAACAGTATAAATTAAGGCAAGAAGATAAGAGAGATTGGGGCACATTTGCAGAACAAAAAGCAATTTAATGATTCTTGAACACTGGGTGCATGGATGGGGTGAAAATTAGGATTAGCACTAGAGAATACCTGCATTTTCCTAATAGAATATAGGAATGTATGCACTTATTGTATTCTTACAGTTCCAGGATTACACCAGTGGTAAACATTGACTTTTAATATAGTGAAATTATGAATATTGGCTTTATAACATCCTCAATGTATTTTAATATATTAATTTAATATACATTTAATATGTATTTTAATACATATGTTTAATACATATTTAATAATCTCAGAGCTTAAAAAGTAAAATAAAGGAAATTCAGAAAAAAAGTTTTGTGTTCTTAAATTTTTCCAAACTCTTCATAAAAGCTGACAGAGTTACTAGGGTAGTAAAACTAAAACACCATAGATATCTATAATAAAGATTAGTGATGAGGTTTTTCCAGAACCCCCCAAAGTGAAGATAAGATCAACATAATATGAGACTTCATTTGGAAGTAAGCTGAGGTAAGGCACAGGAATTTCTAAAAACTAAAGAAAACTAAAAAATAGTCAATAAGCACTCACTGAAATTTGTGGAAAGGCAATTTATCAAAAGCAGCTGAAAGTGTGAAGAGTTTTCACACCTAAATTCACAGGAAAGTATGAGATTTTAATTATGTTCTGAAGAGTCTTGAGAAGACTTCATCATCATATGACCTTTTATAACCAACCAATAACACTCCTTTCCTGGACAAAGCTGCTACTGAGTAGAAATAGTGAAGAATTGAATTCAAATTTACCAGTACAGAGATAAGAGGAGTTCAGAAAAGAGAAGAATCATCTAGAAGTTGTGGTCAGGGAGACAGAGCCAGGAGATGGCAGATAACAGCGGCCACAATTTCTAACAGTTCTTATAAATAACAAAAGAAGAATCTCTATAGCTATGAATTTCAAAAAGTTATTCCAGCAAGTCTGCCTTTTAAAATAAGATAAACTTATTTTGTGTAAAAGTGTATAATAGAAATAATTGCTCTTAAGCCCCAAACAAGGTTATCAAGTACTCTACTTCCAGCTATTGAGTTATCTATTTTTCTTTCTGTTTCCTGGTCAGTGATGGAAAACTTTTGTAAAGTAATATATTTCAGGTTCTTTTCCTATATTATCTAAAGATAACATTTTGTAACTTATTTTTTTATCCTACAGCTTTCATTCAAAACAATTTATTTATCCTGACTTTAATTTTTCATACTTTCCTTATTCATTCTGATTGAAATTTTTGTTTCTTAAACTACTCAGAAACACAGCTACAAGCATTCTTTAGAAACTTACCAAAATAACTAATTTCATTTATTATGTACTGTTTCTTTTTTTTTCAAGGATTGCCATTATTTCCAAACTCTGTAGATACATTTATTAATGCTGGGAAATTTGAATAGCAACATCAGTTATGCCATACTTAAACATGGACAGAAAAGATACATGTGCAGAAAATGACTATTGTTTACTGGTTAGCATTTAATTTTTTGAAATCTTGTCATTAATCATGAATTAAAAGTATGCAAAAATATGTCCATTAATGTAATTTATGGAGCTCTCTAAAACCTGTCACTCAAATCCTATTACTGTGACCTGAGGTACTAGGAGAAATTCGCTAGATTTTATAGTTCAGGACAATAATGAAGCTTTCAATTCTTTTATCTTTTTTTTTTTTTTCGTAGTCTTGGGAAGAATATTACAAAGAGTGAGGGATTTGCAATTTATTAGGAAGGATCTCAGCCAAGTGACACAAGGCAAATTATTCTCTAGTGATTAGAAGGAACAAAGCATATTTTATTCACTAGTCCTTTTCCCTATGTATTGACATTACAGGGTTACAGTATTCAAAATCGAGTTGGTAGTATTGTAAAGTATTTTGATAAGCCCTTTCTTGTAATTTTAGTCCCTGAGAAAGAATATATATTTTACCATGTTTTCTAAGTATGTTCTTTAAAATATAAGGCAAATATAAGTCTGAATTCAAAAGCCGTTATGACCAAAATATCAATCAGTAATTGTCCTGACAAATATCTTGCTGGAGATCTCAGTACTAAGATCTGAGCTTTAATGGGGATTAGCAGAAATAGGCCTACTGAGCATTACATGATTTATCCTATTATTATTCTTTAAGACTTGCTTTATTGGTAACACTGTTATTTTCCTCTTTAATTCTCAACCAGCTCTTTAATGATCTCAGTTTCTCATTTTTGCTAATGAAGGGCAACAAGCAAGGAAAATAAATTTCCCCATAATCCTTCACTCTAGCCTCTGGTGAATTGACTTTCTCTGTATTCATTGAAATGTGTTATCTCATTTATCTAGAAATGTCAATGGTTCGTAGAAGGGACTATATCTGAATGTGACTTGGATAAACATGAGAGCTAATAACTCAAAGTAAATGTCTTTCCCTTTGCCCTATGGATATAATTTATTAATATTATATGACCTTTTATGTTTTGAGAACATTAAAGTCAAAGAAAACAGACAGATACTGCATGGAATATTTGAAAACAGATAAAGAAAGTAAAACTAATGACAGCAAAGATATTATTTTACTATGGAAAGTAAAGTCAGGGATGAGAGAGAGAGAGAGAGAGAGAACTATTTATAGAACTAACATTTGCTGGGAAGGTACTATGTCCTAGGCATTATTCTAGTATAGAATGTACTTGCATTTTATCTTTTAACCCTGACTACCACCCCTTGAGGAAATGTGGTTATAAAAAGCAGACCCTTAAAGGAAATGTAGACTTAGAATGTGTGGGATGGGAAACAATTAGTTCTTTGAAGGCAAGAAACACCTAAAATCTTTCCTATTATCTCTCAGATCCTGGGATAGATTAACACAAAGTAGGGGAGAGTGCTTTGTAGAAACTTGATGACAACTGAATGTAAAAATGTTAGAGTGCGGCGTTCACTTCTTTTTGCCTTGATGATAATACAACCGAGGGCAGAGCAATTCTGGTTCCAGGTCACCAGGCTCAGTAGTATTAGGAAAAATTATGCAATTTTATATCTCTGTTGCTAGAATTGTTTTCTGCACTGAGTCTTAGGTTGCTGAAGGCTAGATAAATAATTCATGAAATTTGCAGAAATGAAGAGACAGTTCTCTGTGGTCAGTTTTCCCCCTAGATAGTGCTGCCAAATGGGATTCAATTCTACATTGACAAATGCCAATGGTAGCTGTGCGTTGAAGTAAAATTCAGGCATGAATAAGAGTTCTTTAAACAAAAGTTTATTTGAAGGATGTAGAAGGAAATTAGTACCATTAGAATACCCAATAGAGAGATTAGTAACATACTAAAGGGAACATAGTTATGGGTGATAAAATTTAAGTAAAAGAAGTATATTTGTCCTTCTCTAGTCATTAGGTTTAGCCATAGACATATAGTATTGCTTACATGCAAACTACCAATCACCTCATTGGACCAGGTATACCTCATCATTCCTGGAATTTCACAAAGAAAATATGATTATTGGTGTACAATGCCTTTAGCACTAAAAAATTAACTAACATCCACAGATTGTAGAGGTTAATAGAGTTTGATCCAAGTGTATCTTCAAAGATAAAAATCAAACAAGTAAGGACATTGATTTCACTTAGGCTACTGCAATAGGGAGATCACCCCAGATCTGAAAATTACAGTGTCTCACAGGGTGGTTTTGCCTTAGGCTTTAGAAGGAGGGATAGAGAGATACAGACATTGTGCTTTAGAGTTGATGTTGCTTTGCAACCAGAGGAAGTCCCAGTCAGCTATACAGCTATGCTGATCTCTGTGTCCAGTTAGTTTCAGGGGACAAACAGTTTTAACCACAGTAAGTCTATTCATCAGACAAAGAATGGGGAGTTTGCAGGTCTGTGTCTGACCTTGTCAGCAGGTTCAGGTAGAAGGAAAAACGTCCGTGTTTGGCTTTGTTTTAGGCAAACAAGGGACTCATTGTGAGTCTTATGGAAGTACAGAGAAAGAGTGACAAGTGAATCTATGTAAGTCATATGGTGAAAGGCGGTTGGCTCTTTGCAGTAAGTCATTTCCCAGAGCACAGAATGGCGGTGGTGGAAGGGGTTGGAAAACAAGAGGTTGGGTATATTTCTTAGCTATCACTGTTTTTTGGGGAGCACAGAGCTCTGGTAAAGTTGAATAGTATCAATATTCCTAAACTTAGGGCTAAGAAACAGGGGCAAGTTTGGAGGCCAACCTTCAAGTGCCAGTCGGAAGTGGGTTGTGATAATGATGCTGAACTGAAGTTCAAACCCATGAGTGTATCTTCCCTCACACCTTTTTTAGGGTAAACATCACACTTGACAAGTGGAGCTCTTGCAGCATGAAGCAATACCAGACCAAAATTTAAACTCAGTGAGGGCAGATGTTATCTGTTTTGTTCACAGTGGAGTAATCAATACCCAGAGCAGTGTCTAGAATGTGTGAAGTGCTAAACACATAATTAGTGGATAAATAAATGAAAAATTGAAGAACAAGTGGGTGCCAAGAAACCAGTCCATCTTCAAAGAACTTAGTCTATATTCTGATTCCAGTGATATTGTTCAGTCTTTTCACTCACCTAATAAATTTTTACCCTATAAGATTTACGAAGTGTGATAGGATACAGCGATATAGTTTGGAAGCATCTTTCTTTCGTTTTCAGTTCCTCAATGCGAACGTTTTGCAGTTACCATAACTTTTTCTTCCATCTCACATAGCTGTTTGCTGTCATTTTATGATCAAAGGCAGTCTTCCATGCCTCTGTGTGTGCTAATGTAGCTCCAAAGACTCTCTTGACTCCACTTTGCTAATTTAGTCTATTTCTATAGAATGCCAGTTTCCATTTTCTGGAGGAATATATTAATTCAGTAAGTTCACCATGTACTAAGCAATTATTGGGCTATGTGTTCAATATACTAATGCATTCACTATGTAGATGTTAGTCTCTGGCAATGTCTGACCTATTAGCCATTAATGCAACTTAAATTAGAGCTGCGGCTTCCATAATGTACAGCTATTGTTACTATTATTTTTATTTTAAATACACACTGGTTGACAGAATACAATAAAATTAACAATTGGAATCAACTAAAAGACTAGATATAAATATTAACGAATATGTATTGCAGGTATCAAAGTAGTTGGTGGATTTAAGTCACTAAATATGATGACCGATGAACATATAGAGAGAATTACTTTTGACTTCTGTTTCTATAAATTTGTACTCATTTGTATAATTTGTAGTAAAATGTGTACTATAGCAAACTATTTTTACATCTAATTTTAACATAAGAGATTTTAGAAAAACATTATGATGTCAATAATGAGTATATATTTGTGTCATTTGGCTCCTGATGAGTATAAAATAAACCCTTGTTAAAATATTGTCTTCGTGGTTTTCAAGCACAAATATATAAGGTCAGTATAGCTGCAAGAAAATATTTACCAGCAAAGTCCAAATTAATTATAAACAAGAGAATGGAGTATCCTTTGTGGATAATTTCCTATATTGTACAACTCTTGTTAAAGAGCCATGGAAGAAAACTGCTCATTAATTGTACGTTAAGAAATTATCCCGAGTCTTTGCTAATTTTTTTTTGACAGATTCAGCCACGATTCCCATAGATGCCAGAAAATAAGAGTCAAAAAGGAGATAATATCACCTGAGTTCTCATAAATTTCTTCTCAATCAACACTTCCTTACATACTTCACTAGCTCTGTTTCATCTTCAGCATTAAAGAGGAACAGTAGGGAAATAAATGCATTGTGTTGCACTCTATGTTTGGCTTATAAAAATAAATTCTCAGTTATGAGAGAGATTTTTTCTGTCATCTACACAGAAGGGGGTAAGTGATCAAAATACTGAGCAGGAAATACATGAAAAAAGTACTAATGAATACCAGGTGTTTTATGAGTCATTTTTCTTAAATTATGCATGTCAATATAGTCCCTATAAAAAATGCTTTTAGTAACATAACTATTCTACTCAGCACAGAAATAACACACTAACCAATTATCTATAATGACTAGACTACCAGGACAGAAAGATTTATAAGTAGGAGAAGCCAGTCTAAAGAAAGAATGAATTTGATCTGCCTGAGTTGGACTTACTGCTGCCTTTAAATTTCTTTATTTTAATCTTGCAAGTAGAGTCTCTCTCTCTCTTTCTCTCTCTCTTTTTTCTCTCTCTCATCTAGCATGTCTGTCCATCTGTCCATCCATTCATGCACCCACCCACCCACTCATCTATCATCTATCTACTTATTATCTTTCTGTTGTGCAATTATGTCTTATTTTGTTCTTTCAACTATGTTGAAAATAAGTTTGCTTTTATTAATGATTTAGAAAGCACCTGTCATAAAATTAAATAAAAATAAAAGTAAAATTAAATACTTTATTTAAGGAGACTTTGAACTTGAAATAGAAATTGTGTAGCAAAATATAACACTTTTAAAACTTTTGACATTATAATAATGTGTACTTTCCTTAAGTTATCTATGTAGCTATTATGAATAACAAAATATTATGCTTATATTAAACAGATGATATTCAAGAACTTATATTTGTGTATATTTCAAATATAGCTCATTCTAAAAATAAAGCAGTACTAAAAAAAATGGAAGTTATTCAAATCACCAGTAGATGGCAGTAGAAGTTTATATTTTAAGCTACTTTAAGGCCTCGGCCTTCTATTCCAATACTGCACTGAAATAAATGTCGTTATATTTATCTTTAATCAGCAACATTCATCAAAGTTTAAAGTGAATATATATGTGTATATATTTGAATACATATATTTACATATACATACACATAAACATATGTATCAGTATATCTTTACATTTATTTATTGTATTGGAGATCATGTGCTGTATAACAAATTATCTTAAAATTTAAGGGAAATATTTATTATTTTACACAGTTTCTTAGGATCAGAAATCCAAGCATGGCTTACCGGGGTGGTTCCGACCCAGGATCTCTCATGAGTTGCACTTAAGTTGTCAGTCAGGGATACAGTCACCAAAGGGGCTGAGCAGTCTACCTCCAAACTTTTTCAGAGGTCTGATTGCAAGAGGCTTCAGTTCATTGCTATGTGGGCCTCTCCATAGTACTGCTCATATGACATGGGTGCTGGCCTCTCCAGACTGAGTGAAGAATGGAAGAGAGAAAATGGGAGAACAAGCAAGCAAGGACCGCACACCCCTCCTGCCCCCAACACACCAAAAAAAAAAAAAAAAAATACATCCGGTCTTTAAAACCTGACTTTGGAGAGACATGCTATCACTTCTACTTAACTATTGGTCAATGAACCTATCCTGGTATAATTTGAGAGATAATTATGTCAGGATAATGTGAATACTAGGTAGGAATGGAGAGATATGTCTTGGGGGGTTGGTTATACATTTATATTATAGCCTCTTCATACTCAGTGTTTTTTATTATGTTGAGTTTAATATTTCTATTTTTGTAATTGAAAATATTCTTTTCCTATCTTTATACTCAATATATTTTCTTTAACATCCTCCCCCTTTCCCTCCCTCTTTTCTTCCTTCTTTCCTCCCTTCCTCCTTTTCTTCCTTCCACTCTGCCAACATCTATTATGACCCAAAAAGTAAAAATGTGTATATAAGCATAATTATGTTTGAAAAATCTGATTTTTGATTGGTATATTATTCAAACTTTTGGAAACAGACTGTCAAAGAAAAAAGTGTTTATTAATTATCGATACAATAATATCTTGTCTTTATAGAGGGTGATATCTAGAATAAAAGCCCTCTTAGATTTCTAGCTTGCTTTAGTTTATCCATCACAACTTTCATTTGCTGGGGAATGTTTACCAAAGTCTCTTTAGAGTCTAAATAAGCTTCTTTATTAGAGAAAAAAAGCAGCTTTTATGGATAAAGTGAGCATGTTAAGGTTAGGAGTGTAGGAGCAGAGGTATAAAATTTTCAGTGTCAGTTCTATAAAAAATAGCTTAAAAAAATTTTTAAACAATATTCTGATGTCAATGGCATAGTAATCAGATAAACTCATAAAACAGGAAGAGCGTAGAAAGGAGAGAAAGAAAGTCCGTAATTGTTAAGAAAAAAAATCGAATTTTAAAAGTGCTTTCTGGTTTACAGGTTGTCTCCATCAGGGTTCAATAGAGGAAACCAAACCCTCTAGATATTTTAACCAGAAAAATATTTAACCCCTAAAAGTTGATGCTTGTTAAGTTGATTGTGATTTGTCAAGGAGAGTTCTGTCTGGGTCTCCCTGGAAGGACTCTCAGAACCTTTAAAACTCCCAGCAGGGGAGCTTCTATCTAAGACACATCTAAAAGGGTATCAGAAAACTACCACAGAAAATTCGGAGTTTAAAGTTCACCATAGAATTTGTAATTTATCAACACGGAAGATGGAATTACTGCAGCTGTCGATACAATTGCCTCTAAATGCCTATGAAGCTATAGATTAGACATTTCAGTGATACTACAGAACATTTCCATACCTGCACAACCTTACAAAGAGAAATTATTCAAAAATAAATACAAGAAACCTGTTCTGTTTTATTTTCGCATTTTACATCTCATGTGAATGCATTGCAAACACCAGTTCCTAATACACACTGAGAACACCCTCCCATAAGAGCATCTGAGAAATACAGGGTTCATTTTCTAGATTCCATAGACTGTAGGAGGTGTCAAGCATGGAAGCTAAATGGCAGTTGACCATATGCAACATGCACAGTGTTTCTGCTTCAAGTGTGGAAGCGATGTTTTCTCTATAGACTCCGTTCTGTCATTTCACTTCCGTGCATTGCTCTAGAGGTAGGTGAAGCATACTCATGCTTTCGTAGTGAGCACACTCAATAAAAATACATTTTTTTCCTGTTGAAAAATAATAATTTCTCTCCTTGAAGAATTATCAGCTTACTAAAAGGGATAGATTGTTTGAAAATCAAACTAAGCCTGTAAGCCTGGAGGTTTTCTAGAAAATAGTCTCTTTTTAACAATACTTATCCCTGAAAAACATATAAAAAATTAACATACACAGATTACCTAGCATTCATTATAAAACTATGATCATTAGTCATGATAATAACCCCATAAAATAAATATTGTTGTTACCGTTATATAGATGAGGGCACAGAAGCTTAGAAACTTTGAACAACTTGCCTAAGATTATACTATAACCAAACTAAACATCCACTACTACAATCCAGTTTTCATTCTATTGTGTAGGTATCATTAGTATATGTCCTATCTAAAGACTTTGTGTCATACTGATAAATTTAAATTATTTAATATGCATTAAATATAGTTTGAATTTCTTAGGGATTTAAAACTTTTTCTAAACTGAAACTACCTATTGTGATTAAACTTTCTTTGACTGAAAGAGGTGAGAATGAAAAGGGGAATGCAGATGTGGAGGGGTAAAAAGCACAGGATTATGTTTATTTTTAATTCAAAGAATTTACTTTAAGATATATTACTGTTTTAATAGATTGGTTATTTTATCCTCAACTACACAGAATAGTAAGATGGTCATTGCTTTTGGCTGCATGTAACAAATATGCAACATTTTAATTAATTTAATGAGATCTGTTTCCCTACTGTAATAGCAAGTGCCAGGAAAACTAGTTCAGGGATGATGTATCCATCCTTTTCTGCCATTTTAGCATACGGTTATTTCCCCTCACAGTTGTAATTAGGCTGCTCCCCTTCTGGTCATCCCATCTGTCCTCTAGGCAGGTAACCAGGAAAAGGGCAAATGATCAAGAGCAGAGTATAGGAGGTAAAGACAGAAGTCAGATGAATCTGTCCTCTTTTAAATAACTTGTCTAAAAGTCCTACCCAGCAACTTTGGCTCTAATTTCATTCACCAGAACTATATGTCATGGCTACATGTTACATGTCATATCATCACCAAGGAAACTCTTAAGGAATTTATAAAAGAGTGCTATTTAATTTGGAATGGAGGGAGAATTTTAGTAAATTAATAACAGAAATGATTATCCTAAATGTTGAGTCGCTAGCTTTCTAGGACCTTGAAAAACCAAATTTTAATTGAGTATATTTCTGTAATACTCAAGTTTCTTATAATATGAGAAAAAGAGAATAGATTTTTTTGGAAGGCTAATAGCACTGTCTGTAAAACTCTGCAAGTATTATGATGACCCCAAAAGACAGTTGTTAATCCACTATTATTGATTAATAATTGTTAGAGCAAAAAAAAGAAAAAGAAAAAAAATCAAACATTTAAAAGTCCCCAAAGCTAGTTCCTAATTTTCATTTTGATAAAAATTTTTAATAAAAAGTATCCATATTATACTATGC
Source organism: Pteropus medius (assembly GCF_902729225.1). Taxonomy (NCBI): domain Eukaryota; kingdom Metazoa; phylum Chordata; class Mammalia; order Chiroptera; family Pteropodidae; genus Pteropus; species Pteropus medius. The sequence goes on along the minus strand of NW_024346667.1, from coordinate 25,052,724 downwards.
TAAATTTTCCTCTATAGTTTTCAGATAAAGAGGAATTTTTTTTTAACATAAAGGAAATAACTATTTCCAAAGAAAAACAGCTCCATCTTAGTGCACGTTCAGGGCTCCATCTCAGTATACATTTCTATGTGCACTGTTACTGGAGGACAGGATCACACTGACGAATGTACTGGCTATTAAAACTTTTACCCAGAAATCAGACCCTCCACTGCTACACACATTCTGTTGTCCAAAGCAAGTCACATAGTCACGCTAAACATCAAAGAGGATGCAAAAGTAGACACGGACCCATCATAATAACTAACATATGTGCCTGACTTTTTAAAGCCACCATGCTAGAAATTCCATGAGTATATATAAACTACCTTTATTACAAGGTTGAAAGTAAAGAGTGCTATGAAAAGAGTACAGAAGGAGAGCTTATTGAGCAATTAGAAACTGCCTAATTAATTATCATATAATACATACTTGATGTATAAAATAATATTTATAAATTCAGCAATGTAGTCTAAGTACATTTGTGCAAATAGAAGTAAAATTCTTAGTACAAAAATGAAATGAGGCTCCATGAACAATATTTTATTCATTAATTTATCAATATTATTGAAAATGTTTATTTTTAAAGAATTGCACATTTGGCATTGGATTGACATTAGGGGCATAGTCAAATATGGAGAGAAGCAAGGACCCTGGGTTCGTGGGAATTGTTGTGGGGAGGAGGTAGAGTGTGGTAATATAATGCCATAAGAGATGAAAATAATGATCATTTAGAAATTTACAGTGGAAACAAAAGAAAAATCTAAATTACATCTGAACAGGAATAGCATTCCCTAGTGAAAAGAATCTGAAAGTGTATATTATGACTTTCTATGTATCATTTACATTTTAATATACTAAGATATACACTGTTATCTATATAGTTCTTATTTCTTAGGGCTTCGAAGAAAAGCCTCACTTTGTTTTTATGTAAAGATTGGAATTAAAAGCCCCTTCTAAATGTTATTCACAATGTCCTAGTATATCATTCATGATTATTATGACCAAAATGAGCAGAATTATGGAAGAAAAAACACCAAATGTTGATTTTACATTTTTATATGGAGATGTTACACATTTCGTGTACATATGTCTGCAGGATTACAAGGAAATTGGGGCTAGTGAGTGAGGAAATATTTAAACGATTTATAAAGTCATTTTAATTTGGAAACAGAAATGGTTTGAATCATTCAATAGCAGAAATGATTATCTTAAAGTTTTAAGAAAGTATGTTTCCTTCATTTATAGTTAAGAAAGCAAAATGAAATGGCCTTAACATGTAACAATAGAGATTTAAGTACATGCTAAGAAAACAATCCTAACAACATGGTGAAAACATGGAATATAGCACTGAAGAACACATTGTAATTAGCAATGATACGACTGTGCAAAAAAACATCTAATAAACAGATATTATTATGGTATAATATGTCCAGAATGCATATACATATATAAAAATAATACACTTAACAAAGGAAGGCTAATGGAAAATGTTTGGATTAAGACTGAAATGAGAAAAAAGAAAACAAGAGAGAACACAAACAGAAAGATGTTGCTGTTTAAATATAGCAGGCACTAACAAGAAACACAAAGTCATCTTATAATTATACTATCACTCAAAGTGTTTCACAGGATATTAGTGGTGGCTTGTAGATATAGTCTAAAATGTTAAGTATATAAGAAGTAGATGAGTCAAATAGTTATTGATTGAATAAAGTTTTATCAATAGAAGGATTAAAGTGAAGCAAAAAATAAGTAGGAAGAGAAGTGACAGAATACTTAGAAATTTAGAATATCATTTTAGCTTATCATATTAACAAAAAAATAAAACTGAACATTGCTCAACCATATGCTCAAGATTTAGGAAATTTTATTAATGGAACAGAATATTACTCATCTGTAATTTCTTAAGGCAGATTTCATTTTATTAGAAATCCAATTTTTTCAGGCTACTATTATTTTTGAGATGTAAAGTTTCCTGAAAAGAAATGGGCTAGATGTATTTTTAACAAAGTTGAATGAAAATTAGAGATATGCATACAGAAATTATAATTAGAAATGGGAATTGAACTGGATGATCCTAAGATTAATTTTATAACCATAAATTCTTAAGAAACTATGTCATATGTTTTTTAACAATGAAATATATATTTATGGAGGAGAGTAAAATGAAATAATTTCTGGAAAAGTTTTTTCAAATATGTTATGAGCTACTATTGATTTTAGATAAAAAAATAACATATTAATATTTAAATAGAGTGGTTTCAGATTTTTCACTGCTCTTCCAAAAATATATTTTAAGTTTGATAATTTCTTTTCTACTGTTACTACCAAGTCTCCCTAATCTTTCATTTATCAATTGCACTTGTCATAATCCATTCATCTTCTATATGTTAGCCAAAAAATATGACTTTATATGCAGTAAAGTCATATTTGATTAAAAATCTTGATTAAAAACTCATTAGCATCTCATTATATTTGGTATACAAATATATATTTACAAGCATTCATATGAAACCCTAGAGGTGTGTCTCTGCCTAACTTCTGTCATTTCTCTCTTTTGTTCACTGTAGTGAAGTCATACTGGCAAGCTTTTTATTTTCTGTATGAAATAAACTCTTTCCTGGTGCATATGTCCTCTCTTCTACCTTTAAAAACTATTCTCCAGGAGCACGGCATAGGGAATGCAGTTAGCACTTATGTAATGGCTAGGTGGAGAGCCAGAGGAGAGAAGGAGCAATTAGGGGGATCATTTTATAAACTATATAAATGTCTAACCAATGTACTGTACACTTGAAACTAATTATATAAAATTTAAAAAAAAGAGAGAACCAGGAAAAAAAAAACCTATTCTCCCTTATTATTTGACAAATCTTTATCCTGCAAATGTCCCAAGTAGGTACTTTATGAAATTTAATCTAAATTATCTGCTTCTATTATCTTATAAGTTTGTTTTTCTTTTGGAAACATTTTACATTTTCAAATTATATGTTTATATATTATTATTTATTTACTCACAGAATCGATTTGAGAGGGATTTTGGTACAAGCGTGAGCACAGTACTTCTATTTAATAAATCTTTCAAATTATGACAGAACAGGAGTCTCAGCTCTGATGAGCAGAATAGTTTTTATAGAAATAATTTTGAACTATGGATAAAAATTTTAAAAGAACTATTTGAAGACACTACAGGGTAAACAAAAGCCTCCAGAAACTGGAGTGGACTTACCATCTAACAAAGGCTTTATATTATGGAGATCATGCAGGTGTGTAGAACTTCCTCTTAGAGCACTCTGACCAAAGGTGGATGAAAAGAACTTAAGCAGAAAGTGTCAGGCACACTGGTGACAGTGTCAGAAAAATTGAATGCCAGTGTATATGGAAGATGAGAGAGATCTGAAAAAGAGAAAGAAACAATGCGGGAACCCAAAATAATGTGTGTAAACTCACCTCAGGTCTTAGTTGGACATTGAACTATGCATGTCGAGATGAAATTTCAAGGAATCTAGGGGCAAACATCAGACAGAATGCTGCTCAGTGCAGAGGAGACACTTTAGAATGCGAATCTCACTGAGTTGGTGAGGAGGATGATGTTTGAAAAGTCAAAGACTAAGGATCACCCTGGGAGTAATGACACAAGTGAAATGGACTCATCAAAACAAAGTCCACAAGTTCAAGGTTACCCATTAATAATTTATTTGCTAGAATAAAACTCAATACTAATATGAAGCAGATAACCGAAATCTTTATAATGCATCTTCCACAATGTCTAGATTTTATAAGTTCTGGAATTGGTTAAATTAAGCTACAGTAATAGAGATTAGAATGTGGTTTCTACGGTTCAGGGAATTATTAACTAGAAAAGGGTATAAGAGAACTTGTGGTAACAGCCATAATGTTCTTTATATTAATTTGGGTATTGATTACATGGGTGTATTTGTCAAAATTCATTGAACATTGCAGTTAAAATCTATGAATTCAATTTATGTAAATTATACCTAAAATTAATAAATTAATGAAAGTATAATTTTCCATGGTATATAAATAATATTTGGAAATAATTTTGCATATTTGTTGTTCATGAATTATAAAAATAGTTAAAATCATAATAATTCATACAACAGTTACCAAGATTTCTCTGGTTTTTGCTTTTTTTTCCCCTAATGTTATATATACATGGTTCTCCAAAGAATTACTAACAGTAATTCTTTGCTTTAATATTACTGTATTCTAGCTTAGAGCAATACCACCATCTTCTCCCTTTGAGATTTGGGTATAAATAACATGAAGGTATGTCAATAAATACATTATGGATCAGTAATTCAGTGATTCTCACTCATGCTACAGTTCTGGATCACTGAACTACTAAACATCAATTTTATAATAAACTGCCTTCTGCTCTCTGCTCATTTTTCATTCTTCAGGAAGCGCCTCATATAAAGCAATAATGGAAATTAAACCTATTTCAGCCTGGCACATACATTAAATATACACAGTATATAAAATATGTCATTATCAAAGGGGGCCCATCTAGAGTTAAAATCCTCCAGTTTAAAAAGGATAGACAAGAACTTCACAATTCTCTCCTCATAAAAGGAGCAGCAGCATTGTCCTTCAGATCCAATCTTCAAAATAAATCATGCACTTTTGATTTACATATTTGCTTTGACTGAGAAAATTTAAGGCTTGTCTTCTGTAAACAGAAATGCTGGGTTTGTTGTTTAAAGAAAAATTCAAGAAGTATGTCTCATAATAGAATCTGTCTATTTAATAGTATTTGAGAATTTCTTATATGTAGTCTATTTTTGATAATTTTAGTTTTAATACAAAAAGCTATAAAGAATAACAAGTTGGTTCATCATCCCATCTGTTTCACAAATAAATAACATTACAATACTTTTGGTAAAAGTACACTGGTTTGCATGTATTTATTAATCTTTTATTTTGACTCAAATCTACTGGGAGATAAAACTCCAGGGTAAACATGAATGATTTTAATTTCTTGACATCCTTCTCCCTTAGAATCGAAATGCATTTAGAAGTTCTTGGGTTTCACAGTTTTGTCTTCTTATTTTTATAGAATAAAGAACTTTAGAGATTAAAGATGATTTATATCAAAGCCTTAATTTTATAAGAAAGTGAAGGCAGTATCCCAGAGTGATGAAGTAAACTGCCAGCTCACAGCTAGTTAAGCAGTGTAAAATAGAGTTCCAACAGCACATTCCAATAACATACGTCTTAGACTCTGAACATTTAAGCATTTTCTTCTGTAATTTTCTATGCTTCAGGTTTTGCCTTTCATATGATATGCTCTGAGCAAATTCAAGCTTTAGCATAAATCTAGAACTAATTTACTTATGTGAGTTAACATTCTGACCTGGAACACATCTTCTCAGATGAAAGAGGGGAACAATTAGACATGGTTTATGCTGCATGAAATTTAAATAGAGACGCATCTAGAATGTTTTCTTAGAGTTAGAAATCTGTTATTGTATAATTTGTTCAAAGATTCATTTCTACTAAGAAAACATTTTTATTTTAATTTTCTTTCTGCCGACCTGACTCTATTGCCAGCAACACACAGCTTTCAAATTATAAACTTTAGTATTTTTAGGTACATTTAGCATGGGCTTTCTAAAGTGTTATTCAAATCACCTTCAATTCACCCCCTCTAATACTATTCTCTGAATTTTTATTTTTTATTTTATTTCATATAGGTGATTCTCCTATATGAAGACTATGTTTAAATAACATACATACATACAATGATTTGTATTGGAAGCAAAATTGTAACTCATCCTTTTCCATATCTTTACCAGTAGAATGGAGATGTTTGGAGACAATACTTCTGTGTCCCTTAAGATTATATTTCTTGAGACACTCTGAATGCATTTAGCCACTGTGAGTTAAGAATCAGGCCTTAGTCTACAAGCCAGTGGTTCTTCATAATTCAGTCATAATCATTGATGTTTTTCCTAGGCTATCTAGCATGGCAAATATTTGTTACCATTAGATATGACACTATTTTTTCCAATAGTCATCAATTGGAGATTCAGTTTACTCTGTATTCCATTTTTGCAACTCTAGTTCATTGAATATTCTTTGTTGTTATTTTTCTGAAACTGTGCCCTATATGACACATCATTTGTTCTTTTTCTGCTGTATTTAGATATTTAATTGTTGTTTCTTCATTTCTACGTTCTCTCTCCTTGGCTAAGATGAACCACTTATTACAAAAATAAGGGAGGTCTCTTCAAGTGCAAAGATGCATTATCTGAACCATCTTAGATTTTCCTACAGAGAAAATAAAAGGAAAAGAGTTGAAAAAGCTGTTTTTCTTCTTTTAATGTGAATTTTTTTTTTGTTAAGAAATTCCTGAGTTTTTCTCCGTCTTGTTCTCTAAAGTGGTAGATGGATTACTCAGAAATGTAGCTACTGCTATACATATATTTTATTCATATTTGTGGCTCGTTTTTTATTTTCTTTAAAAAACTTTTGCTAATAGCCATAAACTCTTTAAAGAAACATGATGGTTGATTTTGTTATGTATCAACTTCTCTAGGCAACGGTACTCAGATATTTGGTCAAACATTATTCTATGAAGGTAATTTTTGGATACGGTTAACATTTTAACTGCTGGAATTTGGGTCAAAGCAGCCCTCCACATGTGCTGGTCCCATCCTGTCAATTTAAAAGCTTTGATAGAACAAAGACTGACCTTCCCAGAGTAAGAAGGAATTCTGCCAATAGACTGCTTGGGCTCTGCAACTCTTTCCTGGGCCTCTAGCCTGCTGGCCTAACATGCAGATTTCGGATTTATAAAACCTCCACAATCACATGACCCAGTTCCTTAAAATCTCTCTGTCTCTGTCTCTATGTGCGTGTGTATGTACGTGCACACACACAAAATCCTGGAATGATAATGTTGAATGAGACGTTATGGAGATATGTGCATTAGTAGCTAGAAATGTAAAAAAATTCAAATATAAAAAATTTTTAAAAATTATATATTTCATGTATTCTATACTATATACTATATATGTTTTATGACATTTGTTTGATGTGTACTATATATAGTATATATAGTACTATAAATTTATGTTATATATGTAATTATATATTATATATGCTATTTATTTATATTATATATACTCTGTATACTGTATATATTTGATATAACCCTCGCTAACACAAAATATTGTCAATTTCACAGTCGTTGAAAAAAGGATTTACTCTAATAATACTTTCCTTAAAGCCAACTTTCCCAATCTTTATATTTTTATAAAATGAGTAATATCTCACACACAAGTAAGTATTAAATTATTTTTATTTGTGTTGCAAAAGTGACATAAAACTTTTTTTAGACTGAAAGCTTAAGTTTGAAACTGTAAATTGTGGTGTTTTTGTAGAATCCTCTTTTTTCTTAAATGGCTTTGCTCCCTTCTTTTGATTTATTTTTCTCAGCCTCTGATGATAAAGGAGCTTTGCATTTCACCCAGGGACTCAAGAGAAAGTGCTATTAGCAGGAGTTTTCTGTGAGAAAATTGCATCGAGTCATATGGGCTTTCCAGATTTTGCTGTATTACAAATGGGGATTTTAGAAGGGTCGAGGGAAATAAACTACTCACACCCACAGTGGAGAATATTTGAGACATCTAAGAAGGAGGATCAAGACAATATTAATGTCATTGTTTTCCCTTTCAGAGATGCCTTTAGATTTTGCACTGAAGATAAGTGAGGAAAACGTGAAAATTGTAACTTATTTTACTGTTTTGAAGAAAGCTCATTATACACGAATGCAATTTTTGAAATATTTGATGTAGCAGTAGGATGAAAAATTACCCAATTTCAATAAGATAAAAAATACAATATCAACTATAATGAACAGTTTTAAGAGGATATGTATACAGCTAATAGCCTATTTAGCCTCTGGCATTTGCTCAAGTAATTGCTTGCTTTGCCCATGCCATCATGTCTTGCGTTACCATTACTATTAGAATCATTAATTGCCTTTTTGCCTGTTTCAATTTGTATAGATGTCATAGCAGTAATTAGATATCCTGCCCATTTTCCTACATAGCTGTCTCATTTTATTTCTTTAATTCTAATTTGAGAATTTACTATTATCCCATTTTGCCCAAGTCATATTCCTCTATTTAGCTAATCATAATTGATTACAAAAGCACAGATTAATTTTTTTCATATTTCTTACTACCAATCCTAATATCTCTATAAGATCTCATTCAACATTATTTTTCAAAGATTGGTTCTCACTTTCAATTCTCAGAGTAAGCAAGCACATAAAACCAAAGGAATTCAGTATCAGAAGAGTCTTTAGGAGTCTACTGTTCATTTTATTCATCTGATACTCAGCACTGGCTATATAATTTGTGGAGTTCAGCACTAAATGAAAATGTGGGACTTCTTGTCCAAGAAATCAAGAATTCCAAGACAGTGACTGCAGAACACTAAACTAATCATAGAGTGCTTCCGAGTGTAGACCCTCTACAACTGGCAGGTTCACATAGAAAGCCATCTTGAACTCCTCCCATACCCTTACCAAGTGGTTATTGGGCCTCAATTTACATACTTTCAGAGACAAAAAGTTCACTAATTCTCAAAGCCATCCATTCCTGAGTTTACCAGTTATGTCTATTAGAGAGTTTGTCCTTATCCTTTTAAAATAAAGATGGGGGTGGATGATGGCCCATGAGTTATTTCTGATGCTTATTATTATTATTGTTTATTACTTGCTTTCTCACATTTTTTCTTGCACCTAGTGTTTTTAAGGCAAACATGATAAAGAAACTAAAATTATCTGACCATCTCTTCACCTTTCATCCCTTTATTCCCTTCATCTTCTTTACCAAGTAGTTCTCTCTTCTAAAATGAGAGTGAACAACATCTCTGCAAATACCTCCAATAGTGGCTTTTAAAAGGCAATGAATAGGGTAAGAAAGGAGAGAGAAAGTGATATGATGCCATTCAACTTAATTGTCGCTGGGTACAAATTACTTAGAGAATACATAGTGTCCAAAATCTAGGCATTAATAGAAATTCCAAATGAAAGGACTTCATTGCCAAAATACACTAGTATAAATGGATTTCTTATTCGCTGTTGTGTGAGCAATAAAATAAACCTAAGATATTCTTTTTGATGTATCCTTGATTAAATAAATAAATGAATCATGTATTTTATGTATTTTTGCCTTGCTAATGTTTTCACATTCATCTCTTAGGCCACTATGTGGATGAACTGCATTTTAGCCACTTAAAAAAGGCACAGACTCACAGATACAAAGGACAATATGATGACTGCCAGAGGGGAGGGGCTTGGGAGTTGGATAAAAAAGGTGAAGGGATGAAGTATAAATTAGTAGTTACAAAATAGTCATGGAGACAGAGTACAGTGTCGGGAATATAGTTAATAGTATTATAATGGCTGTGTGTGGAGCCAAATGGGTGACAGAGTAATCAGGAGGATCACTTCAAATACCATATAAATGTCTAACCAATGTACTGTATACCTGAAACTAACATAAAAATAAAATTAAAAAAAAAGAAATTTTTATTCCATGTTTTTGTTAACCCTGTCATATATACTTATCCATAAAAAAATCTGATTTAAACATAAACAGATAAATAAGAATTTTTGCTAGTGCTATTGAAGACAGCTTACTGAAATGATACGCTCTGTCTGAGAAAGTTGAAGGAGAATGCAGAAGTGATATTTAAACTGAGCTTTTAAAATGACTTAGATTTGAAAAAGACATGAAAGGATGTATGCACCAAGTGAAAGCAATAGCATGTAAATTTATTCATTCATTCAATCAAGAAATAGTCACTGAGTACCTACCTTATACCAGGTATCTAGGAGGCAAAGATACGCTGAAAATTCAAAGATAACTGTGGTAGGAGAAATCAAGTTGGTGTTTGGGTCTGAAAGGTGTTGGTATGAAATGAGAATGAGCAAATAGGTTGAGAACAGATTGAGCCAAGGTATGGAAATTGGATTTTACATTATATATAATAAAGTTTTTCAGCAGCTAGGTGGCAGGAAACATTTTACTTTTGGAAAGATAGCCTTGACAGTTATATAGAGAATGAGCTAGAGTGAGGGAGAAATGAGTTATCAGTTAAGTGAGTTATGAGGCTGTTATTATAATCGTCCAGGTGAGAAATGATGAAGACCCAGGCCTAAGTAGTGACAGTTCGATGAAGAAGATAGACTGAATTTGAGAGACATGTATGGGGGAAAATTGACAGTATTTGGTGACAGAGCATTTTACTGTCAATCATAGCAAAATTACTTTATTATAAGAAATATATAATATAAAAAATATGCATTATAACCAGATATTGGTATTCTTGATATAATAATTATTTTGATGAATTTGATCACTTTTATATACCTCAAGTTTAAAGAAAATTTAGATTGACAATATTGGTAGTAAGACTAGAAAGCATTAATTCTTGCAAAACACAGGAATTTCAGAATTTGTGCTGGAGTCAATGTTTTCATTTTTAGAGAGGAAACTGAGGTCCAGACAGTAAATCTAGTTAATGGCAGAACCCAGGTCTCCTGGCTCTGTTGATATGAGGCATCAATATTGGCTTAAATCATTTCTTCCTATAAATGAATATGTTCATATATTTTTGGAATAATCTTTGTTCCTAATTTGTTAATATCTAGAACCCCCCATTTTCAACTTTGCCCATAATCATCTTGCAGTGTATGAGTGAACACATGCTTCAGAGAGAACAAAATCATTTCACTGTATTATTTTTGAGAGACTGTAGTAATGTGATCAGCAGCTATCTTAGTACATTATAAAAGAAATAGAATTATGCCATCCTTAGATATTTTGAACAAAATTTTAAAAAAGTGGTGCATATATACAATAAAATATTACTCAGCCATAGGCAAGAATGAAATCTTGCCATTTGCAACAGCATGAATGGACTTAGAGGTTATATGCTAACCTCTATATATATACCTCAGAGAAAGCCAAATACCATATGATTTCACTTATATGTGGAATCTAAAAAAACAATAAATGAACAAATAAAACAGAAACAAACTCATAGATATAGCGAACAAATTAATGGTTACCAGATGGATAAGGGGTTGGGGGGATGGATGAAAAAGATGAAAGGGATTAAGAAGTACAAATTACCAGTTATAAAAAAAGTCACAGAGATGTAAAGTATGGCATAGGGAATTATAGTCAATAAGACTGTAATAATTATGTATAGTGTCAGATGGGTAATAGACTTATAGGGGTGATCATTTTGTAAGGTATATAAATGTCTAACCACTATGTTGTACACCTGAAACTAATATAATATTGCATTAACTGTAATTGAAAAATAAATTTAAAAAAACTAGAAGACGATGTGACAAATTAAGCCAGCATCTAATATAGAAGTGCATAGTAAACAAAATAGATTTTGAAAGTTTTATGAGAAAAAGAAAAGTACAAAACATTTGGAACATATCCATACACACAAAAAGAGATCAAAATAGTCTGTTTGCAGTGATATATAATGAAATAAAGTTGGAATATATCCAGCTATTTTGATTTTGTTTTTAAGTAATATTAGAAATAATTATAATTCTATAACGATTACTAGTTTTGATTTTAAAAGGAGGATGAAGAAAACAATGAATAGATGAATAAATATAGAGCAGTTCAAATGGAGATAACCTCAGAGGAAGAAAATAATTTTCCCAGTTTCCAGATAAACATTTTCAGAGTTTTGACAGAGGCAAAACAAAATAAAATATATATCTAGATGGGAGAAAATACACTCAAGCAAAATGTCTCAACACTAGAGAAGAAGCAGAGAAGGTCTATTATAGTTTATATGCTAAAGGTATTTTGGTAGCTACAGTATATGCAATATAGCAGTCAATATGAGTTCATTCAGAGGCAGAACTTTCTGGCTCTGAGTGTATTCCAGTGGATAATGCAGATCTGGTCTGCACTCCTTTGTTTTCAGGACAGAGTGAGAAATGATTCAGTGTGACCAGACTTCAGAGATGGCCCTCCCACAACCTGAAATTTCATGAAATAGATATTTCTGTTCAGTGGCTGGGTTGTTTTGATAACAGAATTAATTTGGTCTCTAGAGGAGGTATGTTCTCTCTGGAAAAGTGTTTCATAGAGGTGATTATCCCTCTAGTCCTTCATTAATCAACAAAATACCAATAAAGAGGGAAAATAAAAGTTGTGAAATTACTTGTAATTCCTGAGTGAGGTAGTTGAGACCCTTGGAGGATTAATTTTTTTTAAAATTAATGACTTTCATGAAAAGACTCTGTTCATTAACAAAGAATTATAAAATTATCTCAGATTTGGAAGTTTGATAATAATAGGAAAGCAAATGAAATTAAGAGGGTCTAGATAAAGTCATGTTTGTTTAATGTATATTTTATTTTATTCTTTTTTTAAAAAAATTTTGATAGCACAGTTACATTTATTTATTGAGTACTCTTTTTGAGTTTACAAAAAAGGAAAATATCTCTGGGAGGGAACAAATACCCTGATGTTGCAGATTATATTATTTGCTACACAGATTCATGAAAGATGGAGAAAGAATTTTAAAGTTAAAAAAAATATATAGTGTATATGTTTAAAGAATCAACAAAACTCACTGAAGGCAAAGTGAGTCATGTGTGACTTTCCACTGTGTGCTCATTTATCTCCTTGTTCATATGGATAGACTTTGGAAGTCTACTTTTGATAACATAGTTGGTGGCAGTTTCAGGCTTTATAGACTTTTGACAGATGGAATCATGAATTTATTGATTCAATATTCTCAAACCTAAAATACTCCAGATGCAGATGTAACGTAATAAGAGTTTATGACATGCTTAGAATTAGTTATGATAAATCTGAGTATTTTAATCCTAAGTACATTTTGGATCTCAAAATATTGTCATGGTCTGTTATAAAAGGATCTAAATTAATTAGATGAAAGCATCATCTGCCTATATGCAAATTTGGGGAGGGTGTTTCTAATTGACATGCCAAATTCCACACAGTGTAACTAAATTGCCACAGGAGATTTAAAGCAATTATCTGAGCAATCTGGTCAAGACAAATTTATAATTATCAACAAATATTTATAGAGTGTCCGCTGAGTACCTAGTTTAATATTAGTTGCTATAAATCTGTTAAAATTTCTGGAAGAAAATCTGATGATGAGGATTGAGATGAGAGAGAGGTAAGGGCAGAGGGTAAAATTCTCATCAAAGAATGAGATTCTAAGTCTACAAGAAAAAGATGAACTAGGATTTCAAAAAGAAAAAATCTTATTTATATTTGTATTCATTATATCATATGGCAATTCTAAAATAGAACATATACTTATATTAGATTTTTAATGAGTCAATTAAGATATTTAAAAATTATTCTTTATTTAAAAAAATTGCAGTATTATATAGGCTCTTTAGTCATATTTAGAGTTAACAAATTAATTTTGGGGTGAGATACTCTAACGAAAGAAAATAAAAAGAAAAAAATCAAAGGTGATATGTGTCTTGATTTAGAAGGCCGAATGTTATTTTCACTTATGATGAGGTAGGGGGTGGGGTGGAGAGAGAAAGCCTCTGACAGCAAAAATTATTTTCTTCTTAAATTATTTGTCTTGTACACATGGATTTCTAAAATCAAATCTTACATTTCTACCACTTTTTCCTCTGTAAACTGTTTTAATGTCCAGTAAGAAATATGTTTTACATTATGATCCTTTTATTGCAATGAGTCTTGAATGAAGTTCTTGCTAAGAAACCATGTGATGTGTTGTGATTATTTCTATTCTATTTCATTCTATTTAAATAATTTAAAAGTGCAACATACTACACTTATTTCATTACACACAAATATCCAATGGCTAGTAACATGCAGTTTGTAAATGATTTTTTAGAATTTTGAAAAAAGAAGCACAAGAGATGAAAAGAAAAATCCATACTTAATAGAAATTAAGTAGTAGACACATGGGTCAACATTCTAAATACACAGGTATTTTGTTCTTGTAATTTAATTATTGAGTTTAATTTCAGATTATTTTTTAAAAGTCTGGATGTTAACTAACCAATTGTCACATGTACTTTAATATGACCAGTTTGTGAGTAAGCAAGAGACTCTATTGTGGTAATCTGCATTTTTAGTTATCTCCCTGGGTAGCTGAGGCTAATATGCTGGTAGGGCAACAAGCTTCTCTATATGTTAATATTGGCTGTACTGTGAGAGAGAGTATGCATGTGAACTCATCTATGTTGATCAGCAAAAGAACAGCAGGATTTCCAGCTTAATGGATCAAATTGGCATTTCAGCTATGACCATCCACTATTTAATGGCAGCTCAATCCTTAGTCCATAAAGATGAGTAAAAGATTGCATTATAAAAATATTGCCAATAAAATTATTTAGATGTATTTAGCACTACCAATTCACATATGTACAGCACATACATTATATATTTTTGGGTTATATATGTTACATATATATTTTTGTGTAAATTAAAATGACTAGGAACCAATGATAAAATGTAATTAACTGCAACCTTTTGGAAGTTGAGTCCCCAAATCGATGTGGTGGGAACTATAACAACCTGACCTAGACTAAACCTATTGAACTCAAATTTATTGTGGTTAATATTGAAGGGGAAAAAGCAAGTCCAGAATTTGCAGAGCTCCTTATTTTCCAAGAGAACTCATAAATTTTGATGTGAAATGTCCCTGCTTAAAAACAGAAAGAAAATGGTGCAGTCCAAATCCACACTTCTGTGGAAAAGATGAAAATAATTTTCAAGCCTCCAGATTGTACTTTAGAATGATGTGAAACACAGTGCCACTTGAATTAGTTATAACCTACAATAGAAGTTGTAACTTCATACACACACACACATATTAATTTATCCAAAATGAAAATTGCTTTTTATTCTAAAATAATTTTTTTTGTTATTTTTTATGTTTATTTCTGGACAGTATCTTTAATTGATGTTGGATCACATAGATCCATATTAAATAATTATAAAACACATAGTAATAGACATATAAGTATTCTTATCTCTTAAGTCATCTAAAATGGCAATATTTTTAAAGCATGATAGAGAGGAAGGATGGAAAGTATAATGTATGTGGCTAAAGAAATGTTTAAAGAATTATGACTCTTCAAAAAGCAGATTAATAAAAAAATTGTTATTTTTTTCTAGAGAAATCACTAATATTAAGATACATGTAAAAGTTATTTTTGGTTTATTTTTGTTTGCATGTTTTTATTTCTTGTATTGTTATGCCATTTTAATGAGCACAATGAGGGAACGAGAGAATGATCAGGAGAATAAAGATTTCTGGAAAAAGACGAGAAGGTAGTATATACGTAGGGAAAGTAAAGAATCTACAAAAGTAAACTGAATGGAGCACATAAAAGGAAGCCATGACCTACAGCATATGGAAAAAGCCACCTGTGAAAAGGCTTCTAGTCTCTATTGAGCCATAGAGAGGCTCAGGAATGAAATGCTGGTTGCATGGAAAAAGGAAATGAGAAATGTGACAGGATTAGACTTTTATTGAGGGTATTATTTGACACTGCCCAAGTCCCTCATCCTCTTTCTCCTGGGTAGAATATGTGGCAGACAAATTCTGTACTCAGTAGCACAAGCTCTGTCCATTGAGGTAATTAATAATAAAATTGATATAAATATATGGAATGGAAGAGAGAAGGGGAAGAATAGTGTGAAATACTCGATCCACAAAAGAGCTGTGTAAACATGTTAGAGATAACAGAATAAACAAGGAGGTTAAGAAAGATTGTACGAGGAACACAGGATTAAGGGGAAATGTGAAAAAAAAGAAGAGTCTGTTGCTTTTCACAATACATACAGCATTTGTATTTATTTGACCTTTTAAATATAATCATGCATAACTTTGATTAAAATATTTAAAAACCAGTTCAGTATGTAAAAGTTTAAAAAATGTGGGAACCACTGATGAGAGTCAATTTGGTTAATAAGGAAAGCTGAATAAGAATATCTAGAAAAAAGCAATGGAGTTGGCAAAATATGCTGGAGATTTCATTTTGTTATCTACCTATTTTTAAATATTTTCAAGCATTTTAGTTAATGGCGTATGATTCATTGTGAGCTATATATATGTATGTATGTACATATATTTAAGTATGTGTATCTATTAACATATGTGGCTGTATATTATTATTATCTTCTTTCTCTTCTCTTTTTTTTTTTTTTTTTAACCACTGTTCAGTAGAACATATAGGAATGCTGACCATACATGTTAGCTTCTGGCGAGTTTCTGATACACGGGGCTGAGAAAGCAGAAGTAGTGTACACGTCTTTTCTGGATTTTGATCTCATAGACGATTGGGCGTCCTCAGGGATAAGTACAGTGTTTTTAGAAAAAACAACTTCCCCATAGTATCAATAGATTCTCTTAGGTTAGAGAATGAGAACCATGGGATGGATGGAGAAAATGAAAACAAGATAGGCAGACAGGCAAGCGCTGTTTTCTTCACAGTACCACTCCTGAGAGACAGTAAGACTCTTGTGACAAGTAATTGTGTTGTACCCAAGCATATAGGGCCATATGCACAATTACAAAGATGAAGATTCTGTGACTAAAGTATGAAACAGAGGTATCAGATAATAATTGGATCAGAAAAAAATACATATACAATTAAAAATGAAAGTCATCAATTCTACTACCATTAAGACTACCCAAGAGTTAAAATTGCAGAGGACATCATGATGGTGGCAAAATCCAGGAGCAAATATGTTTAAATCTAGTAAGAGTTGACTTTTAATTCTTTTTGTCAGCTTTGAAGAATGTAGACCCTTAGTCGGAAATCGAGTTGAGTTATATATATACATAAAAGTAATGTTGTATGTCTTATCTAAGAGAGATTTCTGACCTGGATTCATGTTCGGTACATCTGCCTACATGTAAATAGAAAGTGGAGCATGATGGATGTAGAAAGGGCAAGAAAGGCTGCCACATGTTGTTGTAAGAATTAGTCTAATTCTGCCTGTCTTCTGGGCTTTATTTACTTTTTGAAAGAAATTTTTTTTTTTACAACTCTTTTCTGAATTTATTTTAGAGCTTGTTTAGGTAACCCATGAAAGTTCTTTTATGCAGTTGTCTCGTATGAGAAACTGATTAGTATTCAAGGACCCCGGCAATATTGTAGTTAGCGTATGCATAAATTCTAGACCTTGAAAATGTGACACTTTCAAATTTCTCTATTTAAATATTTACATCACTGCTGAATTTTTGGAAAGTGTCAGAGAGATATGTATAGAAGTAAGCTAAGTGAATTAAGCTAAGAATATTGATTATAATTTACTTATACTTAAGTAATTCATTGGGTTTTATTTTATTGCATCCACACCTAACCTTTAAACAACTTGTAGAATAATGTAACCTTTATAAAATTTATATTTCAAATATATTAATATATATTCAGATATACTTATGTTTCAGATATTTTAAGGTATTTAATAAGTGGTAGCATGGGCATAGATAGGCTTTAGCTAGTATTGTTTTTAACTATTTAGTTAAAAGTTTTCCTTTCATCTTTTAAAAGTATCTAAGATTGTTAGCGATGAAGAAATTTACTCTTCTTCATAAATGAAACAGAATGACCAAAGGGAGAAGCGTAGATACAAGAGACCCAAGATGAACAGAAAACAAGACTGAGGCACTAAAATTGGTCATTTTCTGATACCTAAAGTAAGTTGACTGCCATACTGGATTATTTATTTGTTGTTTTCAAACAATAATAAAATCTGAAGACTTAATGTTAGGAACAATGTATTTTATGGATTCTCATGCTAAAGGTACAAGATTATATTTAGAATATAAAAACGGCATTAATTAAATATACAATTTTATTATTAAAGTAGTGTTGCCTACTATACAAAATATATATTGTTTCTAGCAAGTTTGGAAAACATAGCAAATACATTAGAATAAGTATTTATGTTTATTTCAACCCAAGAGAATGAAGTGATTACCTCCGGAGATAGTATACAGAAAGAAACTACTTTAGGCTTAACGATTCTGGACAGAAGATTTTCCAAATGAAACTAAGAATTGACCATCAAATATATTAGGAAAATTATGAGTGTTTTTTTTTCTTATTTTTGTTGTCATTTTCCACAAAAGCCACAATAAAGGAGAGTTACATTTAAGAAGGTGGGAGAGAATTTAAGGCTAAGTACTTATTTGACAAAATGTAGGTCATTAATGATTGCAAAAAGTACAATGTCACTTTTCCAGTGATTGAGATGAATCTAGATTAAAACAGGCTACAAATGATATGGAGGGTTACATATAAAAACACTATGGCTATAAAATGCTTAGAAAAGCTCAAAAATTAACATTTTAAACATAAATGTCCAAATGTGCAGAAAAAGTAGAGGCATCATTAGAATTCAAAAATAAAAGCAAAGTTGAAATACAGACTTATTTTCTCTTGTGAAAATCTAGAGGCTAGACTGTATAAACAGACAATTTTGATTTTAACAAACAGTAAAAATAAGGTTCATTACCTTGATATATTGAGAAGGCTTGGACCAAAAATCCCTGCAAAACTAGGACACTGAATATAAAGAAAGAATAGAAATAAGTCATTATTAAAAAACAAAAGCAAAAACTCACATGGAAAATTGTCAGCTTTGGCTTATTTTCTAGGTGGATAAACAGAGTCTCCAAAGATTTGTAAGACCTGATATGTCCTCACATACGTTAGTGTTCAAATTTATCCTAATGAATTAACAGTGGAAATATAGTGGTCAATTAGTTCTAAGTCATCTTTGTCTACCTGGAAACAATTCAATACTATAAAGAAAATATATGTTACCTTTTAGAAAAATTGAGAGTTTGAGGAAACCTCGTATTATAATTTATGTGCATGAAATCTCGAAAGAAATTCAGATAATCAGAGTATTCAGCAAGTCCCACAAGAAATTGCAATAATATAGCAAAAAAGCATAGCCTGTACGAAGGGATCTAATGATGCTAGAGGTCTGAAATAGTTTTCTATAAGAAGAAACAACTCTGAATGGAAATTACTACTATTATGGCTAAGATCAAATAGTGCATGAAAACTGTGGAATCTGAAGAGAGCAAGTATAAAAGGGAGCCCAAAGGAGAACAGAAAAACACCAAAAAATAAAAATAAAAAAAATAAAAAAAATAATAAAATAAATTAAATAAACTCCTTAAAGAAACTGTATTACTCAGAAGGCAAAGGCTTTGCTACCCAGGGGCCCTGCCTTTGAGCGAACTGAAGGAGGTGATAGCTGGCAATGCAACACTCCCTAAAACTGGTAAATTCTTAGAGGCATGACCTCTCACATATGTCAAATATTAATGGAAGGGTATGTCAGTGTGACTACAGAGGAGACAGTTATTGATGTGGAAAAGATAGAGCTTGGCATGAAGACGTAACTGGCCCAATCCCATCTCAACATGAAACTTTTGTGAGTAGCTTGTGTAGAAAAATCCAATCCTTTCAAATATGTGTAGAAAAAGAATTAGCATAACGTTTATACAAAGACATTGAGAGAGTGAAAAGGGAGCTTGTGTGAGAGAGAATGAGAAAGCTAGAGAGATAGCTAAATTCTTTCCCAGCTGTTTTTTAGAGATAGCTAAAATTTTCCCATGAAGAAAATTCATGTCACATGGGAAGGGCACAGTATCTATCTAGGAAAGATAATTCTAAAGAGTGAAAATCAAGACATGTTCTAGAAATATTATTAGGTATCAGAGGAGATGTCTCTTTCTTGTATTTAGAGGTGCATAATAATATAGCATTTTTCTATGCTAAAATAGTCTTTAAGAGAATGAGATTTTTGATGAAGTGTCAAGAAAGGATAATGGAAGTGTTAATTCTTGATAAGGTGAGAGAGAATACAGCTCACATGTGGGAGAGACTGATCATTGAAAAGATAAGGGATGCCTCTTGTGCAGAAATAGTAAAGAAGAAAGAAAAAAAAAAAAACAGAAGTAGATATTGATATGTTCATAGACTCAGTCCTGAGAAGATTGAAATGTTCCTGACAATTTCTATTTTCACAATGAAATATAAGGTAATTATCAGCTCAAATTGTGTATTTGATCACGATAAGAGAGATGAGGGATGTTTGAAGAATGAGGAAAAGGTAAAAATATTGTAGAGAAAAGAGGTGTGAACTTAATGATGCATCATTTTTTTTAAAAAAGTGATGACCAATAGCATGAGAAAAGGATATGAGAGGGTATGAAAAAAAGCTCAAAAATACAATGTTTCTTATAGATGTTATAATACTCATAAAAATCATAAGTACTGCATAAATTAAAATTGGTGCTATCCTACAATCTCAAGCACACTTCCTCTTGTATTTAGATAATTTCCTATTGTATCCAGATGGCAAATGTTAACAGTTGGAAGGTGTAGTCTTTGAAACATTTTTCTATAAATGCTTTGAGATATATGTATATATACATACATATTAGGTATCTCCCTATCATCTCTCTCTCTCTCTATCATCTATCATCAATCTATCTATCATCTATCTATCATTTATCAGCTAATTTATTTTCTTTTACAAAAGTGGTATCTACTTTCCTTTGTATCCTCTTTTTTTTTCAGTATATAAGATGTATTTCATTCTTATAATGGCTCTATGGTACTTATAAAACAAATATATTATGCTTTATTTATGTACTTTCCCGTTTTTAAAATTCAAATGAATGCCGGAGTTACTACTTTAAACAAATTATAATATGAGCAGTGTGCATGTATATTTATAAGCACTGATGAAAATAGGATTGGACTAATGTCACCTTCTAAAATCTGTTACTTTTGTTTTTATGTAGTGTTTATTAGTCTTTGCTTGTATATATTCCTTTATTATACTTTTCTAGTATTTCCGGTGACAAGAATAGATATTTTCCTTAATTATGTTGGTTTGTGCATGATATCTAATTTTTGTTTTAGCACATTTATTATTTACTGACTAATATTTACTAATACCACTTAAAATTAGTTTATCAAAGTCTTCTTGAAAATGTGCATATGTAAGCCTTAATAGAATCTAAGACTATATCCTGACCCCTGAGCCACCTTCTGGTAGTATTTTAGAAAGGTATATCTAGGATTATTTAGAAATATTTGTACCTACATTTCAAAAGCAGAATGGTAAAATATATTAATGTACATAACACATGCTATCAAATATATTAACATATATAACATACATGTATACACATAACATACATTATTACATATATAAATGGGTACGTGAGACATAAAAGTGAATATAAATATGCGTGCACACACAGAATATCTCTGGTGAAATACAAAAGAAACTGCCAAGGGTTATTGCTCTCACGAAGGAAACAGATAGAAATACAGCTTATTTTAATTTTCATCAACTGCTCTTTTGAACATTTGAATTTTTAAGTATTATATGTTTATATTTTTTCAATAGTAATTAAATAATTATAAATCATTTAAAAAATAAAAGTAAAATTATGTGGATAATTTTATACCCAATTCTGCCTTTCAAGAATGTTAAGTTCTTTAGTCTCCTTTGCTAAGACTTTATTTAAACATAAAATGACTGTTAAAATAAGTGAAAGAGAACTAATATTTTTAAAGTTCTGAATAATGCTACATGATGCACTAAGCATTTATAGATGTTAAAATATTTAATCATCACATCCTGTCATCAACTTATGAAAGTGATGTTATTATCTCATTTTTTAAGAGAGCACAGTTAAGAAGACAAATAATTTATTAAAGACTGAGTAGTTTCATTTATAGAGGCAGGATTTCAATCCTGTTCTCACTGATAGTAAAATAATACGATTAGATAACACTGAAATATGATTATGATTAGATAACACTGAAAATATAGAAATAACATTAGATAGATGTGTAAAGAAAGAGAGCATATTTCATAATAATCCTGTATAAACAATAAATGAAGCTTATTCAGCAGGAGAGAAATCAGGGGGAGGACAAAAATAACAAAGAACAAAAATAGAACAAGTTAATTGCTGGAACTACTGAGTTTAACAAGACAAAAGAAACAGAAAATCATCTGGAAGCTGTCATAGTTCTGTCTGTAATTCAAAAAATAAGAAAGTGATAGCAAAGTAGAGGACTACGACAGTGAGGCTTCCAGGTGGGAAGGATGTGAAATGACAGATGAAAATACATGAGGCAGAAATAAAAGAGAAAGTCACTAGAGATGCCTTTATTAAAATTATAAACTTGCCGAGAACAACAAAAATTATCAGTCAAAATCAGAATTAAATGGCCCATATAACAAATAGGTCAGAGGTGAATTATTATTTGAATAATGATACCAATTCAAAAATATAGGTGATAATTTACAGTATAAAAATAATGACTAAGCTAAGGATATAAAAATACAACAATTTGAACATGAGAGGCAATATTAAAAAAATACATAAATCCTATTGTTTTGTGTGTGTGTGTGTGTGTGTGTGTGTGTGTGTGTGTGTGTGTGTGAATGTTTGTGTGAAGAATAACACTGAGTAAATAATGAAAGATTTCTATTAAGGCATGAAAGTAAACACAATAAACTTTATCAAGAAGTATGTCCGTACAAGTAAAACAAAAAGCAAGTTCACATATTACTAAACCTATAAAAATAATCTAAGATGGCTAGGATGAGTTTAGATTTTGGAGTGTGAAAATTTAATATTTTAGAATTCATGCGAAAGAAAATAAAGGCTTGTAGGTCCTACTAACTCAAAATGGAATATTGCGATAATTTCTAGAAGTGAAATGAAAACGGCCATATTACCAGCACAGCTTGATGCAAGTGTATGTGTGACAGGAGACTTTCACGCATAATTGGAAGTCCTAGGAAAACAGCTTCCTTTAGATGTACCAGACCTTACCATGCATAAGGAAGTTAGAACTGTTAGAAATAAAATTATGCATAATGGAAGATTAATTAGTGGATAAATCAGAACCCAATAAAGAAAAAGTGAATTTTGAGACTATAAATGGAGGATGAGAGAGGTAGAGGAACTAAATTAGAAATGTTAATGTTCGTACTAAAATAAGAATAATAGATTTAAGAAGACAGAGATCTTTGTATATGAAAGAGAAAAAGAATAGTACAGTACTTTCAAAGAAAGATAGTCCTGAAGGAAGGGAATGTGGAAAGCAGAGAGAGAAATAAATTTGAGACAGAAAATTTTATGCATAGGAAGAGGAAAAAAATAAACATGTGGATGAAATATACATGAGTTTTTCAAAAGCAGCATAAAGAAGAGAGAGAAATCAGCAAAGATCTAAAAACTCAAATGAACCTTCCTTGTGAACAATCTATATAGCCTGTTTCATCTTCTAAGAATTCTTCATATAGGCAATATCCAGTCATATTTCTGGAAAGGAAAGAAATCTCAACTATTAAAAACCTGTGCAAAATACTTTTCTGAAGTTTAAGTCTTTTAATTGTGAAGGAAAGTGAAGCCCTGTATGAGCACACACATGAGTTTAGGGAGGCGAGCAGAGCCAGATCTGACTGGCAGCCAGTAATGCTGTTCTCTGAGATGACTGTACCAGTGTCCATGATGGACTGATTTTTTTGTCAATCCTTATTATTTTCTTTTTTAAAACAAATATTAATATTGCTGTAGAATACAGTAAAGGTTTACAGGTAGCAATGGTCTTCAAATGACAGTATTATTTGTAATCGTCTGAATGTTAATATTATATTTTAAGAACTGTGTTAAGAACTGTAAATAGATGAACTCATTTAGGTTCCCAAGGTGAACCAATTATTAAGTGTAAGTATTTGGATTTTAACCTCAGGAGACAGAAGGAGAAGCTATGTGTGTAGTCACCGCATCACACTATTTGAATAACCTTTAGTGGGAAGCCCAAAGTATATTCGAGAGACCTGAAAAAAAAAAAAAGGCCACATTTGCAGAGTAGAGCTGGTCTTCAGTTAACGAATGGAAGTAGAGAGAGTATTTCCTGACATAATAAAGTTGGCAAATGATGGAGAGACATAGCCATGGAGAGCAGAGTTGGTAGAAAGGGTGATAGACTGAACTTAAGCACATGCAGAGCCACTTGGGACATACGGAACAGGATACCAGGGGGTCTACATTTCAAGAGCTGACTATTGAAAATAAAGATAAATGATATATTGGGTTAGATATGAGCAGTTTCTTTAAGGAGAGTGGGCTTTGGATTTAATGGCCAGAAGTGTCTCACTCAGGTTGATTCATGATTAGGTACAAGCCAAAGGCTGAATTCCTTGTTCACCTCCCCTGTGATGGGTGCAATCCTAGGGTCTCCAGTCTCCAAGCTCAGGCTGCCCAGGCTGGTAAAGTTATCTGTTATGAGAGATACTGGAAAGAATATTTCATACATTTCTTAGACTATAACAACAATAAAGTAGTGAATGTAAAGACCATTTTTACCTGAACGTAAACCATGTTATTTGAATGTAAGAGAACATTTCACCTAAATATAAACCCAAGTTAAAAAATAAAAATTCAATTAGTTATTATATTTATCATTTTTTGTTAAAGCTTTCTGTCTTTTGTCAAACAAACATCTACTGAATGCCCAGGATGTGTCCAGTACTATGATCAAAGAAGAAGATAAAATGGTGAACAAAAATAGACTGTCACAGATCTTAGGACCTTAGGGGACTTCTAATTTAGAATAGGTACAGGAGACAGATATTAATCAAATACTCATACGGATAAATGTATAATTACAAACAGATATATGCACACTCAGTGAAGAGGAACATGATTCTGCAAGCACACGTTAACAATAGCAAAAACAAGAAGAAATGGATTAGCTTGGGGAAATAACAAAAATATCCCTGAGAAAATTATATTTCTAGTGAGATATAAGAATTGAGAATTGTTAATTATGTATAAGTGGCTGGGAGGAAGTAATGGCACAATGGGCCAGGCAAAAGGCATAAGTTATGCAGACTCTCGAATTGGACAGAACATGACTTTCCAGACATTCGAAGAATGCAGTTTTTGCTTGGGCGTGGATAGAGTAGGTGTGTTTGAGATGAGAGTGGGGAGATAGAAATAGGTAGGCTTACAAGCTGATAAGCTATGTTGAGAATTTTGATCTCTGTTCCCCAGAGCAGTTGGAAACTAACACAGGGTTTTAGAAAAAAAAAAAAAATGATGTGATTACATTTTTCTAAAAGGATAACTCTGACTGCAGTACAGATTGAAAGAGGGCAGAGCTAGATGCCAGGAGACTAATTAGAAAGCTATTATGCCAGCCCAAGCTGAAGATAGTAACTTGGACCTCTGAGTTGGCAGAGTGATGGAGATAATTGGACGATTTGAGATATGTCAATAATAACTAGCATTCTGAATTCTATTAAAACTCTTCCAAATAGTTTTGATAACACATTGGTATTTCAAAATATTAATAATTCGAACTTTTTACGTAAGTACATTTTTTCTTGCTCATTTAGATAACAACTCCAACAATCACAATACTAAGATTTAATTGTAGTTGTCTTTTCATTGAATCAAAATAAAAGTTCTAGTGCTTATATATATTTGTTTCACAAATATTTCTTGATCATTAATTTCTCTTATCCTATCTTGATAAGCATTCAATTTTTCCCATTATTCACCCATATGACATCCTCTGGAGTATGATTGACACAATAGCTACTTCATATTTGAAATTAAAAATTTCATTTACATAAAATTTATTCAACTTAATTAATGAAACATTCCTATGTCCCTGAAACTGGTCTTCTACAAATAATAAATGTGTTGCTGAAAAATTTTGTCACCCTTTTCTTGTCATCACTTTCTTTTTCATTTTACTGCAACATTTACCACTTCATAGCCCGTGCAATTTTGCTCTTCTACGATGGAGACAGAGTGTACATTGCTCTGCACTGGAATGGCTACTGCCCCATTTATCTAGCTGCAGACAATTGCTCATTTAGAAAATATTTTACCACCCAGGCAGAAATGGGTAACAAAGGCACTAAGGGCCTTTGGAGATTTTTTTTTTTAAACTCCTAAGACATTTCTAGGAAACCTTGTAAAATTAGATCCAGGTAATTTTCTTACAGTAAGAAATAGTTATTAATAAAATAATTTTGTGCATGTCAGGCAAAGGGTATTCATGAAAGAGCAAAGGATGCATAGTTGTAGTACTTGTGTTCAGGTTCTGGCTCAACCACTTTCTAGCGTGTGAAGTTTAGAAAATCACAATATTTTGCCTCCATTTCTTCATTGCTTGATGAGTACAATATCATGCTCCTCCCCTTCAGGATTATTGAGATGGATAAAGAAAATCATAGCCTTGTAAAATATTCCTTAAAAATTGGATTCCTCACATTATATGCATTTGGAGGTATCAAGTTGTTCGTGATATTTTATGCAAAATTGTAAATTTTGTGTATTTCCCTGTACGGAAGGTTTATTAAATTCTCAAATTAATCCCTGGTCACCCCCAACAAATATCGACTACTTGAGGTAATGTTAGATGTTATCATCACTCATCATTACTTTCACCATTGAGAGTGGCTGGTCCAGTAGAAGGAGCACAAAATTTGGAGTTGTTCACACCTGGAGCTGAACCTGGCAGGTCACAGATGTACTCACCAGAAATAGTTTTGCCACTCTGAGGTCCCGTTTCTTCATTCTTAAAATGAAATTTGTAATTTTTAAATAATTGAGGATTTACAGAGTAGAATTCAATTCACATGGTTCTTTTATTTCTCTCCTAGTTATTTAGATAAGCATTCTGAGTGGTTTGTAATAGTAACAATTTAGAAGTGGAATTTTTCTATATTAATTAAGGGCTCTGTCTTGTATAATTTAGTGATTAACAAGAGAACTTTATGGGACTTTTGATAGAATTATTTTTAAACTTGAATTGTTATTAGATTTCAAAATCAATCCCTTAAATTAATATAAATTTACGTGGGAATATGTGTGTGTGTGTGCGTGTGTGTGTGTATGTGTGTATGTGTATGTGTGTATTTCCTATATTTTGAGAACTCTGTCTCTAAACTGATTTTTTTGTGTGTGAAATACCAACAGATCCTTGTCTTTTTAAATAATGTAGTCAGTTTTTTTCCTAATGTCTAAAGAATGTAGGCCGTATTCATATACAGAATCCTTTTCTAGAATAAAAACTCTTGTATTTTTCTCTGTAAATTTGTCATTATAGTTAATTTATAAATTCATTGTGACCCTTTGACTTCCATGTTATCCAGTAAATAATTTTCTGTCTCGAATAATTAAAGAACACCTTTTTAAAAAAATTTCATAGTGAACATAAGAGTACATTGTACTTGTGGGATTTTGTGTCTAGGAGGAAGACGATAGTCACAGAAAAATTGAGTAGATATGTTTATTTATCTAGTATGTGTTAACATTAGTAGGACCATGTACTTGTAGAGTTGGAAAGAAACTTAAAACTTGTACTCCAGCTTTTTCGTTAATCATGTAGAAGATAATAATGGATGCATTACTAAGTATTCACAGGAGGCTGAGCCATATCTATCGTGTGAATAGTATTTATTTATTGCTTAGTGTATGCTAAGCCCTGTACTTAGCCCATCAAATCAACTTATTTAATTTTTGACACCACACTATGATATTTTTATCCCCATTTTATAAAGAAACATGAGTTTCTAAAATCTTGTTAAGGAACATGGTATAAGATCACAGAACTACTATTGAGTAGAATCTGGATTCAAAGCCAAGTCTTTTCATTTTAAACTTGTGCTATTAAGTACTGTGCTGTATACTAAAATCATGGTTATCTTATTCCAGTTCACCCTAGTTTCTATCTACGGGATTTGTATTATAAACTAACTATATTTAGTTACATATTTCATTCTGCTTTATAGGCTTAAAGCTAAATTAAGCATTAACGACGGTGGCATGGGTAACTGAAGGGCTCTTTAGTGTTGCATTTTGCTATCTCCTGGTATTAAAGGACATGTGGCCAAAGTAATGGCTATATTTTCTTTCAAGTAGATCAAAGGGCCAAATAGAAAATAGCTTGAGTTCAGTAGTGTTTATATGTATTATTTTTTTAACCTAATATACAAAATCTTTTATTTTATTCACAAAGATTCTCTCACACGAATAAAATTATTTTATTTTCATTTATTGGTTGAACATTTAATAGCCTAACTGTTCAAATCCTGCCGGATTTGTTTTTATTGATTAGTTTTTTTATGTTTTATTTTCCAATATCAAATGAGTCTCTATCACTCATATATTTAAATTTATTCCCTTAAAATATTTTTATTGAATAAATTAAATTATGAAATTTATTTATGTTATATCTATTAAATTATGATTTGTAAGCTCTTGTAAAAGAAGTCATCTTTATATTCTAACATTTAATGTGAATGGCTGCATATTCCTTAAATTAAAATCATACTGATGAATAAATCTAACCAGCTCTGAGCCAAGTGCATTTCCTTTCCTGGCTCTCTGCAACACATTTCCTCTTGTCTTTCAAGTGTACAAGGAAGTTGTTTCAGCAATACTTGCTCTCTCTCAATCTCTCCCTGTTTTTTCTCTTTCTCTTCTCACTTTTCTATTGTTATCAGTGTACAAACATCCCGTTATACTCAATAATAAAATACTGAAATAATGAAAATACTCAATACTCTCTGTTGGCCTTATTTTTAGTACTTGCTTTTCCACTTTTCTTCTTGATTCTCTCTTGAAACTTATCCCAATCATGTTTATGGCACAGACACTCCACTGAAACACCTATCAAGTCTCAAATGGACTCTATATGGTACATCCACCAAACAAATCCTCACTTTCCTCCTGGTTGACATATAAGTGGTAGTTAAAAAGGATGAATGGATAATCTTTTCTTTTCGAAACACTTTTTGACATTGTTGTTTCAATTCTTTCTTTTTTTTTACTTCTCTTCTGCCATTTTTTTTCACCTCCTTGAGCTGAACATATTGAAGCATCCCTGATCACTTTTTTTCTATAGTCACATCCCTGGTACTAGCATTTAGTCTAAGCATTATATATTGACCACATATCTATGTCTTCAAAATCTCTCTCTCTGATTATTTGTGTGAACCACAAATTTGTTTACAAGCTACCTACTTCTTCATAGGGATGTTTAATAGTCATCATAAACTTAACATTTCCAAAATGAATTTAATCTTTTAGCTGTTCAGGCCATACTTGGAGTTATCTTTGATTTCTCTTTTTCTCTTATAACCTACATCTAAATCTAAGAGCAAATTCTGTTTGTTCTATCATCAATGTGCATAATGCATCACTTTATTTGAAGCTCTCATGGTTAATATCTTGTCCAAACTATCTTGATCTTTCACCTGCATTACTTACATAGTTTCCTACTTTATCCTTGCTTTTTCTTTTTTCTTGCCTGATAGTATATCATTTTCAACCCATCTGTAAAAGTAATTCTTTTAAACATAGATTACATTGCTTCTCTGTTCAAATTATTCAACTGTTCTGCATCCCACCCAAAATAGTCTTTATCATGGCCTGGCTGTCTTACCTTTTTGACATTGTCTCCTGTTCGTCCCCCCATTATACTGTCTTCTCCCAACCACAGTGTGACCTTGCTGATGCTTCAACATGTTTGGAAAGCTTCCTCTGCAGTGCTTTTATACATGATGTCCTCTCTGCCTTAGGTGCTTTCTTCATATTTTTGCTCAAATATCTTTCTCTTAGTAAGGCCATACTCAATCATCCCATGTAAAACATGACAAGACATGCATCCTAACAGACACTTCTTATTTTCCTGACTTATTTTGTGCTTTATTTCCACTTGAATATATGTGCCAAAGGCAGGGAAATTTTTTTTTTTTCCTTCTTCACAGTACTATCACTAGAGTCTGGCACATAGTGGAACTCAAAAAATATTTGCTGCATGAATGAGTGAAGAATGAAGCCATTTGCTCCCATGCATACTGCTTTTCTGACCTGTTATGTCAAACAGTGTGTCCTCAGTGAAATTTTGAGTAATCGGGATTTATACTCCTTTGGCTTGCTCCTATATTGTTTCCTATTAAATTGAATATGATGTAGTATCTTATTCTTGGCTGCATCTCTTAATTGTGATCCTTTTTCATTTTTAGACTAATTTTTCCATCATTTCTTTGGCCTCAGACTTTATACTACTCCACAAATACTGTGACGTGGATCATACCTATTATCTGTGATAGCCTTTATGATTATTTACTAACAAGATGTCACTACTCTCCCATGGTTTAGCAGCCAATGACTTTACATCCAACTACAGGAGTAGATCTGAATTGATCTAAAATAAGCATGGTCAGTTTATTTATATTTTCACAGTGATTGCTTCAGTTAATGCAGGGCTAAGTCAATCAGCCCATGGCATTTACTTGACAACTATGATTATTTTAGAATGAAGTTCAGAATACTGGCTGGAAATTCTGGCACACAGACAGCCTCCTTCTGGGTAATGGGTTGGTGTTTACGAAGTCTGGTATTCCTGCTGCCTTTTAGTATAAGCCCAGGAATTACAACCAAATGATGTAATTAACAAATGGAGAAAAACTGAAGAAATGAGCCATGCCCTGATTAAACTGAACTTGAACTTTTAGTTCCTTGAGGAAATGTTTCCTGAATGCTTAAGCCAAAAATTCCTACTAAAATATACTGTCCTGTTTCACTTTGTTTCAAAGCCAAGACCTAAATAACATCTATATTTACCTTTACAAATATAAGTTTTGTTGATGTTGTTTGTTTTCAGAAAGGGAAACTGAAATTTTAAATCACAAACAATTTGGTTTGTTTTTCCAACAATAATCATCTTTAGTAACATCCATACTTAACTGTTTTCCCTCTCTGAAAGAAAAAATAATGTTTGAAATTTTTAATATATTGGAGCTATTGAGAGACACATATCTGAGATTCATTTGAAGCATAGTACAGTCTTTTTTTAGTTAAAGTCAGGTACTATAGTACAGTGTGAGCAAGGACAGGCTATTGGCTACTTCTGAGTTGAAATGTCTAGACTCGTTCTCTTTTTTGTTTGTTTTTAATCATGGTAAAATATACACAACATAAATTGTGTCATCTTAACCATCCGTAAGTGTATAGTTCAGTGGCATTAAATACATTCACATTGTTTTGCAACTATTTGCAGCATCCATCTGCAGACCTCTTTTCATCTTGCAAAACTAAAACTGTACCTATTAAACAGTAACTCTCCATTTCCTCCTTCTCCCAGCCCCTAACTAGAGAAAATATGTACATATATATCTATATTTACCAATGCTAGAATAATTAAGTAAATATGGCCAATTCATTTAATAAACATTATTGGATAAACATTATTTCATACTGTTTATGTAAAAATCTAAACAGAGATACATAGGTAGAAAGAGGAAAGAGAGACAAAGTGAGAGAGAGGGAGAGAGCACAAGCACTAGAAAATGTTTACTGAAATGTTAACATTGGTTTAGAAAGTGGGTTTAAAGTGATTTTTCCTTTCCTTTTTGTAAGCATTTCCATTGAGATTTTTTTCAAAATAAGGTATAATTTTTACAGCTAGAATAAAGTTATTTCTAAAAGAAAAACAAATTTGTTATGCATTCTCCATTGTTTTATATATTGAGACAGTATTAAATAAAAGAAAAAAAATATTTGGAATATTTAAATATCTCCAGCAGAATAGAGAGTTAAGTATTGTTGGAGAGTGAAATCTACATCCATATAAGTGAAATTAATCTGTGTTCAGTTGTATGATTAATGATTATAAATTTAAACAGAATTTAGATAAGAGAAAAATCAGTGTGGAGCAGAGTGTTGAAACAAAATTTCCTGCAGAAAGTGAAGTTTTATCTTGTGACTTTTGATCTTGTGACCAACGTTAACAAATACAGGTGAAAAGGCTAAGAATTAGAGTGATCTCAGCAGGACTAAGATTTACGAAAGATTTAATTTTAGGTCAAGTTTTAAGGACGTGATAAATTTTAATTGATACAACAAATGAAAATATTTTTGTCTATAAATTCTATGAGTGAATATGTAGACAGAAACTTGAATCATTGCATGTCTGAAGAAGTTATTAAAACGTGTATCATTTCTTCCCTATGCTTGTTACATGTTGATATTTAGAAAAAAATGGCAGACATTTAATTATTGTCATCTAATTAAATTAAATTAAATTAAATTAAATGACAACATTTATTTTTCCAGATGTCAATCCTGCAACATGTATATGATCTCAATATCAGGGTATTAAATTTCCTTGAGACACCTATCATTGATGTTTGCTCTCTATTAGTTTTCCTTCTATTTGTTTTCCTTCTGTCTTCTCTGTATTGTAAAGGAGATAAAGTAAAAAAGATTTATGTCTGACTAAATTTTAGCATCTGCTCTATCCTCTCATTATATTCCTGTTCTAAATGTAGTGCTGTTGTTGAAAAATTGCCCTTGTCAGCAAGAAAAATTGCTTAGCAATATGATCTAATATATTTCTCTTGTTCTTAAGGCAGAGATCTTTCTAGTAACCATATTACATGGATGTGTTTCTTGTAATCTAATGAACATCTTATGAAACTACCACTAATTAGCAGAATATTTAATAATAGCCCAGTAATGGAGAATCTGCTTTTCTATCCTACAGATTCTAAGGGATATTGTTTCCTAGGTCACATGTAGCTGACAATCAACGAGTGCTTAGAAAGTAAAGTTTACATTAAACTCTGTTATTCGTGCCCTAACTGGTAAAACCGGGTCCTAATGCAAAGGCTGATGAACCACATCCCTTACAAACAAACTGTATACACAAGAGTCCTAGCCTTTCTTCTTTGAGCAAAAACAGTAAGTTTATTGAGAAGACCTGAAGTTCTTGGGTGTGGTAGAGAAGGAGAGTGATTGTTTGTTTGTTTGTTTTTGATGGCACAAGTAATACCATTGAATCATTGAAGGTGGGTACCTACATAGAATGTGGGGTCTCCATAGCCCTGAGGGCTGACTCTGATGCTCTGCCAGAGGGCCAAGGTGGCTATGGGGTTGAGGTGTATTGTCTTTCTGAATGTGGACAGTATATGATGTGCCCCGACACTGGAGTGTCATTCTGCAGATTCTTCTATGACATCTGTACCTTTTGGGGGGGGGGGCGGATTGCCAGGCAGCCCCTTTGCCTTTGTAATACTGCTCCACTCACAGTCTGAAAGAGCTAAATTAAGTACCTCATAGCCATCAGTTTGATCTCACCATTAAGTGTCCCTTTATCTTTGTTTAAACCTGCTAGTAAACTAGATAAATAAGCAACATTTGAACAGGAAGTATGCAAATGGTGGAGGGCTGTCAAGTGAATCCAACCAAAGTAACCTAACTAAAGAAGTGGGCAAATACTGAGCTTTTCCCTTCCAGGTAAGTGCAATCTAAGGCAGTACGTAGGAAGCCAGGGGAATCTCCAGTGCATGATATATTAAATGAAATGACAAATAAATGGATACTATTAGTTTTATGCCTTAGAGCATAAAGAGCAAATTATTTTCTATCTTTCTAGTCCAAGATGTTTTCTTTCTTTGTTTCAAGTTTAAGGTAATGATGCTCAGCCAGGGGCCATCCTTATTAAGAACACATAGAATGATTTTGGAAAATTGCACATCTCTGGCATGAGTGAGAGGGGAAAGAATTAGAATCTCTGAAGAAGTCAGTTGTTTGTAGAATGGCAAATTTACTAGTTTTTTTGACACCCACCTTCTGCTCATGTCACCTCCCAGGTGAGAATCCCGGTTTGAGCTGGCTAGCTTAAAACAAAATTATATCTTTAAGGATAGTTTAGAATTGTAAAACAAACAAACAACAACTTTTCTATTGACTGACTTTGGTGTACCTTATTGTTCCTTTATAGCGCCCGATTTATTATAGCACTAAAAAACTGATTTTATACTTTTGATTATAAATCTGTCTCTTAGACTAGACTGCCAGACCAGCCCACATACAGAAAGTAGGGTACATTAATAAAATAAACAGTCTTGATAAAACATTTTATGGAATTATTTGCTTGAAAGCATTAACTCCTGATGGGTGAAAAGTTGACAAACATTGTTTGTAGCCTAATGTGAAACTGCCTACCTATTACGAGTTAAGAGATGAGGAGAAAAGCTTATATGTGAGAATTTTTATTAGTGAATTTATCATTCTTGATATGCTTTTTAGTTATTATATAGTAAATTGTTTTTAAAACTTAGTTGTTATATATGTATTAAATTTCTTGAGGGTGACATTGGTTAACAAAATTATATAGGTTTCAAGCGTGTAATTCAGTAATACATTATTTGTATATTGCATTGTGTGTTCACCACCCAAAGTCAAATCTCCTTTCATTACCATGTATTTTGACTCCTTTTATCCTTTTCTACCTCTCCCCTCTACCCTTTCCCTTTGGTAACCAATAAACTATTGTCTGTATCTATAAGTTTTGGTTTGTTTGTCTTGTTCATTTGTTGCTTTCAGTTTTATATCTCACATGAGTGAGATCATATGGTTCTCAAATTTTGTGCCTGACTTATTTTGCTTAGCATGATAATGTCAAGTTTCATCTCTGTTGTTGCTAATGACACTATTTCATCTTTTCTTATGGCTGAGAAATATTTCATTTTATATATGTACCATATCTTTATTCAATCATCTATCATAAGACACTTCCATGTCTTGGCCACTGCAAATAATGTTGCAATGAACACTGGGGTGCATATATCTTTAGAGATGAATGTTTTCAATTTTGGGGGGTCAATACCCAGAAGAAGGGTTTCTGGTAGAGCATATGGTAATTCTACTCTTAATTTTTTGAAGAAACTTTGCACTATTTTCCATAGTGGCTGCACCAATTTACATTCCCACCAGCAATTTATGAGAGTTCCTTTTTTACCCACAACCTCTCCAACACTTATTACTTGTCTTGTTAATAATAGTCATTCTTAGAGATGTAAGGTGGTATCTCATTGTGGTTTCGATTCGCATTTCCCTAATAGCTAGATTGTTGAGCATCTTTTCATATGCCAATTGGCCATTTGTGTGTCTTCTTGGGAGAAATGAATGAGACTATATCAAAGTAAAAATCTAGGCAGAAAAAGAAACCATCAACAAAACAAAGAGGCAACCAACTGAGTGAGAGAAGATACATGCAGACGATGCTTCTGCTAAGGAGCTAATATCAAAAATATATAAAGAGCTCATATAACTCAACTATAAAAAAACAATCCAATTAAAAAGTGGGCAGAGGATATAAAACTTAGTTTTAATAAAAAGTTATTTTGTGAGGCATGAATCTGTTTTATTTTTTCAACTTAAGATATCATTTACAAATAAAAATTGTATATATTTAGGTTGTACAATGTGACTTTTTAGAAGTATAGAAGGTGATGGTTTAATTTACATACACATTGTGAAATGATTACCATAATCATGTTAATTAACATATTTATTACCTCACAGTTACCTTTGTGTGTGTATGTGTGTATGTGTGTGGTGAGAACACTTGAGATCTACCCCTTAGCAAACTTCACATATACAATGCAGTATTACTAACCATACTAATATAGTATTACAATCTATGATATTACTAATATTATTAATACTACTTAATAGCATTACTAACTATAACATTGTACTGTAGATCCTTAGAACTTACTCATAACTAAAAGTTTGTATTCTTTCACCAACATCTTCCCATTTCTCCCACCTCCCAGCCCCTGTCTACCACCGTTCTACTCTCTGGTTCTATGAGTTCAACATTTTTAGATTCAACATATAAAAACATTTTATACATTAATAAAAATACTATATAAAATATTATATGCTAATGTTTGACAATGGCTAATTTTTAACTTCCCATACATTTTCTACTTTAGTTACATACATATAGAAGTGACTTTAAAAATGCTCGCTCCCCACTCAAGGAGGAATAGTTACATCAATTTTAGTTTTATCCCAAAAACTATCTCAGAAAGACAATCTATTATTTTTTCAGCCTCACCGGAATCAAACTTGACATCTCAGAAAAATAGCTCTCCTCAACTTGCAAAAGACTAGATGAAACATATTCTATTTTAGCCAAATGCTTGCCCAGGATATTGAGGAAAAAATTATGTATTTGTAGTCCCATCTATTATTACTTTGGGGCACAAGTAAGACTATTTAGGAGAAACAAAGTTGCCCATTTATTAAAAAAAATAATAAAATAACATACATTTATTAAATTTACTGATGTAAAGTCTACCAAATTGCAATCTAGACCAAGTCAAGTTATGCTTCATAGCCTTAGATCATGTATTTGAGAAGAAAAATTGAGTGAGAAATTTGAAAGAACAGTTAAATCTACAGATTACATGATATTATTATATATATATATATATAGCTGATAAGTTGTATATTAAGTATATATATACACACATATGTATCACAATCTAATTGCTATTTTCACACATATGTCCATAACTGTTTTCTTTACCATGCAAAAACAGTCTTTAAAATTAACATTTAAAAACTCACAAAATCATAGTATAAAGAACTTGGCCTGCCATATAGACAGTTAAACAGCAGCCTCTTATAGATGTTGAAAGGTGTGCAGAGATTTTTAAAACGTTGGCCAAATGTGAAAATAAGTTATCATAGACACTAATTACATTTCTTGAAATTCAAACAACGTGTAATGTAAGTTGGAGCATATAAAAAAAATCAGGGAGGGAATTACATCTTAAAAAAATCTGCTATTTTCAATAACTTAGCATTCTTGTTTGTTTGCAATTATATATATTATTTTATGCATTTGTCACAGGCTTTACCTCCTCTCAGGCTTTCCAGTGGCTGTGTAATCATGTTTTCCTTTCTCTCACTTGTCCTTGAATATACAATAATGCCCTTGCTGGCAGTGGCTGTGACCTTTAATTTGAATATCTTC
Organism: Pteropus medius; assembly: GCF_902729225.1. Lineage (NCBI taxonomy): Eukaryota > Metazoa > Chordata > Mammalia > Chiroptera > Pteropodidae > Pteropus > Pteropus medius. Next base: position 25,015,712 of record NW_024346667.1, on the reverse strand, counting down.
AAGTTGAGCAAAGCATATTCCAATCCACTCCTAGAGATCACATCCCACTGTCTCTCTGGATATTTGCTGCTGACTGTGGCACCTGTCAGTCATTGCCTTGCACCTTTCTGTCAATAATTCTTCCAGTGATTGGTGTACTTTACATATCAGGAGTGTGTTTCCATTAGTTTCTGTCTGTTTAGAAACCAAAAAGAAAAAAAGGCTTTGGAATAAGGAAAGGTTAGTTATAAATTGTGAACACATCTGTTAACATGATATGCAACATTTGGCAAATGGCAATTTTTCTGATCAATAGTATTTTTTCACCTAAGTATTTGTCATGTAGTAGTATCTTTATGAGGAATGGAGAAAATGACTAGTACACCATAAGGGCTCAAGAAATAACAGATTTTTATCTCCATTCTCTTTTCTTTCTCCTATATCTACCCTTTCCCCTTCTGTTCTATCTTATGCTTTTTGAGTAAAGTGAATTGTATACTAATTAGCAAAAGAATATCAGAGATCGGAAGTGTGAAAGGTGGCTTTGTGATGAAAGGAGATGAATGCAGTGGCATTTAGTGAGTATGTTAAGGGTATGATGTAATATAGGCCTGGAAAAAGCAAGGGCAATGAAAATTGAAAGTTGAAAGGAAAACTATGAGACAAAATGCAGAGATAGAAATAATAATACCTGTGCAAGAATTGAAATTTTAACAAGGGATATTTTATATTAGATTATAGTTTAAATTATTTATACTATAAAATTGAGAAATTAGAAGACGAGTTTGTTGTACTTATTTTTTTTTGAACAAATATTTTTAAAGACAGGCAAGCATAGTGTCTCTATTCAGTGTATTATGTTGTCCTCTGCCCATTGCACTGATACAATGGTGCAGTATACAATGATGAATAAGACAAAGAAATTATCACCCGTATCCACCTTATAGTCTGCTTTAGAGATTACCAAACGTCATCTATACAAGAACAGACAGCAAATATTTAGGCTTTGCTGGACATGAGGTATCTTTATAGCACTAAATTATCCAAAGTCGATATCTAATCATATCAACATGTACATTTTCTAATAAGGCTGTTATTTATGGACACGAACATTTAGATTTTTATAATTTTCTTGGATGTGCCATAAAATACTATTTTTCATTAAAAAATAAGAGAAACAGGATTAGCTCACAGACCATACAAAGTAGGCAGTGAAATGATTTGAGAAGGCAGCCCTAGTTACCTAATCAGGTTTGCATTTCACATGAGAAGTCTAATTTAGCTTATGATGAGTTTGAGTGATTTGGAACATCCTTGTGAAGTTATCTAAAAAAATATTTGGAAGGGTTGAAGATGAAAGGCACAGGGTTGAGAGTCAAACATATAGATTTAGATGTCAAGCACAAAAGGATTCAAACTGAGGAAGAGGAGATAAATGAATTTGCATTAGAATTTTGGAAACCAACTGATTTGCATTCAAATTAAATTCAAAATATATTCCAGGAAGCGGGGAAATCAGGCCAATATTTTACAGAGAAGAAAAAAATTACTTTTGTAAATAAGACATATAATTTGATATAAAGCAATTCAAAGATCAATAATGTTTAAAACAATTTTAAATTTATATCATCTTTTGCCTTCACTGTCTTAGAGTACCACATGAAAAGACACCAAAAACATCAAAAGAGGAAAAAAAAAATAGCATCACCATGGGCTTCTAAACACTCTGATCTATATTTTAGTCCTTAGAATAGAATTGAGAAAATCTAGCATATAAAATATTCTTGAAAAAGAATCAATTAACTCTTTACTATGTTTTTGAGAGTGAAATTACATCTTAATCTTTATAATCAGTTCATTATAGAGTGATTTTTAATGATTCTATTGCTTATTGAAATAGTTTCATATTTTTCATCATCATATATTATTTTTATTCTATTTTCTCTCAAAGTAATATTATCCTTTCATAATGTTTATCTAGTTTTGTAACTATCTTAGACACTTCCTTCTCCCTCTTTCTTCATATATTAATGTTTTATAAATCTGTAAACTCTATTCATCAGTAACCATGTAGAGCGTGTAGCTTTTGTTAAATACACTGAACGCTTTTGGATTATCAGTGGCATCTGTCATGTTGAGTTTAACTGAAGGTCAAAAAAAGTGATATAAAAATCTTATTTTCTACCAATCTTTTTTTGACTGAGAGCTATATCAGTGTCAGAGGTAAAAACAAAATATTCTATTTTCATCACATCATTTCTAAATTCAGTTGCCCCATCTGAAGTGGTTTTGGGAAGCAATGCGGAGAATGAATAAAGACAGGAATATAATAGAAATTGGAATAAAACTAATGTAAACAATTAAACTGAAAAGAATTTTATAAAACCCATTAATAACTGTGAGTTATTTAAGATGGACTTAGATTATAAGAAGGAGAAAATCACCTTCCATTCAAAAAGTCAGAGACACCAAGTTTTAAAGCTACATTTTACTTGAATTTACATAGCAGGCTCTGCAGTCATCATGATAACTGAAGGCATGAGTGTGATTTGAGGCTTGAAACTCTTTGAGCCTAGCCAAGATGCACCTTCCTGTAAAGGGCACACGTTCTGTAAAAACCCTGAGGCCATATTTCTAATCTTCCCTGACTTTTGCACTATTAGGACATTATATGTTCTGGAAAATTTAGTAGTTCTCTTGAAGACCTCAATATAAATCCACACTGACACCAACACCTTTAGCTGAGAATCATGACTAAGATGATTCTAGGTTTGCAGTCTGTGGACTTGAGCCAATGAAGTCTGATTTATGTCTAATTAGATAGAGGTCTGTACTTCAGTTGCCAAAGAAAGCACAAATAAAAATGAATATACATCTGAACACTACTTGGGGAAAATAAAATTCCAAAAGATATTTTAAAAAGCATGTTTAGTGGACAAATAAATCCTTTATGATTCAGTACATTTCCTTCTTTAAATATAAATTAATCATTATTTCACCTCACTTTTTGTATGAATCTTTAGATTACTGCCTAAAGTCTCTCTTATTTTTAAGCATAGAAAGAGAGGCTTAGATAATACTTTAAGATTTACTATAATAAATCCATTTTCAATAAATTTTGATTAATTAATTGGCAATATGGATAAGGGATTTATTTGCGAAATAAAACACCTATATTTGCTTACAAGAAAATAATCTATAGGTATTTAAAGAAGAATTTATTATATTTCCTTATGAAGATAACTAATATTTGTTATTGAAATGTATCTTCCTATTGTATTTTAAATTCCTTGAGAAATTAGGGTCAGCAATATTAAGCTTCATTATACCGAGGACACATTATTAGTTGTAAAATGTTGAAACAAAAAATAAGTATAGGAAGATTTCATTTGGTCTATTAAAGTACTAATCATTTAGAAAGCAGACAAAATTATAATAGAACATTCATACTATCCTTGAGAGAGAAATATTTCATATCTTACAAGAAGCACTGTGCTTTTGCAGCTAGGCCAGATAATTTTATACTAGCAATTTTTTAATGTTAAATTTAAACTTACTTAATCTCTTAGGTCTAAAAAGTGCCTCAAGAAAGAAACAAATGTAGATAAGGGTAAAGGGGGTCAAATATATGGTGACAGAAGGAAATTTAACTTAGGGTGGTGAACACACAAGGTAATATACATATGATGTATTATTGAATTGTACTCTTGGAACTTATCTAATTTTATTAACCAGTGTCACCCCAATAAATTTAATTAAAACACCAAAATATTATTATTAATTTTTTGTAAAGGGTGTTGACCTTTATTTAGTTTAAAATATATGTGCCATATATGTTTTAGGTTGTATATTATGCGTGCAAACAAGAAATCTGAGTGAAAAGAGTTTTAGAAAAAGTAACAACATACCCTCAGTGATGGTTAATTTTGTTATCTTGGCTGAGCCTTCACAGACACAACCAGAAGAAAGGAAAGAAGGGAAAAAGGAGGAAGGAAGGAAGGAAGGAATTACCATGTAATATTTTAAACTCAGGAGATTGCATACCAGAAATTAGGACTTCCAGACTTATCTTCATGAATCAAAACATCTGACTAAATTGAACTCTTGTTATTGCATGGCTACATTCTTCTAGAGATAATTGATGGGTGTTCTTTTAAGAAGAAGTAAAGGAGATTAAAATAGAGGGAACAGTGGACATGAGATAGCATGGTTCATTCAGCTCAATCAAATGTGTTAGAGTCAGAGGACAATGAGAGAGGGGAGATGACACTGGAGATATGGGTATGTAAGAAGGTTATGGTTAGCCGTATAACTGATACCCAAGCCATTAAATTTTATTCTTCAGAAGATGAGGAATCAATAACAGAATTTTTAATGATTATTGCTAATATTTTATCCACTATGCCAAGTAAGCAAAAGATGACTGCAACTGTGTTCTTCAAAATAAATGGAAATAAGTAAGAATCATTTAAAATTTGTTTACTTCTGCTTATTTATTATAAAAATGTCTATATTTCTGACACTTCTATGATGGGAATAATGAGTTAAATCTAAGATCAAATTTATTAGCTTAAAAATAAATGCTATAGTGCACTTGGCATTAGAGAGTTTTTTTATTATTCTAAAATTTGAGTAAAAAAGACATGTAAGTTTTAATCCTATGCAACAATAAGACATATATCCTCCATCAAAGATCATTTTTATTCCCATGGTCTTTTGGCCAATCCCTAAATTACACACTTGTGGTTTCTCTGTCATAAAGAAATAATCAAAATATTTCTGAGATACTCTCTCTGGAGAGCACTAGATTCTTTATTAAAATGATGACAGATATTCAGGAAGTCTCAAAGTAAGTGTGTAAGTCTAGATTCTCCAGAAAAACAACCAATATGATTTCTCTATCTATCTATATAAATTTTTTGTATATATAAAGAGATTTACTATAAGCAATGGGCTCACATGTTTATGAGGCTAAAAAATCTTAAGATCTGTAGTTGGCAAGCTAGATACCCAGGAGCATCGATGGTCTAGTTTCAATCTGAGTCTGAAAGCTTGAGAACCAGGGGAGCTAACGGTATAACTTAGTCCAAGCCAGAAAGTGAAGGCAGGAGAAGCTTGACATTCTAGTTTGAAAACAACTAAACAAAGTGAAATTTTCCTTACCATTTTTTCTTCTATTCAGGCCTTCAACGAATTGGATGAGGCCCACCCACATCGGAGAGTACAATCTGCTTTACTCAGTCTGTCAATTCAAATGTTAGTCTCATCAAAAATATTTTCAAAACTGCACTTGCCTTGTACTTTGTACTGTAGCTTTGGATATAGAGCTTTCTTTACAAAGGCACAGTGTTGCATATGTTAGTTAATTAAGCCAAGCAATATATATAAAAAAAATTATTTCTGTTCTCTATTGTAATTTTCCTTTCCCAGTAAAATAAATTACAGCTTTATATATGCCCTATTTCTGCAAATATCATGACATGTACAAATGATATATAACACTTGAAATTAACTATCACAGAAGGTATATTATGATTTCCTCTAAAATTCCTCTCAATCGAACTTCTTGTTTACATACATAATATACAAGCTAAAATATGTGTGGCACATTGTAGCAAACAGATTAAGATAAACAAAGATCAACATCCTATTTAGATATATTAAAAGTAGTAAAAATATACAAGTACAACTGATGCCATATAAAAATTTATTTATAATCCAATCTTCACAATCACATAATTACTTCTCATAGTAGAAAAATGCTTGGTAATGAATATTACTTAAAAGTAAGGATTGTGAGCTTTGAAAGCAAAGCTAACCAAGGTTTTAGAGTTATGGAATTTCTATTATTATGTGTGTAAACAGGGCTTCGTGGATCCAATCAGTATTAGAGGCAAGGATCTCTAATTCTTCACCTTAGGCCAGTTCTCTGGTCAATATGACACCTAAGCTAACTGAGAAGATAATTTCATATTACGTGTTTCCATTGATTTGAAGTTTAAAACCATAAACACATAATCTGTGGTGACAGAAGTCAAGATAATGGTTTCCTTTGTGGGATATTGACTGCGAAGCATATAAAGCATCTTTTGTGGTGCTGATAATACTATTTTTTGCCCTGTGTGCTAGTTATTTGGTCACGTAGGTTTTGTTAGAATTCATTGAACTATGCATTTAGGTTTTGCATAGTTGTCTTTATGTGTAGTGGCCATCAATAAAAGTGGAGGCAAATTGCTTTGATTGATAACTACAAACATTATCTGGCTGGCTGCCTTCAGTTATTCACTCACAATTATTCTTATTTTCACATAGTTGTTTTCTTGCGTAAATATTTTAGAATGGAAAATTAAATTTAAATATCAAAATGATAAGCAAATCAATAGTAATAATAACTGTGCTCAGAATATGGTTCTTTTTTTAAAAAGTATTTGCAATATTTAAAATAATTTACTTAAAATAGATTAATATTGGCATTCTAATTTAAAATGCTTAAGAAAGTTATTTAGAATGTGATTTTAAACAGTAAATTTAAAAATTATATAATAATTGTATAAGCTGTATTTATAAATATTTAAGAAGCCCAAAAAGTCGCTATAGTTATAAATTGACTTTTTTAGTTTAATAAAAATATTTGTTTTTAAAATACATGTTAGTTTACATGAAATACTTATAAAGCTAGAATACAGTAAATTAATAAATATAGTATTTAAGCATTTATGTCAAAGAGTTAAAGACAACCAAGGACTAAACCGGTAGTCCAACAAAGTTTGGTTTATTTGTTTTCTGCAATAAGAAGGGAGCTCCAAATTAACTGTGGAATGCCTCTCACAAAGGTGAAATAGGTAGGGTTTTTTTTGTTTTTTGAAAACACAGACTTTCACTGAATGATTCTGAGGAAGCCATGGGTAGTGGAGGTCAACACTAGATTGGCTGGTCTTTCGGAGGTGAGATGGAAGAGAGTAGGGATCAGTTCTGGATTGATTGTTGCCACTAGGTGGGAGGAGCTAAGCAGTAGGACAATTCTGATATGTGTTCAAGAGTCATAATCAGTGAATGAGAGCTGTATATATCTTTGGTAAGGAAGCAATAGTGCCTCAAAGGAGGGCTTATTATGACACTTCAGAACTGCAGCATGACTTTGGGAGAAAAATAGTTTCTTGTTTACTTTGCAGTTGATTTCATCCAGTTTTTTAAAAATCACAATCTAATTAATTAATGTCAGGAATAATTTTCCTGTTTGCTGTATATCAAGCAGATTTTCTTTTTTTTATTATTTAGTTTCAGATTACTTTTTACTCTCACAATACTTACCTATCGTTCTTAACTTTCTTTCCTCTCTTCTCTTCCTTCTTCCTTCCTCTTGTTTTCCCTTTTTCCTTTCCTTCTGAAATTTATTTCTTTGGCAGTGGGAGTGATTGGAGTTCCAGTAACTCTTCCTTCCTTCTTCCTTCCTTCCTTCCTTCCTTCCTGCCTGCCTTCTTTCCTTCTTTCTTTACTTCTTTCCTTCCTCCCTTCCTTTGCTCCTTTCTTTTTTGGGATGGATGATGGAAATTACATGCACAAGCTTTCTTTCATTTACTTTCTTCTACAAAAGCAAAGCAGATGACACAACAGACTACTATTTGTCCTATTCCCCAAATGTTGATGGGGCTCTGAGGAATCCAGGACAATGGTAGTTGATGAAAGTGGAACCAGAAGGTTAATTTTAGTTCTGAAAAGGAAAATTTATTTTGGGGCCCTGAAGAGCAAAAACAACTGTGGCTGAATGACCGGCATTCATAGCCAAGGTTTTCACAAGCAGCAAAAAAGCCCTCCCTGCACTGAATTCTAATCAATTTGAGAACAAATCATAGTAACATTTCAGGAGACTAAATCCTGAGGCCACCTTTGACTTGTGTCACTCAGAATTTTAATTTTTAAATTAAGATATGAGCAAAAACATGGACAAACAGGGCTGTGAGTACAGAAACAGGAGAGCACACTTCACTAGAAAGGCTTGATGTTTCTTGGAGTGCAAGCTGTGTGGAAGAGAGGATGAAAACCCAGTGCCTGCTGTGTGTCTTTCACTGGGTCCTCAGCCTCCATAAGTCAGAGGAGAGCCCACAGTGAACAAGTGCTCTGAAGACGTGTCATACTGCTCACATTACAAAATTTGCCATTCACTAAAAATTGAATATAGCTGTGAAACAGCATAAAGGTTCAACTCCTCTTATCAACTTTACATTCTAATTTTTAAAAAAAATTCCTGTGAATGAATTTTTCAAATATTCCTAATGCAAGATGCTCTAACTCTTGAGATTATAAGACTTTTCTAGTCTTTGAAGCAATTTCTTAGCTATATAGATGGCAATAGGTCTATTTAGCTATAACATTTGATTAACTTGTCTACCCATGATCAGTGAGTAATCTATACAGAGGTGGGTAACCCAAGTTGATACAGTTAGAACTAAACATTAGCCATAGTAGCACAATTTGCTTGGTCTCTTTCTCCCTCTCTATCTTCCTATCTTCTTAACCCATCTCAATCTCCCTCATTTCCCAGTACTGATAGTTATTAAGAAGCAAGAGTGTAAGGCTGGATCTGCTGGTGGCCGTGTCCATGATATGCAGTAGAATATGCCAAGGATCAGAAGGAAAATCAGAATCGATAAGAAAGTAAGCGAGTAGATCTTGATGAGTTTATTTGAACTTCTGGATCTGACTGTATCTGATGACAACCATCTCTGGATTTTTCAGAACTATGGGCTAATATATTTATGCTATACATTTTCAAGAACCATATAAAATTAGGTTTTCTTTATCTTATACCAGAAAGAATACTATTCATTGAAATGACTAAACAACACTAGATGACTCATGCTCTATGGCGACTATCTTTTCACACACCCACTAAAGTACATTTAAATTTCCTATAGTCAATTTCTATAGGAAACCAAAACTGAAGGTATTTGTAAAGTGCTTGTTTTATGCAAACTACCATATTTGTCTCAAGAGGATTCAAATTTAAATAAAAACAGACATTTTCCTCATGAAGGTAGTGTGTTATTTCAAGCTCCCAAGAAACAGATGGATCCTATTAGAGAATTAGATCTGAAAGAGATTATTTGGAAGAAATGCCTCTGAAGGAAAGGGGAGAGGAGGAAAGAGTAGGTTTGACCCCTGTGAAGTTTTGAGAGAGTCAGGAAAGGGACTGAGTAGGAAAAGTTATGGCAACCCAAAGTTGCCCATTAAAATAGTCCCACATTTTAGAGGAATGAGCCAGATCACTCAGTCATTGCTTGTGAGTGGCCTGAGAAGCGTGGCTTTGGCTAGAACTCAGGTGTCTCTGGAGGGTTCCCAGCAATAGCTGCTAGTCAACTATGCTCCCTGTGCAGCTTTGATGGGCATGTTTTCATAGCTGCTATAAAACTAAAGGCAAGAATGAGCTAAAGAAAAGCATATTAATAAAGTTACAAAACCATGGTATGGACACATAACACATACACAAAGAAAACCAAAATTAAATTTAAAACTAATTTATTAAGGGTTTACGAAAGCTTCAAAGGAAGAAAAAGCAATATCAAACTGAGGCTTGAAGGATGAACAGGATTTTCACAGCACAAGAAGTGGAAAAATGGTTTTCCAAGCAAGGGAAGAGATAAACTGAAACACAAGGCTGTGAGTGGACATTCAGCATTTTGATGGTCTTGGTATAGAGTTAAGTGGGAATTAGGTTAGAACAGATTGAGAAGAATGTGTTATATGGGTCAAGAAACTGTTATTTAATATACAATCAAGAAACCAATAAATTAAAAGAGTTGTGTGAGGGGGCTAATTTGTGTGTCACCAAAGAGAATGGGTTAGAAATGGAGAGATTGAGGAGGGACTATAAGGCCACATTGAGATGAGGGTGAGAGATGATGCAAAGGCAGTGGGTATGAGGTCAAGTTGAAGATTGTCACTGTGAGGAGAAACAAGAAGGAAAGAGAGCAATGAGTGAGATTATTCAGGACCTTTGTCTTGATGGATTATATAGATAAAGAGTGCAGAAGAGATAGTTTACAGAGAAAAGTTTAGGTTTTTACTTATCTAGTTTAAGACATGGTGTGCAGCATATTGGATGGTCATTTTTTCATCCTAACCACCAGGATCTGAATCTAGGTTCCATCACTTATTGTCTATGAGACGATGGGCAGGTAGATCTCTTAAATTCTGTGCCTTAGATTTCTCATCTATAAAAAGAAAAGTAGAATAGTATCTACCTTTTGGAATTGTTTTGAGTATTAAATCATTGCAACGGCTGTAGTTATTATTATTGCTGTTATTATTTGATAAGAATACTCCGCAGTCACTTATGTAATTGACAGTTTTTCCCAACACAACTCAAGCAAAAAGTAACATTAGGCATTTGTCTTAATTTGTACAACTCTTTACATGGTTATAAATTGATAAAATGCTATAATTCTATAGTACAATATATTTATTTTTATTTGAATGTAGTTACTTTTTGCTGTGTGAATGATTCTGCTTTCTTAGTTCCTAAGCAGTTTTTTGATATAATTTATTTCTGCCTTGCTCCGTAGCTGATACCCTCTGGAAACTCAGTGGGAATGGTTTAAAAATAAACACAAATTCCTCAAATTAGAATATATAGCTGATTTTTTGAGAGAGAGAAAAAAATACAGGCTGAACTCTTCTCCTCTCCACTTTCCTCCCATGCTAACATGGCATATTTATAGCTCATTCGCATACATTCACACATTTCATATTAAGGCAACACATTTTATCTCTTAGCTGGTTTTTTCCTTTTCTTTTTTTTTTTGGTGAGGGGTTGTTTTTACTTCCCAATGAGAAATATTATTCTCATATTGTTATTTCTTGATTTTTAAATTTTAGGCCTTATTTGCTTTTATTTGAGGCTAGGATATATTAGGGATATATGTGTGTATATATATATATATATATATGTGTGTGTGTGTGTGTGTGTGTGTGTGTGTGTGTGTGTGTATGTATATATATATATACACACATATATAATGGATTACATATGTAATATACGTACATATATATATATGTATATATATTACATGTGTAATCTATTATATATTATTACATTATGATACACGAAGATTCATTTCTCTTATCTGACCCTGCCATTTCCACTTCCCCGAGAGAATTAATCTCCAAGTAATTCTATCAAATGTTAAGTATTAGCATTGTTAAGAATATACAAATATTGCTAATTGTTGATCAAATGATACATTCTTTCCTTTCTTTAAAATTTGTTAAACTTAAAAATTTTTCACTTGTTTTGTGATCTGTGTACCTGAACTTATTTTCCCTGATTTAGTGATTTATACCTTTCCACTGCTCCAGAAGTCTCCCCTCTAGAGTCATCCTGCTCAATCCTGGACTATTTATTGTCAAGCACTCACTGTTATATGGCTTTCATTCTTAAACTCTCTTACAATGCATTGCTTCCTGGATATCATATGTTTCTTTTTTTTTGCTTATATCCTACTTTTTTTTTTTAAAAGAGTAGTCTCCAAGGAATTACCAGGAAATTAAAGAAAAGAGAAACTTATCTTTTTTCTGAGAACTTGCTTATCGAGCATATTTTTAATTTAACTTTTACCTCGATTGACATGTTGGTTGAGCAGAACATGATGGCTGTCCTCCATCATCTATTGCTGCTTTTAAAATCTTTAATATCATTTTGATTTTCATCTTAAACATGTGATATCTTATATTGGTATTGATTGGTGTTGGCATTTTTCATTTGTGGTGTTGGGAAAGTTTTTGGCTACTTTAAACTTGGAGAAGTATGCTCTTCAGTTCTGGACAGTTTTGTATTAGAGTCTCTGTGGTCAAAGCAATATCACAACCACTTTCTACTGCATGGTAGAAGTGAGTGATCGAAATCTCCTTCCCCAGGCAGGTGCTGGTTAGAGTCTGTCAGTGAGAGATACTCCAGGGTCAGTTGTACCCACTGGGCAAATTGTAAACTCTTGATTCAGGATTGCAAACATTAAAAACAGTAGCAGTGATCCACCTTCCCCAAGACTCCTGAGTTACAGTAGCTTCCTGGCAAAACTAGGAATCACCTACTTCGGCTGTTGAGACTGTGAGCAGTGGCTTCTCTTGAGGCTTTTAGATGCCAGATACTTTCTGAAAATCTACAGCTTCATTACTTGGGACTGTGGATGACGGAAGCGTTTGGTGCCCATGAGAATTCCGAGACTCATAGTGGGTGTGTGGAGATTCCTGGGTATCTCATCTCCTTTTATCCAGTTTCCTGTACCTTTGTGCTTCTAGCCCTTTTAAGAGCTGTGTCCACCTCTAATTTTCTGTATTGAAAGCTTTTCTACTCAGAATACTATGAGCAGCTTCTCTTTTCTTGCGTAAAGTTAGTGGAGGTAATTTCTTTTGTTATTTCCTTAATAATGTCCTCCTTTTGATTTTCTCTGCCTACACTCTTCTATTCCATTAATGGAATTCTTTTTCTAAAATTTTATTTTACTATTAGTTTCAAGCATACAGTACATTAGTTAGACATTTATATAGTTTATACAACAATCCCTCTGATTGCTCTTTCTCTCCTCTGGCTCTCTACCTAGCCATTACCTTAATGCTAACTGTATTCCTGATGCCATGGAATTCTTGTATTCATGTTCTTTGTTTTTATTTTATCTCCTATGTTATGTTCTCGTTTCTTTATCTTTTACTTGTATACTTTGGAAGGTTTCTTGACTGTGTTCTTTCATCATTTTACTAGTTGCTTATTTTAGCTATAATATATTTCATTTCAAATAGCTAGTTTCTGATCTCAGATTGGTTTCCTTCATAGCTTCTTATTCTTTTGTAAGTACCAAATCTTCTTCAGGAAATTTAATTGTTACAGTTTTTACTTCTGTTTACCTTTTGCTTCCTGCATTGCATTGTGTTATTTTATCCTTACATCTTTTTTTTTTTTAATTTTTATTTTTATTAGTGCCTGTAGTATTGGAGGCATTTCATACATGTTTGATGATCCTTAGAGTCCCATTTGTTAGTAAAAAAGCTCAGTGGAAGCTTCATTGCTGAGGCTGGTGAATGGATAGATTTTGACAAAAGCTGCTTAGTTACAAAGCTATTTTTTAAAGGACACTTAATTGTCAATACCCAGAGAGCTTTTTTGGCACTTATCAGTTTTACTGAAGAATAATTTTCCATTCTCCCCGAGGTGTCAATACCAGGCTAGAAACATTCTGTGAGTAGGAAGGGAAAAGCCTGGAGTTCCATTGTTACATGTGCAAAACGTAATTAATCTCCTGTTTTCAATTCCATAACTCACTCCTTCCATCTGCGATATCTAATGTGCCTGAAAGAGAAACAGAGATTGTTCAATTTCTATTGAGAATAAACTACTAGTCTCATGCGTGGGAGTGAGGCACTTTAGCCCAAACTCCTATAATGCCTGGTATTTGCAATTCATGAGTCCTATTTAGTATTTTCTTAAAAACTATAGTTTACCTCTTTTCTGCTCTGCCTATCTTTTTACCAATCTGTCTTTTTCTATCGTCCCAAAAGGTAGTTATTATCTCCTATTCACTGAAGTCACCTTTCCTATTTTATTTAAACTTATAGGTTTATATTATTTAAATTATGTTTTGTTATTTTATGAAGGTCTTGGGATAAATACACATGGTTAAAATTCTATATTTAGTTGGAAATCCCAGGGCCCATTTTTATTCATTATGATACACTGCCTTGCAGTGTTATTTCTTCTGGATATCAGTGAGAGGAGGGTAGAGCAAGAACTAAATACAACAGAAGTTAAGCTTAACAGGTAAATTCCTCTTCCATTTTTCCATTTCAGACCTATTTGGTGTAAATACTCAGTTTTGCAGAATTTTTCTTTTTATTCTTATTCCATAGGACAACTGGATATAAGGCAGCTGGGGGCAAGTCTTATGTGATTAGTGTCTATTCTGTTGTGCTGTATTATTGTCTGGGCCTAGTTCACTATGTGGTGCTGTCACCCATTCTCACTATATATTCAAATGATGCTGAGATCAAAGCAAGTCAAATCTTGTCTGTTCTCCTTTCCCCTTCTGCATCAACAACACTAGAACCACGAAGGCCTGACCTAAACTGCATCACTCTGCCATTTCTAGGTGTCTATCGATGTCCCTTGTTGGGAGGTGTGGACTTTGGGCAGCGATTGTTGTCTAGATTCACAAATAGGAAGTGAGAAGAGCTCTGCCTCTTTCAGGATTTCCCCTGATGTGTTAGGATTTTGAACCTTCCACTGGAATAAGGAACCTAAATCTCACTTAATACTCTTTCCTGATTGATTCATCGATAGTGGAAGGATTAAATATGTAAAAGAGGCCGAGAAATGCGAAAGAATATAATAAAATAACATAAAGTAATGTAAAATAAATTATTATACCCTACTCATCATGTTGTTAGACGTTCTCTTGCATGCTCCTGTGTCCAACATGAGAGTCAGGGCAATCTGTGAGTATGTATCACCCCTAACAACCAAATAATGCGTGGATGCTTGCTTCCAAATTTTTCTTCACATTTGAATATTCCACCAAGTCTTGTGGTTTATGAAAATTCACCAATGATTTTGTGTTTTTGTTCTATTTAGATGGAGCATAGCAAGAGGTTAGAAGGCTAGGAGTGGGTGGCAAAACTTATTCTGTGGTTTTGCATTACATTTTAATTATATATAAAATATTGTTTTATTTTTAAGTTAGAAGCAAATTATTTGGCATTTTAGTTGTATGATTAATTTTGACAACTCCCTGAAGAATGCACCTCGACAGAAGAGACTTGCTTATAATTTTCTGTAGTCTGTAGAGCAACTCCATTAAATTTCATTCCATTACACTCGGTTTTGGAACCCATTTTTATTCCATGTTGCTAATGTGCTACAGCTGAGTCACATGGAAGGTAAATATAAGAAGGTCAGACGTTCTTATACCTTAACTTCCTAAAATTAATTGATGTAAAGAAATAAATAAAAATAGTTTCCCAGCTTGAAAACTTTTTATAAACCACTGTGTTATGCATCTAAAATATATATAATAGATTATACCATGGTTACAGTGTACAATTTTATACTGTTAGTATTTTAAATGTATAAACACCAGGACATGTTTTCATTTTCTACTTCTGTGCAATTTTAGTCCAAGTAAATTCGATTTCTTTCTGTATTTTTTCCTTAACTATCTAGTGGGCAGAATGTCAATATCACAATTTACATACATAAAAAAAAAACTTCCCTCTTCTTTGCTTCTTTTTTATACTCAGAATGAAGAAAAATCAGCCAGTTATAGTAATAAAATATTAGGAAATAAGTTTGACTATCTTAATAAGTTCTTAAAGATTATATTCAAATGAAAAATATTTTGGCATATATAATAGTGAAAAATACTTTATATTTTATAGTGGAAAAAAAGATGAACCTCAGAGCCTGTCAAACGAGTTGATATCTGCCATTCCTACTTTCCTAATTACTGTATTTAAGTGTGTGCAATTATTAAGTCACAACCGAATATATATGAATATTTTGCTTATATCAAACACTGTCTGCAGTGAGCTTAAATAGTTATTCCTAAAATATTATGCAAAAAGGACCTACATTATTAAACCTTTGAAGTGTTATGTCTTTGACTATAACAAGATACTATCATTTATTCACGGCTGTCAACTTTGGATTATTTCAAGGGTTAATTATCCATTTTATGATTTGTCCATGCCTTCCCCATTTTCCCTCTTCTTTTCGTCTGCCTGTTGGCCATCTTCCTATTTAATGGCACCTGATGCATGGCATGGAAAAGGCACTAGTGTCAGACGAAATGCACCATGCCCCTATTAAATACCTCTATAAAAAGATTGAATAGTACTAAAATTATTTTTGTAAATTGTAGTTGAAATAACCTGTAATAATTTGTTCTGTGTCATCCTAATAATGACAATAAGTAAATTGAATTTGTTTTAAAAAATAGGGATACATCTTGATATACTAAAGCACTATAAGAATAAAACAAACTATTTGTCACTTAAGATTATACATCACAATTCAAAATGTGAGAAAGTGACTACAGTACCCATATTACCTTATCCACATGTAAGAGTTTTTAAATAATTTCAGAAATTATTTTATATATTAGGAAAAATAGAAATATTCTTGCTATAGCACAGAGAAGGAAAATATAATTATTCTTTATGTAATACAGATGAAGGAAATGAAGACAGATCATCTGGACTACAACATTAAAAAGATAAAATGAGAGAAAATATTCTACTAATAAAACAAAGGGATATATATTTTCTTTGTATAGTTAAAAACATCTTCCTATAAATACATGAAATGAACAAGGAACTAACTTACAAATTATTTTTAAACCCATTTAGGTATAGTCGCCTAAAATAAACTGATAGAAAATGTGGATGTATTAAGAAGTTCAATATTATTTAAAATGTAGGAAACATAGCTGTTTGTGGTGGTTATTTGTCATTCTTTTGGTGGCACATCATCTAAGCCTGACATTTTGGGCATTCTCCACTGTGTAAGTTGTGCTGGACTGCAGAGTGGGCCAGCTACTAGAGAGCTGAAAATAACAGAAACTCATTTTCCCACCATTCCTTGCAGCAGAGACATAAGCATTTGACCTGAACCATGCCAACAAAATACATTCACCCCAGAATTAAAGTGGGAATCTAGTGTGCAAGTATATGTGACCTTGCCACTCTGTCCAGGAAGTAGTTTCCTAGGTATAGTAACAGCACTGGTGTCCAGAATGTAGAATTGGCCATGCCAGTTACAATATTTAGCATCTTATCAATTGTGGCAATTATATCCTCTGATGACTAATCACAGTGCAAATTTGGTATGTTTTTCCAATCTGTGTATCTTCAAACTTAATTTTCTAGTTATCCTTGTAGTTAACATAAACTAACCAAATCCATTTTTAGAAACATTTGTTCTAGAGTCAGAGAGATATGGTTTTAGGTTGCTTGTAATTTAGATTCTTGATTCAAAATGGAATTAATAGCTATATGATAATATTAACAACATTAAAATCTATTTAACACAAAATACTGATAAAATATTGTTTTTATACTCAGAATGAAGAATAATTAGCCAGTTATAGTAATAAAATATGAGGAAATAAGTTTGACTATCTTAATAAGTTCTTAAAGAAAGGTTGTATTCAAATTAAAAAAATATTTTAGCATATATTATAGTGGAAAATATTTTATATTTTATAGTGGAAAACAGATGACCCTCTGAGCTTGTCAAATGAGTTGATGATATCTGGCATTTCTGCTTTCCAAAATGTGGCTTTGGGTAAGTTTTTAAACTCTTTAACTCTTGATTTTCTCTCTCATATGGAGGCTAAGAGGGATGCTATTTATATGATTGTTGAATTAGAGGTGATTTATTTCAAATGCTTATCACAGTGTCTAGAGTAGCAGTCTCCCAACTTTTTGGCACCAGGGACCGGTGCTCCTAGGAGAATCTAGTGCCTGATCATCTGAGGTGGAGCTGAGGTGGTGATGTTAGTGCTGGGGAGCAGCTACAAATACAGATGAAGCTTTGCTCTCATGCCAGCCACTCACCTCCTGCTGTGTGGCCCAGTTCCTAACAGGCCACAGACTGGTACCGGTCCACGGCCCAAGGGTTGGAGATTCCTGGTCTAGAGCATGACTGGTGTCCACACAATTACGTTATGTGATATATTATTGGATATTAATGTTATTTTCTCAAATTATTCTGTTTTGATGTGGATTTCAGCTCAAAATAGTTCTTAAATATATGAGGTAGATCCTGTGCCAGTCTCTCATGTGTGGTACTCTCAATAATTACAGCTGGTGTCCTTGCTGATGGTTTGGTATCTCTACTATATTGATGATTGTATATTTTTTATATCACTCTTGGCCATATAAGAGGAAGAGGATATTGATTAGAAATCGGTTTGGTTGTTTAAATTGTATAAAGCAAGAAAAATGCTTTTGTAAAGTATGACTCTTCATTCATGTTTGTATTTGTATCTTTCCTGACCTACTGTGACAGACAGTGACATAAAGACTTATTGTGAACAGTAAATAAAAATTTGCCTTTAGTAACAAAACTAAATGAGGGTTTTAAGACAAAAACTATTATGTACAGTCTATATGTACTGATAATATAGATATACGACTTTGAAAATGGGGTGAAATGAGTATATATGAACAAATACATATGTTCTTTTTTGAATTGATTATAGGAGTATTGGTATTATTAGATGAGAATACTGAATAATTCTGTGAAATTCTAATTCTGTTATCCTCTCTGTTCTTGGAAGCTAGACTCTTCAGTGTGAACAAGACATATGGACGTATATGGGGCAGAAAATATATCAGCTAAGTCTAGAACATCTTGTCAGCCCACCTCACAAGGATATTATCAAAGACTAGTGTTGTATCAGAAGGTATGTAAAATCAATGTGGAGAGGCAGTGTTGAGGTTTAGGAATAGATAAAGTGTATTTTTGTATCAGATTTTTTAACTTAAACTTAAGCAATCAAGTAAAATGAAGAATTAAGATAGGGTAGCCAGCCTATAGTGTCTGTCACAGTAGGTCAGGAAAGATACAAATACCTCATACACTTGAAAAACAATCTTTGCTTTACATTTTCATCAATCTTTGCTTTACATTTTCATCAATCCTAAATATATTTGTTATGGCACAACACGCTGCTCTTGAAAACACTGATAACAATTCCAATCTGGTTATTGATGTTGTTGTTTGTTCTGTGTTTTCATCTTATAAGAGTGATCTGATCTTTTTATGTGAATGTTTAAATGTCTCTTTCCCTCTTCCTCTCTCTTTCTCCCCTGCTTTCCATTATTTTTTGTCCTCCCTCCTGTCCTCTTCTTCTTCCTCCTCCTCTAGACTTTAATTCTGAAGGTTTGTGTGTGTTGAGAAAGTATGCATGGGTAGGAGTTGTCATTTTGAAAATTATTTAGTTTGATGACTTTCAGTGTATCTGTGGGCCACTTATACAGCAGTCTTCTGAGGCCAGAACTCATGATAAGAGTTGCTGCTCTAGAACTGGACTTGATAGTGTGAGTGGGGAGGATAGTGTCACTGGAAGAGCAGAGAATAAATGGTGGCACTAAATGCTCAAAAGCAAGATGGATTTAGTAACCTGCAGGGATCTGAGATGATAATCTATAAACAACGGCTTTCCTAGGACATAGTAATTGGCAGCCCATGGCAATATTACTTATTTATAAAACAAAAAAAGCAAGAGTCAGTGAGCAAAATACTGATGCCAGCTGCTGTAATGGAAATACATACTCTTTCAGATAGATTCCAGATCTAACTGATTCTCAGACCTAGAACTCACTGATTGAAAGGGAGGTCGAACTCTGGAGGAAGAGCCCTTCAATGTCATCACAAGTGTTTAAAATAAATATCAGCCCGTCTTCCCCAAAGGGACCTATTTTTTTTTTTTTTAATCAAAGTTACTACACTTGAGGAAAAGGGAAACAGGACTCTTCTGAAGAAATCTGTGGGGTTCAGCTAACACAAAACACCATCATGGCCCCTCTCTATTTATTGTGGAGATGAAAAAAAAGCCAAATGATAAATGGCATGTAGTTACAAGTCCATCTCCTGGGTGTCTTGTGGTTCTGCAGACGAAACTTGTGGTGATTTCTCTAGTCTATAAGTGTACAGTTGAGATGAATATGGTAGCTGGCAGAACTGTTACAACGATTTTCTGATCCAGGAAATGAAAGCCATCATGGTAAGAAAAGCCAGATGGAAGTCTCCGAAACAGCCCCCTCTAGCTAGAGAAGACAGGAATCAGAATCAATGCCATGTCCCGTGTGGAATGTCCGAGATTAGTTTCTTAAAGGATGCAGTGTGACTAGACTTCATCATGTGTTATTTAATTCACCAATGAAATCACTGCAAAAAACAAATGAGTTTTTACAGAAGACAATGAACTGCCTAAATATAATGAAGTCGTAGTTCCAAAGGTGGCTGCTGTGTGGGTGTGATATCTTTATTAGAAAAGATTTAATCAGCTCTGGAAATTGGTATATAGCTAATGATCTGGGACATGCTATTTTCAATCTCCATTAGGAAAGCAGATCTGAACCGGTATGAATTTAGTGTCTTGCCCCAGAGCTATGATAACTTTTCTTTACATTTTAAAATAAATCTAAAGGAAATTTGGCCACCTTGATATTCCTTAGATCAGAATAGTTCACTCTGTTGATGACACACATTAAGGGGACCTGACAGATAGGAATTAGCAAGTGCTTTCACTTCCCTGGGAAGACTCATGTGCAACAAAGTGTAGAAAGTAAATCTTATGGTGACTCAGAAACCCGCCACATTGTGGAATCCTTAAAGGCTTCAATTATCTGAACATGCCAGAACATTCCTTCAATGGAAGGATACGTTGTTACATTTAACCTTTCCTACCACTAATGGAAAGAAGAATTCTCTTAGGCCTTTTGGGATTTTGGAGTAGAATACAGCTCTTTTTGGAATACAGCTTGAATATATTTATTAGATAATTCAAGGCTGACAATTTTTAGTGGACCCAGAGTAAGACAGTGCTCTGTAGGAGGTCCAGGCTCTGGGATGAGCAATTCTTCAGCTCACTTGTTTTATGCGATAAAACCAAAAGTGCTAGAGGTAAATCAGGATGTTGGATGGAGTTTCTGGAAAAAATAATAGGGGAATAGCAGTGAAGACGCCTCCATTTCTGGAGAAAGTTTGTGATTTATGTAGCAGAAAACCAGCAGAAAACAGCAGTTTTTGACATGATCTAAGTCCCAGGAGAGATCACGCACCTGGCCACAGGACGGTGGGTGACTATGGGATCAAAGCGGACCCTGGTGAACCTGGTGTGTCAGACACGACGGATCCCGTTTGGACAGTGCAGTAGCAATCTATTTTATTATGGAAATGAGACCTTTGAAATGGAGTCTGACCGAATAATGTAGAGCGTACAAGTGATAGATATAATTATGTGCGTCTACGTCTTTTCACTTTTGTAGAATAAATAAGTTGCTTGCTAAGGTTTGCATTAGAATGGCAGATATTCGTACTCCCACCTCCACACTTCATTCTAGCTCTGAGAGCAAGTCTGAGGTGTTTCTTTTCATTTCTTTGTTCTACCCTTAGGAGAAATTAGGAAAGTAGGTTTCTAGAATAACTTTCCTTAGAACCTGAAAGCCTGGGTTTGGGAAGATGTGAGGCTGGAATAGCAATGTTAAAGCTGGTGAATAAAGGAATATAATAAAGCTATAAGGGGTAATCAATACGGTGTTCCATGGAGTTCATGAAGGAACGTAGGATGGTGGTCCTTATTCATATTTTTCTTCCCCTTAATCTTACCACTGTTCTGTCACCACCAATTAGTCATTGACTCCTGTCAGGGGTCGTGAATATTGAGTGGAAGGGTTGTTTTGCATTGAAGACATAAGTACTTTTTATAACACTGATTATATGGGCGTGTTCATTTCTGCGCTTAAATTGAATAAATTGAATAAATAAGAACTCTTGGTATACAACTTATTCACAACCTGTGGACTGCATATATCAAAGGTAAGTTCTTTGAGAATACTTTTCAGTATTATGTCTCAAAAACAACTGTGTTTCATGAAAAAGCAAAGAAATATATTCTCTTTGAAGGAGAAGATCCTTTCATAAAATAGTGCTTTATCTACGTTACAGAAAACTGTTGGATTTACTCTAGACAAATCATTCATAATTTTGGGGGACAATGCTAAGATTTTAAAGAATGGCTAAATTTTGTTTCACCTGCATAATGTAACTTTAAAAATATTTCAAGTTATTAAATATATTTTAAAATTTATGAGTATTTTAAAATTTAAAAATGTATTTCAGCATTTATTAATCAACAATAATAGCACCTCAGGAAGTTATTGAACTATTTAAATATATTTTGTTTAATAAAATGTCCATTCTTTTGCAATTATGAGTTTACTCTCTAGTAGCAAAAATGTAATTTAAAAAGTATTACCTACATATAACTGGAGTTTCCCTAGAACTCAAGTGTCTGTGGATTACATTAGTAATATCGACATGAAACCCATGGGCATTTGCCTACACCTTCTTTATATTTCCCCACAAATGTCTCTTTATTCTTCTTGCTCAAGGATTTTTTGGAGCCTCAGGAGGTGTCCCATTTGCCTCTTACAAGTACACTTATTTTGCTAGGTGTTATGCTACCGGCTCCCTACTAGTTTTGGCATTCTTCAGCAGGCATGGCAGTATTCTACCTAGCAGAAATGGGGCCACGCTGAGTATTTCTGTTCTTATCAACATTGGCGCTCAGACACTATTGATGCTACATTAGAAAGTGCAGACTTTGACAAGTGCTGCCACTGCTCTGAGTACTGTGGTGTCTCTGCTGCTGCTGCAGCTATTCCCCTAGTAAACTCCAGAAATGAGTTGAGGTAGTAGGGGTTCCCATGGTGGTTCACTTAGACTTAGAGAATTTCATAAGAAGTACTTATTATACCTCGCCTTAGATAGTTTTAAGCAATCTTTCCTATATTTATTTTGTTTTATTTTACTTTATCATCCACCTGTTTTCTATAGTTCTCAAGTGTGAATCCATTAGGAATTATGCTCTGATAGAAACCTCAGCTTATCTGACAAGTAATCCTTCCTCTGATCATTCTCTTAATGGAAAAAGCTTTGGGTACAAGCAGATCGTAACATATTTTTAAATTCTACTTTCAATCATTCAGTGAATGCTTAAAACCCCCACCACAATTGTAATCAATTTGCAGAAAGCATAACATTTTAGAAAGTTCTATTACTTTAAGTTCTTGTGATAACAGTACTGAATTGAAATGCCCTATCCCAAAAATGACAATATCGATTAAGCAAAGAATGGAATAAAGTAATAAAAATGGAAGAAACCATACAAAAATAAATCAAAAGTTTTTATATCTTATACTGCAATTTATTTCACACAATAAAATCAAATGAAGACTGCTTTGTCTATTATCCATTTACCACCATTGAAAACCTTAACTTAATTGAAAATAGCAGCTTACATAAATTGTGAAATATATTGTAATGTTTATAACAATTTATGCATTGATTGTTATACTCACAATTACCATTTATAAAGCATATAAATTCCCTTTAAATAGAAAATAAAAAGTACCATGCTGTAAGGCAAAACGAACAAAAAAAAATAATTGCTAAGAAACCTTTCTTGATCTGTAGATGGAATATGGAAAAATCTAACGTTAACATTTCTCTGAATGCCATTGACAAAAATAATGTCAACCAAAGCACTTTTAGATACTCAGTTACTTAGGTCACTACTTGGAGTCAGGCCAAACTTTACAAGTTAAGGAGATGTTCCTCCTCAAGATTTCCCTCACATAAGACAGCAGATGGAAGTTTGGAGATTCCCAGGCATCCACACTTCTGACCAGTTGGCTACACATTTGAGAATTCCTGCTACACCCTCAGATTCAACAATTCACTGGAATGATTCACAGAATTTGCTGAGAGCACTGTACTTACAAATGCAGTTTTATTAGAGCAAAAAGAACACAAATTATAGCCAAAAGGAGAGATGCACAGGGCAAGGTCCCATACATGTAGCTTCCATGTCCTCAAAAACCTGTCCCTCTTCTATCATTTAAATATGTACCAATACAGAGTATTGTTTATCAATGAAGCCCATCTGAGCTTTGGTATCTAGATATTTTTATTAGGGTTTTACTATGTAGACATGATTGATTCAATCATTGGCCACATGATTAAACTCAATCTGTATCCCTCTTTATTCCCTTGAGGTAGGACTGATATCAAGTGGCTCAAAGCCCCTTCAAATCACACGGTTGGTCTTTCTGGCTTGGCCCTATCTGGAGTCATTTCATTAACATAAATTATCAAGGGTCCACCATGAGTCACCTTATTAATAGAAACAATTAGAGGACACTATGAATAACAGATGTTTCTAACATTTGAGAAATCCCAAAGGTTTAGAGGCTTTCTTTCCAGAACCAGAAACAAAGGCCAGAGAAATTATTTATTATACAATAAAAAATCTGTCCATGCCAGCTATTTAATACAGT
Source organism: Pteropus medius (assembly GCF_902729225.1). Classification (NCBI taxonomy): domain Eukaryota; kingdom Metazoa; phylum Chordata; class Mammalia; order Chiroptera; family Pteropodidae; genus Pteropus; species Pteropus medius. The sequence goes on along the minus strand of NW_024346667.1, from coordinate 24,991,622 downwards.
ATTTAATATTGGAGAAAGTAAAAGGAACTAACTGAAAACGAGCTTTCCATACTTCACTCAGAGCAGTGAAATGGTGGTACCATAGACTGTTATAAGACACATATGTATATTATGATACAATAAGTGAAATGTAAAATAATTTGTGAGTTTTATCGGAGAAGTGATGTATTATGTATTATGGCTTACATTAAAACAAAACAAACATTCAGGATGCTGGGTGAAGATTAATTCCATGGCAATAAGGGAGGCTAGCTAGGAGGTTATTAAATTAATTTATGTGAAAGATAGCTTGGCATAGAGCAAGAGTGTTGAAAGTGATGAGACATGGTAGATTCTGGATATACCTTGAAGGTAGAATTATCAATATTTGGTGATATAATAAATGTGAGTGTGAAGTTATAAAAAGGGTAAAGGATGATCCAAAGATTTGTAATCAGAGCAAAAATATATAATTGCTATTTATTTGAATAGAACATTTGTGATAAAAATCAAGACCTGAGTTTTGGACATTTTACTAATTACTGTTAGGTGATAATTAGATGTACAGTTGTGTAGAATTTTTAAAAATATATGAGTACAGAGTATAAAATAAATCCAACAGGAATAAGGATACTATCAAAGGTACAAGGCTTTGCATTTGAGCCTCCATGTTCCCTCCATCTAAGTAAAATGCTATAAGCAAGCTACAAACAGAAAATGTATCAGAAGTCATAAAATTCTGTTTTTTTGGTCTCTCTCTCTCTGTCACACACACACACATCTATCTTTTCTCCCTGACAGAGATCCAGATACTGTGAAGATGCAAAGATTCCATTTCCATTTCAGTAAACTTGGCAGTCCTTGATAAATGATGACTGGTTAATGAGAATTGTATATACCAAACTGTAGATTTAAGAAGTGAATTAAAACATCACTCAAGAAGATAGTTAATGAGATCAAGGATATGTGAGTTTCCACTATTGAAAAACCAGTTCTGAGTAGATTGCTTTCAAGTGTGGGGTTTGTGGAAAAAAGGCTGCAAAAGTAGAATCAGCATGTCATCCTGAAGACACAACGCTATGTGTTGATTGAAAAACATAACTGTGGAAGGGATCTACAATAGAAAATAAATAAATAAATAAATAAATAAATAAATAAATAAATAAGTAGCTGAATAAATAAATAAATACTTTTAATTTAAAAAAGGCAGGTAGTAATAACAAAAATGAAAGCACAAGATGATGTGTTGAGGTTAAAAAGATGATAGGCTTACAACGGGATGTATTGTATGAACAATAAAATTATAAAAGAAATGTATACTGATAGTGCTAAAAAACTGAGAGATACTATAAAAATAGTGTCTCCAAATTACTGCAAAAATTAATGGAAAAGTAGTCATACCAAGAACTGTCTTATGAAGAAAAGTTTTAAAATTACAATAATAATGACCAAATCCTCAAAAGAACAAACATTAAACAAACACACACACAAAAAAAACAAAATTAGAGGTCCTTCTATAAATGATCAAAAGCATTATAAACTTCTATGGAAAAAAATTTTAGAGGATTTTTTGTTAAAAATGTAGTTTTTAAAACATTTAAATACATACTCAGATATTAATGATTCCGAAAATTTATCATATATGCTTTATTTTTTAAAAAACAGGCAAACGTGTCATTGCAAATGGTAGGATTTTATTTTTTTTAATGACTGAGTAATATTCTATTGTATATATGAAACATAATTTTTTTATCCAATCGTCTGTTGATGGGCATTTAGGTGACTTCCATATCTTGGCTATTATAAATTGTGCTGCCATGAATATTGGAGTGCATTGATCTTTACAAATTATTGTTTTGGTTTTCTTTGGATAAATACCCAGAAGTGCAATTGCTGGGTCAAAAGGTATATCCATTTTTAATTTTTTGAGGAACCTTTGTACTGTTTTCCATAGCTGCTGTACCAATTTGCAATCCCACCAATAATGTATGAGGGTTCCCTTTTCTCTGTATCCTTACCAACACTTGCCGTTTTTTGATTTATTGATGATAGCCATTCTGACAGTTGTGAGGTGATATCTCATTGTAGTTTTAATTTGCATTTCTCTGATGATTAGTGATCTTGAGCATCTTTTCATATGTCTGTTAGCCATATGTATTTCCTCTTTGGATGGACCTAGAGGTTGTTATGCTGAGTGAAATAAGTCAGGCAGAGAAAGATAAATACCATATAATTTCACTTATATGTGGTATCTAAGGAACAAAAAAGAACAAACTAATCAAAAATAAACTCACAAATATAGTGGACAATTTGGTGACAAAGGGGTGGGGGTTGAGAGGCTGGGAGAATGGGGTGAAGGGTTAAAGAAGTACAAGTTAGTAGTCAATAGTTGGGCACGGGGAGCATGGCAGAAGGAATGCAGTTAGCATTAATATGTTGGTTAGGTGGAGGGTCTGGGGAGGGAAGGAGCGATTGGGGGATTATTTCATGAACATTATAGATGTCTAACCAATGTACTAATTTAAATAAAATATTTATTAAAAAAACAGGCAAACAAGTTATATATACACATTCATCCACACATAAACACATGCACACATATCGGTTGGCTGTGAGAAGGATCACAATTTACCCTTTAGAATTGGGTGTAGGGCATTGCAGTATAGTCCAATTAATACTCAATATGTTTTTACTACTAACTTTCAATAAATTTCAAAATAATCTTTGAAGTAAAAAAGCCAAGGTATGAATTGTGAGAGTATCATAATAATCTTAGCTCTAAACCTCAGTTTATATTAGCACAGAGGTAGTTTGGGTGCAATGATTAATAATAGAAGCTTTTGAGTGTTTTAAATTCCAACTCCACCTCTTACTAGGTTTATATTGTAAGATATCCTGCAAATTTGGTCATTAAATTCCAAAATTTGGTAAATTACCATAAAATATTAAGACAATTACCACCAATATCAGAATCAAATATATGAATTTTTGTCAGGGATTTATTTCCTACCTGTTAAATCACATCTGTGTCACTTGATCATGTGACTTACTTATTTCTCCAAGCCATTCTTAATGTCATTCTCATACAATCCATTTAATAAGGATGTGTTACTGTGTATGCCCAAATTTATGGTTTGTTGAGTAAACTGCCACTTATTTATGATGGGCAACTCAGGTTGCACTGTAGCTTGTTTACACCTGGACAAATATTTAGCCTCTACTAAGTCCTGGTATTAAGCCTTTGGAAATGGAGAAAAGTTAACTGCAGAAGACAGAATCGCTTAGTTCCAAATATTTAAGGGTTTTTGTTATGCTATGATTCACTTACAGAGTCTTTCCAAGGGCTCCATGGCATTCCTATCTGCCATTTAACTTCAGGTAGCATTGAATCCATTGAGTCATATGGCCCCGTGGACAAGCAGTGTTCATGGCAGTCTAGAACTGAAGCAGATACTCTCTTCCTATGGGCTTCCTCAAAACTAGCTGCTTCTCAGGTTACTCAAAAATGGATTATGAGCGTATGCCCAAATGAGTTATATGTTGCCTCCAAAAATGCAAAAAAAAAAAAAAAAAAAACAGGCATTATTCGTTGTAGAGAAGACAAAATTTAGCAATTTATCTTTTCTTTTAGAGGGGCTATTTCAACATGTCCCATACTAAGTGTCAGTAAACCACACACAGCCTGTGGGCCCTAGTCCATTGCCTATTTCTTAATGGAAGTTTTATTAGAAAACAGCCACATTTATTTTTTTACATATTGCCTATGGCTGTTTCATGTTACAATGGCTGAATCGAGTAGTTGTCACAGAATTGTATGGCAAAGCCTAAAATATTTACCATTCGATCCTTTAAAAAATTATTTGTCCAAACCTGCTCAAGACCACTGGACACCTAGAAATTTTACTGAGTGACAGCCATTATACTTTCTGGTATTTATTTCCCATATTCTTTCAATGTATCTTACCAATGTGTCTATTGTAGTTGCTACTTCCTGCTCATCAGACTCCAATCAATATGATATCATCAATTTAATAAGCCAACTTGATATCCTGTAGAATGGAGATACAATATAATTTCTTATGACTAGATTATACGATGGCCCTGGTATGTTGATATAGCCCTAAACTACAATAGTGAAGGTATACTGCTGGCCATACCAACTGAAAGTAAGTTGTTTCTCATGATATTTATTCATAGATATAGAGGAAAATATGTTTTGTGTTCAGTAGCTTCATGTATGTGCTAGTGGATGTGTTCATTTGTTCAAACAATGAAATTATATCTGGAGTAGAAACTGCAATTGAAGTTGTTACCTATTTAGGTTTATAATAAATAATTCACTATTATTATAAAAAATATATCTCTCTTCTGCACAGTTCAAATGAGCACATTAAATGTGAAGATAATAGGAAGTATTACCCCCTGTCTCTTTCCAGTCTTTGGTGGTGGCACTAATATCTGCAATTTTTTCAGGAACACAGGTCTGCTTTGATTTACTACTTTGGTAGATTGAGGATGCTCTAGTGGCATCTTTTGTATTTTCATTACAAAATTAGCCTCATGACATGCATCAAGGAGCTAATATAAAAATTTGACAATTGATATATACAGCTATTCCTATTAAGCATTTCAGAACTGTGATAATCGCAGGATTATCAGGATAAGGGTTGCATTTGACTCTCTGAGAGACAAAACTTAGGCAAAACTTAGATTGATAACCTAACCATTATCTACCCCAACTCTGACTGGTGACCATAGAGGTCTTTTGGTGTCTAAAAATCTGCGTAAGTTAGAGACAGTATATAACAATCCCCCAAATATCTAATTATTTCCCATATATCCAGTATCTAATGCTATGGACTGAACTGTGAACCCCCAAAATTCATATGTTGAAGCCCTAATCCCACTGTGATGGTATTTAGAGATAAGACCTTTGGGAGATAACTGGATTTATATGAGATTACAAGGGTGGGGCCCTCATGATAGGGTTAATATCATTATAAGGAGAGACACCAGAGAACTTGCTTGCTCTCTCTGCCATGTGAAGACACAACTGGAAGGTAACCATCTATAGAGAGCTCTCTCCAAAATGGGTCATGCTAGTACCCTGATCTTGAACTTCCAGTTTCTAGATTTGTGAGAAAATACATTTCTAATGTTAAACCACCCAAAATCTATAGGATTTTGTTACAGAATTCCAAGCTAAGACAGATTTTGATACTCAAAAGTGGGGCACTGTTTTAACAAATGCCTAAAAATGTGAAAGCAGCTTTCAAACTTAGTAACAAGTAGAGGTGGAAAAGTTTTGAGGTGCATGCTAGAAATATGGATGTTAAAGGCAATTCTAGTGAGGTCCGAAACAAAATTAAGAAACATATTATTGGAAACTGAAGGAAAGGTGTATAGGAATAACGTGGCAAAGAACCTGCCTGAATTGTGTTCTAGTGTTTTATAGAAGGTACTTGAGAGTGATAATGTTGTATATTTAGCTGAAGATATTTTTAAGAAAAGTGTTAGAGTGCCTTGATTCCTCTTGACTGCTTATAGAGAAATGTAAAAGGACACAAATGATTTGAAGATAAAATTATTAAACAAAAAGGAACCAGAATGAAAAGACTGGCAAAATTTTCAGTTTATTTATATTGCAAAAAAATGAGCAAGCATATTCTGAAAAGAACATCAAGGGTGAGGCTGCACTATCATTCAATAAAGAATTCATGGGATTATATAAGCAGAAGCGCTGCCAGTTTGAACTGAAGGGAACAAAGATAGGACAAAGTGAAGAAAGGCTTTTGACTTCTTGGATTTGACAGGATGTGCTAGAACTATTTAACTGTGAACATATGCTAGTCTTCAGCAAGAGGGAAAACTTATCCTGAAGGAGATTTAGAGATCATCAGGGTCACTACTTCAGTTTAAATAGAGATGGATATATGAGAATGACATCAAGTATATCCTGAATAAACACGTAAGTTGCATATCTAAGTGACATAGATAGGATTCAACAGGTAAGAAATATATCCCAGATAATCAAATCTACCATACCTACTAATGTACTTAACCACATGACTGTATCTCCATATGTGATGTATATATTAGACTCTACTAGCAATCATCTGGAAAAAAAATTATATATATGTATATATATAATTACTTTTATATTATATACAAGAATGTACAAATATCATCTATGACAATAGAAATAAGAGCTGTGATTTTTTTAGATTATCGACTGAAAAGTGACACCCCCAAACTATTTATGAATCTACAGTTCAGAATGAGATCAATGGAATTACGCCATATAGAGAATGAAGAAAAATGCTTGGGAAATTGCCTATTCTTACATAAAAATATATAGAATTGGATCATTTCTTCACCTATAAATAAAATTCATTTCAGGTATATTTAACACTTAGATATAAGACATAAGACAAGACAAATTTTTTACACTTTAGAATAACATTGCCTGGTAAGTAGATCAACCTCAGTAAGAGCCTAATGAATTTGATAAGATTAAAAATAAAGACTTTGTCCCAAGTAATGCATTATCCCCACAGAAAACTAAAATCATGGTCTCTGGAAATATACTTGTAACATACATAACTAACAATGAATGAATGTACAAATTGTATTTTTTAAAAACCCAGCAAATCAATAAAAACAATTAAATAGAAAATGGTTTGTAAAGGTTATTAACAATTCACAAAATGACTAAATAACATAAGAAAAGATGTTCAACCTATAAATAATCACTAAAGTGAACATTAAACAAGAGTAAGACATAATTAAACATATAACAGATTGGAGAATATGTAAAATACGCCAACATCAAGTGTTGGTGAGAAAGTAACTAAAGAAACATTCACTCTTGGTGACAGTAAAAATTGGTGCAACTACCTTTGAGAGCATTTTAAAAATATGTAATAAAAATAAAATAGGCATATGTTCAACTACACTTGCACAACAAGTATACATTTACTTGGAAGATTATTCTAATGTTTATTGCAAAATTGTTTATAACTGAAAATTGGAAGCAACTATAAAAATGATACAACCTAATCAGCATCCAGTGATTTTTTTTTTTTTAACCCTTAGTTTTCAATCACAGGTAGTGAGAAATTTAGGAATGAAATGTGCGCTCAGGCCGAGGATGCCCTAACATGGAATAGATGAACGGGTATTACAAATAGTAAAAAACATGCAGTTTTTTACTATTTATCTACACAGGCTCACATACATTTTTTGATAGTTAATTTTAGAGGCTGGGCAAAATAAAACTTCTTAGTAAAATAGAAAATGTTTTTTCATCGTTAGAAACAGATTTTGGTTCTTTAAATTTATCACTCAAGAATTAAGATATTAAGGCATTATAAATTTCAGAATAACAGTTTTAAAATTATGGCAGAAATTTTTACAGGTATATATAATAAAACTTTTTATAAATAACATCACATCCTACCTCATTAGGTTCTTGAACTTAACTTTGTGCTTTAGATTAACTGCTTCCTTTACTTTCGACATTTTAAACAATTGGAAATTAATAAAACAGTAGCCAATTGACATGCACAATATTTCTTTTCTACTCCATATAATGTGGTTTGATATGACTTTCAATATAAAAGCCATTACACTAAGTTTAAATCACATGCTCTTTATTTGAAAATAAAACTTTCAATCTATTTAAATAAAGGCCACAAATGTCAATAATTCTGAAAGTAAGAGTAATAGATTAAACGGTAGTGAAGCAAGAAGTCTAGCAGACCACAAGTTAGAAATGATAATTAGATGTCACTTTCCCTAGCAATTTTACTTTTAATACCACTATAAAATGAACAAAATACTGTTTCCATATTTAACATTGTAGGTTTAAAGTATTTACATTAATAGGACAGTATACCAGCAGTATCCATAGTTGGCAGTGTGACTTGTAGAAGAAATTTTTCTCATGGAAATTTAAACGTTATACCAAATTTTTATGTTGTAATAAGTATGAAATGACTAACGACAAAGAGATCTTTGAGTATTTTTATTCTTTATCCCATATTTAATAAGTGTTCTCTTATTAAAAGTGAAATTAAAAGACAACAATTTAAGAAGACAGTGTTAAATAGCTACTGGAGCTCCATCACCTCTTTTTGAGCAACTTACGCATTTTTTGGCATCTGGAACCTGCAACATAAGGAGCAGAAGTGAAGTGAGATTAGTGAGATCAGGAGACTGTGGTGAGATGAAAAAAGCCAGGGGACTTACGCACAGAAAACGTGATCCTAGTGGCTGTTTGATACTTCCTAGCTATGTAATTTTGCATATCGTTCATCTTCTCTAAACTTATTTAATTGATAAAAGCGGTAAAGTATTTTTTGTCTTATCTCACAGGTTTTTCCAGATGATTGCCGTTAGTGTTCAATGAAAATTTATATGAAAATGTCAACATATTTTTAAAGCCACACAGTGTTTTGTACAAATAGAAATTAATATTATAATTTCAATCTCACCTATTTCTGGTGACATGATGAATACATAAAAGTAAATCATAGGCTCAGGAACAAAGCTGTTGAAGTCAGTGGATTCGTTTTGCAATCCAATTAGATATGGGAGAAATTTATTTTAAATCATGCCAAGGAGATTTTATTAAAGGGCAAACGTATCATTAGAGTGATGCATATATTTCTATCAGGACACTGAAGATCTGAGAAACAAGAATGTTTTAGGATGCTATTCTTTTAGACTTGACAGTCAATAGTTGGCAGATTTGATTTGGTAGATTCTATTAAATAGAGCAAGAAACAATTTGTTTTGAAATTCTTACTCAGCCATTTGTTATCTGTATCTTTGGGGGAAATCAGTAGATTTTTGAGTTCAATGTTTTTAAATCCATAAAATGGAGATGGAACAAGAATAACAATAATACTCATAATATGAGAAGCTAACAATGAGTACTAATTACAGCAGGTAATGTATTCAGTGCATTCTGTAGGGAATAATCATCAACAGAGTTGTGAAGAGTGAAGAATATTTTACATATAACAGATTTACTATACTGTGAAACTTGTATGTGGTAAATAAAAGACAGTCACATTTATTTTTATCAATTTGAAAAAAGAGATGTATAGAATAGTAGCTATTTTATTTAGCTTTGGAGTAAGTTGATAGGACTTGAATCTTACTCTGAAACAAATGAGGCTACTTTACGATAACCTCTGTAAGCATCATTTTTCCCACTTTCAAAATATAAATAATAACAGCAGCTAGTTAATGTTGCCTGATCTTTATAACATTGGTTTTTGTTAATATTATCAAAAAGATTCAAAATAAATATTTTGGTTTTATGTAAATTAGTGTCTTCTCTCAGGTTCTAGATTTCAAAACACTGGAAAAAGTCAAAGATTGATCAGTATTGTACTGAGTTTTGAGTTTGTATCTAGTTTTATTTTGGAAAGTTCTAAAATATAATTTTTTTTAGTGTGATAAATTCCTTAAGATGGGCAAAATACTATTTAAAATCAATAGTACTTTGTTTTCAGTTTATTTTTGTACATTTGACTTTAAAAATAAACTTTTTAGTTGTCAATTCATTCTTCAATGATTTATTAAACTCATGTGAACAGCCATTTAAGAAAAAATCTTTATGAATGATTAGAGAAACCGGAGGTAGAAATTAAGGTAATTTTCAGCTTAGTATTGGTTCTTCCCTATTTCAACTAAGATATTATTTTCAACAATTTATATCAAATTATTAAAAATAGAACACATGATATGTATCAAGGTGTATTTAGGCAACACTCAGTCATTTGAATATCTCAGCAGCCCAGAATCAAGTATAGTCAAGAGATAAGCCCAACCAGACTTCTGGTTGCAGGTTTCACAATTGGGAAGCCATTTGGAGAGCTCTGAGTATTGAGCAGTGACTGTTGGTCTGTGTACATAGGTGCACAGCACAGAAAGAAGCAGATTGACTCATTTGGCTAGTAAGGAAAAACCTACTGAGAAGTGAAATCATGTTTATTTCACTTTCTAAATTAAAAAAAAAAAAATAGATCCAAATGCATACAAAGTGCAGAATACTCTGCTGCATGCTATAAAAATCCTATTGAGAGGTAAATCAAATATGGACCTGGTGTTTACCCTTGAGAATTTTACTTTAGCATTTGTGCAGATATGAAAAAAAATATATTTAAAAGATGAGGACATGTAGGCAGTCAGGCAATCCTGGAAATAATTTCAAAGATGTTTCTTCTGGCCTGAAATGTGCACCAGAGTTTAGTGATTTGTCACTATTGATGCAGTAGGCTATTAGTCAAAGTGAATTGACTGAAGCATGGATCAACAGAAAGACAGTTTCCAGGTTGGGAAACACACTTCCAAGCATTATCCTTTCTTACAGTTTTTTTTGTATGTTGAATAGTTAGGAAATGTTCCAAAGCCTCATTTCTATGTTTTTCTCAGTCTCTGTATATCCTGAAATCTATTTCCTATTTTATATAATTGACTCCCTAGATTTAAAAAGTCAGGAGATTTTTTTTGCCAGTGTGTCATTCATTCATAAAATAAGGATTTATTACTTCTTCTTATTTGTGAGATTCTGAGCCAGAAATGTAATGTTAAATAAGATACAGCCTTTGTCCTATCAAACTCAGAGTCTTATTATTTTTTACCAGAGAGTAGAGAAAAGAGAAGGTAAATTTGTCTTGGTTTGATTTCTGGCCCCACTACCTAGTTTCATGAAATTGATGCTCGTTAAATCTTTCTGAGGCTCATTTTCTTCATCTGGAAATTAGGGATAATGATATTAATAGCGTCAATGATATTTGTAAAATTGCCTAGCAGTGCAGCACTTTTAGTATAGACTACAACATCCTCACTAGGACAAATATCTACTAGACACCTTTCAGAAAAATTATATATACTGGTAAAATACTGAAATTTTTCTCATTAAAGACAAAAGTGACAAAACAATGTCTACTGTGCAGTATATTTCACATATCAAAATGCTACTCTAAGCCAGTGAAATAGGCAAAGTAGAAAATATCAAGTAATTAAACTATGGTTCCAAGCTCATTCTTATATCAAGAGACTAATAAAAGCTAATCTTCTCACAGATCCCAGCAGAAGTTTATAGAGGACAGAAGGCATCCTAACCTAGTCACAATTTACAGTGAGCCCGGTTATTCCTCAAACTCATCTTCCAATTATTTCCCCACTTGCTGAGTAAGTTAGTCTGTGTCTCAAGAACACTGCATCCCTGCAAGCATTTTCTCTACGTAATTCCTACAACAACACACAGCCTACTTTGATCACTTTTCTTAAGAGTTGGGCATTACAGAATACTAACTGTTTCCTCCAAGTCTTGCAAAGCGTTAATTGTGTATGCTCTGCTAGACTATCGCACAGATGGTGGCTGAGAAGATAAGAATATCCTTGAGATTATCTGCTCTAGGATATTGTTTATCAACGGTTATTGGTGAACATGATTCTCCACTCCCCCACTTTCCCTCCTACTGAAACTACACAGCCATCTCTCTACCCTCAAAAACAAACTTGTCAAAGAGATATCGATTAGATAAAAACCACTTTTGTGTATACATATATAATGAGGATAATCAGAGATCTACAAAACAGTAAAGATCTCAGTGAAGAGGATATTCAGTGGATGAAGGTGGGCCTTTGTGAAATCATTCTCCACATAGTGATATTTTAGTAATTGTGACACAATCTTGAGGATCATAAAATGTGTAGTAAGTCTGTTATCTAATTTTCCTTGTTTTGATTCATTTGCCAAACTTTGTCATTTTACAAAATTTGACTAGTAAATAACAAGTCTACTTATTACCGTAGAACTATTATATATACAAATTTTAACAAAACATCAGTTTTAATTATCATGAATAACTTAGCATATTTTTAACTAAACATGCTCATTAGTAGTAAAAGGACTTTAAATGTTAGCTTTTGTAGCAAATTTCATAATTGAAGAGAGTTCTTCTCTTATAGAAGGCAGATGGAATTCTAGCCTCGTCACGATTCACAGTGAGCCCAGTTCGTCCTCAAACCCATTCTCCAATTATTTATATCTGTTTCAGGATTCTCAGGTAGCATGCTGACATATTTACTAAATTTTTAAAAGATAATGTAGTTCCTTTTTTTTAATCCCATTCTATGAAATATAAGGGAAAACCAACCAGATTTCTAATACTTATGCCCTCTGCCTGAAGTTATTAATATACATTCTCTCATTTAATCCTCAAAACAACCCCTTGAAGTAAGGGCTATTATTATTCCTACTTTACAGAAGAGGAGATTAAGGATGATTGGATAAATGAGTTGCCTGAGCCAGTGAAGGAAATAATTGGAAGATGAGTTTGAGGAATAACCGGGCTCACTGTAAATTGTGACTGGGTTAGAATGCCTTCTGTCCTCTATAACTAGTAGCAAAGATGGGCAACACTGTTCTATCTCCAATGCTTGTTCGCCTAACAATCATGCCCTACTGCCTTCTCTCAGAGATTTCCTTTGTGCTTTGTTTAAATTGAGGTTATGCCTTGGCCAACTGTAGAACTATTGATATTCCTGTCAGTGACTGAAACCCATGTTTAGTTCTGTAGTTTATTGCATATCATGAGTGTAAGAGTAGAGTTATGTGAATGGAATAAAACAATTGTTCACTTAGAGCACAAATAGATTGCCTTCCTTCTGGGCCTTATGTAAACATATGAAAGGATTTTCCTTCATAAGTTTAAAAGTATCTGGCCTCTTACATGTGATTTATGAAAATAGGCTGAATGAATTCTGAAAAACAAGTGATTTGAAAGCTTTTTATTTGCTTCTATGGGAACATAACACAGAAGCCAGAAGCAAGCAAAATAAGTTTATCCTGTTGCTTATATGTCACAGATGCCCCTGAGGTGCCTTATAATAATGTACTATGAATAATTTTGTCTTAACAACAGAAGCTTAATAAGAACAAATATTTCTCTTTTTAACATTGAGAATTGAAAGAATGTTCTTTGGTATAAAATTCTAAAAAAAGTCAGTATTGAACAAGAGTGAATGATATTAAAGCTGAGTAATAAATTAATGTATTTTTCTATGTTGGATTACCTTCTTAAAAATAATTGTCCTCTGCTAATCTTTTAAACCTGCAGTATTTTAATTAGGCAAAAGTATGCATTTGTAAGTCTCATTACTGGCTTTGTTTATACTGTACTTCACATTCTAAATAATATTAAATATTAAAAAACAGTTGAGTTATAAATAATATTTAATATTTTTCAATGTTCCTTTAATAGTATAGGTAAAGGCAACTTTTTAAATGGAATTCTATTCAAACATATCCTAAATGAAATTGTTAAAATTAAACATAATTTGATGCTTTCAGTAAACACCAAGATTAAAATCGCCGCAAAAATAATAAAAAAGTATATAAAGCCAAATCTTCATTATCAGTGTAGCATTGTCTCTAATCTATAGTATCAATTTAATACATAAATTAAAAATATTTAATATTACTTCTGTCTATACTTTTTGAAAATGAGATGGCCACATTAATTTAGGAAAATCCCCAGTAGGAGTGGAACTTAGTGTCTGAAATACTTTAGGTGCTCAACTTTCCAAAAAAGGTAGACAATGAAATGCATCTAAATTCCCTGCCATAATTTATCTTCTCCACCTCCCTTCAAGACATACTGATGAGAGCTGAGATACTCCAGCAGTTCTTTCTGGCTGCTGTCAATAAACTGTGCAGAGCCACTTGTAACTATCATTTTTATTCATCCTTAGTCAACAGCTCATAAGTAACTTTTTCATAAGACTCTAGAAATGAAATGAAGGCAGTATATTGGTAAGGTAAGAAGAGGCACACAGGGGATGTGTTCCTTTAGGGCCTGTGTGAAGATCATCCATATCTCTACCACTTCTATCTTATGATCGTGAATAATAACTGTGCATCTCCAGCCGCATTATGGTATATTCTCTATGTAGTGAAACACTGAAGTCTTGTAGATAGATGAGAATAAATGACTGTTTAGACTGAATTATGGTACACATATAGATAATTGATATATCTTTGAGGCAAGATAGAGAATATGCATCACTATTCTTTCTAGGAGAAAGCAAAGATGTTTCTTTTGTTTGCTGCTTATTGATTTCTGATAGTGTTATATCAGGTGTTAAGGAATATACTCTCTCCTCTAATAAAGAGAGCACATCTGACAAACGTAGTTTGAAATCCTCTTTATTAAGTTTATAATAATCCACTTTTATTTTTAAATATTTAAAATTTTTTTTCAATTACAGAGGCATACAATATTATATTAGTTTTAGGTGTACAACGTAATGATTAGACATTTATATAGCTTACAAAGTGATCATCTCAATAAATCTAGTACCCATCTGGCACCATACAAAGCTATTGTAATATTACTGACTATATTTCCTATGTTATAATTTACATACCGATGACTGTTGACTGTTTTGTAACTACCAATTTGTGGGTTTCTTAATCTCTTCCCCATTTTTACTTACTCCCTAACCTTGATCCAGTTTTATTTTTAAGAGCCATCTACATTTTTCAGTATCCAAATAGGTAGATTAAATGGTGATATTACAAGTATAATTACCTCTAAAAATTTTTAAATTTTAATGTGGTTCTAACACTATGATTGCCCTGGAATATGCAACTGCTTTTTCTCAATCTTTCGAAATGGAAGATAATTAATGAGCATATCTTTTTGACCCTTTAAGTTAAAAAAAATCTTTATGCCAATGGCCATGGAAACAATGAACAAATTCTACATTTTCTCCAAATATTTATTCCAACTGCATGCCCAGAAGTTGAAGGGTAACCATTCTATGGAATTGGAATCCTGCTGTACTGACCTGAAATCCATTTATTCACATACCACAATGTCTGCATGAGATTTGATAGCAGGGTCCCTTCCTCAAGAGTGTGCAGACTCCACCTCCCTCATAGAGCACACAGTGTTTTTAGTTCACATTTAGAAAAAGAGAAGGGTTCTAATTGTCTATCATAGCGGCCTAGTCAGCCCTATAATTCCTGGACCTACAGTTTCCGTGGTTTACTGTCCTAGAGGTGCCATCAACACTCTCTATGATTAGATCATTTTTGCCATTTTCTGTTCTTTGTTGCCTCAGCCATCTGAGAATCGTATTATTTCCATTGAAATTAAGAAACACTTTTTCAATGGCATAATCTCCCAACTACATCCTCCGACTACACAGAGCAAGTACTGAAAGTATGTTTTCTTATATTGCTATTTATCTCACCAATACAATTTTTTATACAAATTAATTTTTAGCATCCAAATTCAATTTTACCATAGGTCAACATGAAGTCTAAGGGCTACTGAAGCAAACAGGTGAGTATCAGACTGCTTAAGAATCTAAGGTTTCTTTTATTGGACACTTTATCTACAAATGTGGCCTGATCCAATATACTCAGAATAGTTACCCAATATTGTCTTCATGTATACTTGTGATTCTTTTTGTGTTTGGGGCATTCTGAGAAGTGCCAAGTAAATAGTATGAAACCGTTGGCTCCCATCATTAGTCAAACATGCAACCGGTTTCCCCCACATTTAGGAGCCTTGCCTTGAGAAGCTAATGAAGTCTTACTTTGTGAAAGTACCACTCCTAAAAGGAAGTTTATGAGTAGCTGATCTGAGCACATAATCTTCATTTTTCCCGAATGTGTTAACCAGAAAATTTACTTTATTACTCTTGAGACAGCGTTTTTAATTTTAGGAAACTTATAGGACTGGACTATTTAAAATTTGACTATATCAGCTATATTGGTTTAGCTTGTTCAGGCTAATATAACAAAATACCATAGACTGGGTGGCTTAAATGACAAACATTTATTTTTCACCGTTCTGGAGATTAATAAGTCCAAAATCAAGATATTTGGTGAGACGTGATTTAATGGAAGAAATGGTTTTGTCTCCCTTTTGATTAAAGATTTGTCTCCCTGCTGATTAAAACTTTTCTCTGTTGATTATGGCAAAAAACTCAAACTGAAAATCTTCGTTGCTCAGCTCTCCACATTTCCAACCTACCACTCGGTCCTCACCACCCACACTATTTTAGAGAAATTTGATTTTTCCTTTAAGGTAGGCTATGTGGTCATCTTGCCAATATTGTAGAACCTAATTTTACACGAGGTTTACACAAGGCACACTAATGTTAACTGCTTCATTAGCCATAATGTGCTTTATTCAGATATGATGGTGCTCTGAATGTTGATCTAACAGAATTTCATAACTATCTGGGGCATAATTTCTATATCATTTCCCTCTGGTCTTTTAAGTCCCAGTTATGTCTGCTAAAGAAATCTACAATAAACAGTTGATTTAAGCAGAAACTACAAATATTTACTTCAATCCAGGAAACTAGTTGGTGATATTTAAACTTTGCTATAGTAAGTACATTACTTACTGCCTATGGTATCATCACAATGTGGATCCCAAAGATGTCAATGCTACCATCAAGACTAAGAATATCATCTATGTTTTGAATAGTTGCCTCACCGCTTTCAAAGGTGGCATTCATGACAACTCCATCTGTGGTTCTTAGTAGAGAACTGGTCATATAACAGTAACCTGCATATATACCGAGCAGCACAAAGACTATAGTTATGCCCAATGCCACCAGCACCACACGATTGACCTGATGAATGCCAAGCATGCCTATGCTTCCTGGTACGTAGGTGAAGAAATGGAGACGGAGACGAGAGTTTTCAGGGGCATGCCAAGATATCATTATCCTGGATAAAGATTATAAAAAGATATTGCTGAGGGAAAGAATCAAAGAGAAGACTATTACAGTGTGTGCTGCATTGTTTATGACATAACAAAGGTTCCTCTTCCTCCTATTCTCATTGAGACTTTTTTATACAGCCCTCACTTGCTGCCTTCTCAACGTTAATAAAAGTTTAGTTTTTTCAAGGCTATTGATGCTTTCCTCAAGCATCTTTTAGCTTTCCAATCCATTCCAACATTTAAGGTTTTTGTTATGCTGCCATAACACCCACTCTCAGCATCAAAATAGGTCTTAGTTATCTGTAGCTGTGAAAACAAAGGCCTCAAAACATAGTGACTTAAAACAGAAAATATTGATTAAGATTCTGTAGGTCAAAAATTCAGAAGCAGCTTAACTGGGTGATTTTGAGTCAAGGTCTCACATTTGGTTGTAATTAGAATGTTGGTCAGGGCTGTAGTCATCAGAAAGATTGACTGGGACTTGAGTAGATCCTCTTACAAGATCACTCACATGGCACTTGGCAGGAAACATCAATTCTTTGCTAGCCTTCTTCAGTCTGGCCCCTTGGTAGGGCTTATTGATTGACCTCATGATGTGATGATTGGCTTTCTACAGAGTGAGTTATCTGAGAGAGAGAAAGGAGAATGCTACTATGACTTTCAGGACTTAGTCTTCAAAATGATGCATAATTATTTACACTATATTTTATTCATTAGAAGCTAATCACTGAGTCAGTATCTACATGAAAAAGAGGGAAATTAAGCTCCAGCTATTGATAGAAAGAGTCAAAGTATTTGAGGATATATTTTAAAACAACCAGAAGGCAGAAGGTAGAGTTGTTCATATATTCTGGACAAATCGAGTGCTATGGTAGGAATGTCAGAGGTGCCCCTGGATATAATGATGTGAACATACTGACAAGGGTTTACTTTGGTTAGGAGGTGCCATATTGATATGTGGGGCCTTAGAAACTAGGTAGGAGAGTTTCATGGTAGGCAATTACAATGGGTATCGAAAGATAAACACTCTTTCTCTAAATTCAAGTCTTTAAAAGACTGCAAGTCCGTGAGATTGTTTCAACTTGCTTGTTTTAGGGAATATTCAGCTCATGGTAAAGAACATACATAAGTTTTCTCTTTTTCATCTTAGATTTCTCTTAAGCTCAGATGCATCACTGAATAAAAGATAAACACACAGAAAAAAGAATAAAAAGAGTCACACAAAAAACGATATTAAGAACCAAAATCTGTTGGAATGAATAATGTATATATTGATACAATCTATCTTACATGGTTCATTTCTCCCACAAGTTTCATATGAACAGTGAAATAGCCAAGATTATATGGCTTGAGCAAAAATAGTACAGTGACTACCAATACATGTGGATAATAATCTGATGATAATACAAAAGCTAACCTAATGTACTGAGCTGAATATTTATGTGTTAGGTACTCTGATAAGCAATTTATATTCATTGCCTCATCTAATTATCCCCCAAATCACATGAGATTGAGCAACAAGGAAGCAATTATTTTCCTTAGGAGAATTACTTTCTAGACTAAGTTAATATACATTGATATGAATCCAACTCCTTTGAAGTTTGTGTGAGCACTGGGTTTTCTGATTTATTTTCTATTTACTCATTAATGTTTTAATTGATTTAATTATGTCGATTATTATTAAGCATTATCTGCTTTTATGTTTACCAATCTACTTAAAAAATCTGATTTTCACCATTTCAGGCAATTAAAAATAAAACAATTATGTAAAATTTTTACACAGTGAGAAGAGGAATATTTTACTTTTCTGGTGTTTGAAATGTGTACTATCATACCATGTCTCTTAATTCAGATCCAGTTTTCTCTATGTAGACTAAATTAATTTTTCTTGCTATTTTCAATTCATTGACTGAGGCCTAGGTGTTTACCTAAAGCAATGACAGTGCCGTTTGTAAAAAGATTAATCTTTCTCTAATTCTAGAACATAAAACACATATAAAAACCTTAATAAATTTTAAAATATTATTCGAATGTAAATCACTGTCAAGGTATTAATCCAGCCATGCTGCGACACAACTGAGGAATTATTTTTTTAATATCTTTTTTCTTATGATTGAAAATATATGCTAATTATAGACCTCGGAAAACATAAAAAAAGGACTCAGTGAAAAATATCTAGAAATTATCAAGGTAAACTATTTTATCCTTTGTGTTTCTAGTTTTATTCATAAAGAAGTACAAATATATATATGTATATATATATACACACACACACACATATATATATACATTTATAGATATAGATTTTTATCAAAAATATTTTCTCGTACCATTAGATATTTCTTCAAAACATAATTTAAAAAACTGTACAGTATTCTCAAAAACATATGTTACATTTAATTTAATTATTTTTCTGTTGTTGAAATTATAATTGAAAACATTTTAAACATAGTAAAGAATTGAAGGTGTTGATTTATCAGTGCAGTGGGATATCTTCTTAACATATTCCTCCAGAGAATCCATCAGCCTTCTTTAAGATTGGTCTTCTAGTTCCCCAAAGTTCTGTTTTTCACTAGGAAATGTTTTAATGTCTAGCAATTATAATACTGCTATAATTGTACCTGAGGCATTTAATCATAAATGGTTCTACCCTCTTTGCCCAACTATATCTGAGTTATCTTGTTTAGAAAACATATATATTTGTTCTCAGCATGGCTGAAGTAAAACTAGTGAAAAAAGGTAAAATAAAAGAGCAAGTGGAAAGGTCTTGGGAAATGCAACAGAAATTGCACCTGGATTTAGGATTCTGGTTGCTACTCCATGTTGAGCACTTAAATTAGTATTGTGCCTTGGGAAAAGTTACTTAAATTTTCTAGACCTTTCGCTCCTCATCTGATAATTTACCTCAAAGAGTAATTTTCACTCTGAAAATTTTAATTTATCCATAGAGGGAATAAATGGCTTAGTTAATATAATCTGATTTCCAAGTGATATATCTGAAGTCAGGTAAAAATTATACAGATTATTTCCATACCTGGCTCACTTTACACTGAGGTTTTTGTAATTAGAGTCTGAGTTACTTGAGACGATTTATTGTCATATGTGGTTAGAGTTTATAGAATTTTTCTAAATGTAGTTTTTCTACAAGTTTTTTTGCCTGTGCCCTAAACTCAACACATTTTTGTGAAGTATACAATAAATACATATAATAACTTATTTTTCATGTGAACATTAGAATTATATTTTTATCTCTAAAATAGTCCATTTACATTTATTAGAAGTATGTTAGAAATTGTTTAGAAATTAATTTGGGAAGAATTTATGTTTTTATAATGTCAAGTCCCATATGGGTAGAATTTTTAAATTGCTCTGGTAAACAGAGTCTCTTAGAATCTTATATTTTCACTTAGAAGATATGCTAAGCAAGAAGAGGTTCTTTCTGCCATTGTGGTTTGGAAAAATAAATGGATAAGACTAGCCCTGCTTATGATTTTATAGTCAGTGAAATGATACTGAATTTGTCCTAGCAGATATTAAAATATATTCCTACATTAAACCAGTTGCTATAGGCCCTTGAATAAAAACTGAGATCAAATAAACAGAAGTGAGAATCTACAAACCACAAGGCTGACATTAATAGAAAAAGAATTAGCTATTTAGAAATGAAACTGGGGCAATTGTTAAATACTTGGATCTAAAGCAAAGTTATATGCTTTTTTCCCAACTTTACACAGAATGAATTCAATATGAGTCAAAAATAAAATAAGAATATTTATGAAATGTAAAATAAAATATAAAACTCAAATCATCAGGAAAGATGTTTTTGATGTATTTTTGTAGTTATTACTATGTTATAAGATTATTTTCTTAGCAAAAAAACAAAAATAAAAATACATAAATAATAAAAGTGGTTTTGACAACAAAAAGCTCCTATAATCAAAATGCAAGAGGGAAATCAAAAGTAAAATAAGAAAAACTGAAGAAAAGTGTATTGCAGCTAGTACCACAGGTGAAAGATCAGTTTAATATTTTTAACGAATAAGGAGATTTTATGTATCAATATGAAAAGTTTGTGCGATAAGAGAAAAAGTAACAAATTAAAGATTAATTAGAAAAGAAAACATAGAAGGCAAATATACATATAATGTATTTGACCACACTTGTAAACAAATAAAAAACAAATAAAAAAAATGAGATACAATTTTTACCTGCTAAGTTTCTATTATAAATGATGTGTAACACTATCACAGACTATAGTGCAGAAGTATAAACTGCCTTTTATCGTCAAAAGCCTTCAAAGTTCACAGCCTTTGTTTTAGCAATCCAATTCCTGAAATTTATCTTCACCTAGTAATGGACAATTGTGTAAAGCTGTGGTCATAAGGATGTATTGGAGAAGCTTATACCAGTGAAAAATTGGAAGCAGCTTAAATGTTTTTCAGTGGGAGACTGGTTAAATTAATCATTTAAATTAATGTGGTAACAGAAAGAAATCTATGGAAGGTAAACATACAATGCAACATACAATGCAATAACCAATGATGTCACCATAAAAAATAAATTAATTATTTAAAAGTGAGGCTATATTGGTCAAAATGATGACAATGAACTTATATATTCATGAACAAACAGAAATCTATATAATATATACTTGTATTATTTCAATTTTTAAATTTAATTTATTAACTGTACTTATGAAGAGTCCACAACCAGATCCACTTGTTTTCCCCTTAACGACATTGCTATGAATGCCACTTTAGGAAATGCCCAATCAGTAACTTTATACACATGCGCACGCACGCGTACGTGCACACACACACACACACACACACACACAAATACGCTTATGAAAATATACAGATTTTCTGTCATTTTTTACAGTATAAATAGCTGACAAAATTTTTCTATAAACATATTTAATGTGATCAGATAAAATGGTTATAGCAGGTTATTTTGAAAAGAACTATTAAGTGTTATAAAAGCCATTTATGTAATTTAATAAAATATATTTATAATTTAGATCTATTGTAAGAAAATTAGACAAAATACTTAATTCTTAAATGTTGATTGATAGATGTGTATATATAGATATAAACACTACAGCCTGTTAGTAAGTTGTCCTGGAACATGAATAAAGATAAGCTCTTTACTGATGCTTCTAGAACTAAATATCTCTTAGATATTGTTCAAAGTGAGAGTTAGCCTTATAGTAAATTACACGGAGTCGAACATTGTAAATGAGTTAAGTAATTGTATATCCATTTGTATGCCTTCTGACATATTTTAAATCCTGTGTGGTAGTGTACAATTTATATCTTTAAAAAACGTATTTCTGGAGTGTACTTGAAATTCATCGCTTGTGGTCATGTTGGATAACTGAGCAGACTTAATAAGAAGACTTGCAAGTGCAAAAAGGATGAGTATAAAATCAGGGCCGTCCGAGGTCTATTTTTTTCAAGATGGAAGAATAAGCAAGATGAGAAAAAGCCCAGAAAAAAATTACAGGTTTTATTTTATTATTATAATTGTTTAAAAAGATATCAACTATTTGTTATCTAAATCTGCTTTAAGTTATACCTTAAAGAGACCGCAACTACCATGTTCTTTCAGTGTAGTCCTTGTAGGTAAAATAGACCTCAACTGCAGTAATGCTGCTTCCAAAGCCATTTTGCTGACTGTTTATAAAACATAATATAAGTTTTGTACTCCAAAGCGAGACAGGGTAGTTAGCTTAGGGATGACCCCCTCCCCCATACAGGATGCGGCTCTGGAATTTCTCCTTTTTGTTTCACTCAGCCCCTCTCCTTGTTTTGATTTCAAGTGTGAGACCCCAGCATGAGAAACAAGCCAAGGCCAGGAGACAAAATAGATGGCCTGGGGCTGCCTCCTTCCCTTCAGGTGGCATAGGAAACACGCCAAGACCTGGAGACAGGTTGGATAGCACTGGGGCACCCCCCACCCGCAAGAAAACAAAAGCCCCTTCTTGGGGCAGACTCTCTTTTAGCGGCCTGCGCTTTTCTCTTAAGTGTGTATTGGCGCTTTCCTACTTGCTGTTTGTCTGTCCTTGAATTCTTTCTTGTGGCATAAGACAAGAACCTGGTCACTGGAGCTCCGGGGTGGGGTTCCATTTCTGGACTCCTTCTCTGTTGAGCTCTCCGGCATCAAAAGGAGGTGTTCTGTGCTTTATGTCTTTCTTTGTCTCCTGGATAAATACTTTTTCTCGGTTTTAGTTAGATGTCCAGGAAATTTCAGGCAGACTCACATACTTTCAGTTCATCCATGTATTCAGATAAAACTAACTTTTGTCTAGTTGCCAGATGCGGCTTATTGGTCAGATGACCTGTGCTGTCAGTCTCACAGGGCCCCGGCTTTAGAAAGGCTCCACATCCGGTTCAAAGCCTGGCTGTTGCTGTCTTGAAATTCTTAATAGTTTGGAACAAGAGGCCCTGCATTTTCATTTTTCACTGGGCCCTTCAAATTACGTAGCTTGTCCTACTCATTCCTTTAAGGTGCCACTCCTGATGATGAAGACAATTGAAATTGAGTTTGTGGCAGTGGAAACTTCCTTAGAGTCTAAATATTTTTAAGTTTTTATTCTGAAATAATTATAGGCTCATAAAAGCTTGCAAAATTAGTACAGAAAAGTCATGTGTAGCCTTTACCCAGCATACTCCAATGGTAACATCCTGCATAACTATGGAGTAGTATCAAAACCCAGAAGTTGACATTGGTACAATCTACAGACCTTATTCAGATTTCACCAGTTTTTACATGCACTCAATTTGTGTGTGTGTGTGTGTGTGTGTGTGTGTGTGTGTGTGTGTGTGTGTGTTGTTCTATGCAATTTTATCACTCAAGATTCATGGGAGCACCACCACACTCAAAATACAGATTGTTCCAGTGTCAAAAGAAGCTCCTTTTGTGTTCTTGTTTTACAAGAGGACTTATTTTAAAGACAAAACAATTTACCTAAACGGAACACCCTGTGCATTATATCTGGCCTTAACTTAAGTATTTGCTATTTGCTAGAGACCATTTAGTGCTTTTTCAGATATTAACTCTTTTAATCCATTTAAGAACCCCATGAAGCAGATCAGACTATTATCCACATTTCACACATGAGGATACTGATATATGAATTGTCAGAGTAGGATAAGATCTGGATTCCTTATCCTATGGAGGCTATGCTGACTTTCCAAATAATGAACACATATTTTCAAAGAAAAAAAGTCACTATTTATTTATTTGCTATTTATGTATCTATAAATTTGTCCAGATGTTTTATTAATTTTAAATTTAAAAAAATATTATTGGAAAGATATTTCCTTAATTTGGACCCTTGCTCCCCATCCCAAATCACCTACTAATTTTTTTAAAATATGTTCTTTTATATAAGCAGTTATTTATAAAAATGTTGATATAAATGATTATTGATTTTATCAATCCTAAAGTCTTTAGTTATGCTATTTTAAACTTGTAAATCAATATATGAAATACAAATTTTGAATTCTGCAGTAAAAGTTCAACCATCTTCCAAGAAGTCAAGATTCATGGAAATAATTATAAATTGGGCAATTAAAATAAAATTTTCAAGTCTCAAGTAAGTTCATTATAGAAATTATTACCTGTACTTATAAATACATTGTTTTATATTTTATCTAATGTAGGATGATTAAAATATACAATTTTAAATTTAGCACTGTCATGTATTGGAAAAAGCCTATCTAAGCTAATTTCCATTCTAAAGAAAATACAAAATAAGTTGTTTTTTAAGGACTAGGTCCTAAGTTTGAGTCTTAGATATTGTGTATGCTATATCTGAACATGTTCAACTGATGTGCTGTATTACATATTTAAGTTTAAGTATTTCATAGGAATTTTGAAATTAGATTTGTTGTGTGTGCCCAGGAGTGATTTTTGGTTTTCTTGTTTTATTTAGGGACTGCAATATGACAGAATGATCTAAGCGAGTCATAATATATAATATTTTTTTGCAGTAAAAGAGGGCTGTATTATTTGAAGTCTGATTATTACATATCTTATTTCTAACAAATATACAAATATAAAGTCTTGTGATAAATCTGATCTGCTTCAAAAAATACTTTCAGTGTTAGTTTGCACATATCCAGGTAGTAGAAAACTTTAATTTAATAGTATATTCCGTATGCTCTCTTTTTATATGTACATGAAAATCAGAGACAGTAAAAGTATCATCTTAAAACATAACATGAAGGCATAAGGCTAAAGACAAATGGTGGCTAGAGGAAATATAAAATTGATTCTGAATTTGGTTATGTACTCTGGGGATCTATGAAACATCACATTTTTAGTACACAAACATCTAGAAAAAAAAAAATTAACTCTCCTGAAGACCAAGAGCTCCTCATCCTTTAATAATGAATAGGAAAATGAATTTATGACTCTTCAATATAGATATGAGACACCTTGCTGAAACCTTACTACTGACAATCAATGTACCTCAAAATAGAGCTTCCACTTTTTGCCCTGTTCACTCATTCACATTTTGACAGCTCCCACTTTGAAATGCACATTTCAAATGACTTTCATACTCCTTGCACTGTCTCCTGTCCCTACCCTACACTAGTAAACAAGCATCCAACAAACTATCCTAGAAGTTGTCCAGACCCAGCAGTGGCTTCTGATACCAAATATCTTTTGCTGAACCAGGGATATTTGAAAGTAGGCAGCTCCAAGTATGTCTCTTACTCCATAATCTTTTGTTGCATTCTAAAGGCAGACATTGGTCTTTTCTCTTCTTTCTTACTTTCTGATGTTTATGGCCTGTTATTATCTCTCTTCAACAGTGCACCTTGTGGTATGGAAGCTACTTGCTTTCCCATTGACCGTCATCTTTTTGTAATAAAATTATAATTTACCTATCCAAATAATTATAAAACAATATTAGTCTAAAAATCATAGTTAATATATTTTGAGTCTTAGTACATTGTCAATATTTATTAAAGTTACATGTAACTGTGTATTCTCAAAGTAGGGGATGCAATTTTCTATATTTGACTTTGGGAGATAGTTTAACCTTTTTTTTTTAAGCTTTCAAATTATTTGCCTTTGGGTTTATTTAATCAATTATTTAAAGAGAAAAGTATATTAATGTCATTTATGAAAGGGAATTTGCTAGTTTTTTCTGGTTTCTCTTCTATTGTTAACTTATCTATTTTAAAACACAAATATTAGTTAAGAATACAATTGATTGTCATATAAAGCTTTGTATCTCTAATAACGTTCACTTTCCCTTCATGTCTGTTTTTGCCTAATATAGCTATTTGTGCTCTTTTTTGTTTGCTTGTTTGTTTTTCTCTTCTATATCTTTTACGTCTTGAGTGAGTGCCTAGTAAAAACATAATGCCAATTTTTTTCTTTCGTTTTTCACTTTTCCAGTTGTGATGTTTATCCAATTTTAATGATCTAAAACATGACTTTAGACCATTTCTATGTAGTGTGACTTCGGCTATTCTTGGATTTTTTGTGAGCGTGTGTGTGCTTTCTGTTTACCTGACTTATCTTTTTGGAAAATATTCATTTTCTTCTCTGTCCCCCAGATTCTCAGATTTTACCATTAATATGTATATAGGATATCTTCAACAACATAATTAGAAGTTAATCACTATTTCTTTCTTCCACCTCAGTAATGAGATCACTCTGTTGTCATTAATGCTATTGTTTTCCAGTATCTTAATTCCACACTTAAATTTTTTTCTGAGTTAGTCATTATTATTATATTTACTTTTGTCTGTGTTTAATTTTCTCTTTCCATATGAGCATTCTTTAGAAGTCACTTCGTGAAAATCTGTTGCTGAAAATTCTTTGTTTTACTTAACAAAATTCAAAATTCTAGTTTGGCAAATTGGCTTAGAATTTGATGAACGTTACTGAATTCTAGATTTTTTACTTTAAAGTCTCCTACTCTATAATTACAATTATTTGTGTGCTTCCCCCTCACATTTTATTTTATTTTTTCTTTCTTTTGGGTTTTTACCAGTTTTATTTCAGCATATCTAAGTTTAATTTTCTTCTATATCATGCTTGGAATTTGTGAAACTTTCTGAATTTGTTGCAATATGCCATTTTTCTACTGAATATTTCCTCCCTTACCTAATGTTATTTTGTCTTTCTTCTGAATATTTTACTTCTTCCATTTAAGATTACTTTTATTTGAGCTCTTTTATAGTTTTCCCAACTCTCTATTTCTCTGTGATCTATTCTGAAAAAGTTTCCAGATCTGTTTTCTGTTTTAATTATTGCATCAATTATATCTAAACAATGCTAACCTCTTTATTTTTAAAATTTTAATTATTGTATGTTTTATACCTAAAAATTACATTTCTTGTTAAAATCTACCATTTAATGTTTTATTCTTCATCATATTTTTTGATTTCCTCTAATATTTTAAGTTAATTTATACAATTTACATTTTTCACCTATCATCAATATTTTTTTTTATGGAGTTGGACAAGGTTCTAATTTCTCTATTTCTTATTTCCCTTGACTTTCTTTCGTGGTGGTTTGTTTAATGTCTATTTTATAACTTAGAATTTTGACCTTGTATTTTGTTGTTTTAATCTGTGACTATCCTGTGACATCCAGTATGAAGAATATATTTTGGCACTCTATTAGATGAAAGCAGATAATTTGAGAATTAATTGGTATAATACCACATTTTGAACGCTAGTGTCCTAGCTTTTTATTTGAATGATCACACAGATGGTATAATTTGAAACCCTTAAACCCATATGAAGATAGGCCTGTAATTTTGAATTTTTAGAGGAAATATATATTTTTTTCTTCTCATCAAGATCTCAGGCAAGATAGACCTGTTTTAATCTCACTTCTCTTTTCCTGTAGGCAAGTTAATTTTTAATCCACCTTTAGTGATCGCAAAGCATTGTCGTTTATACCTGCATGGCCATTAAATTATCAGCAAAATTTTTTACTTTTATTTCACCTCAACTACATATTCCAAAGATTCCACTCTGGACCTTATTGTTGTTGTTGTTGTTGTTGTTATTATTACTATTATTATTATTATTTTGTTATTGTTCCTTCCTCTGGAATCTTAAACTCTAAACATACTCTGCTGTTGTTTCAGTTTTTTCAATATATTATTTATGACAAACCAGTCTTTTGAAAGATATTTCTACATGGAGAGGTCTAATAACCTCTCTGTGCCTCACTTTCCTCATCTGTAAAGTAACACTCTCTCTTCAAATATTTTATGACCTAACAAAAATAGTATGTGTAAAGTTGTAAGTCCTAGAGAATGGTTCTGATTAAAAGTCTAAAATGTACACCTTATTAAATGGTAACATGTCTCTTAGCAGACGTTAGCTGTGTCTTAATCTTTTCTTCACTCACTAACCAATTCTGTTTTCTTCTAGGACTTACTATTATTTGTTATTACATAGTTTGTATAATTTACTTGCTTATTGTCTAACACTGCTGGCAGAAAATCATCAGTGTTACAGCATAAAAAGCAATTGTTTCTTAATCGTATCCAAATGCTTAATGAACAGAAAATGCTTAATTTTTTTAAGTGTTTTGCATCCTAACATGATAGATGTTTTATATAGATGTTTGCTGTGCTTTACTCAGGTTTTAGTAAATTGAAGGTTTGGGTTTGACATGTAACATAAACCCTTCCACTGAAATAATAGTAAATAGCTATGGTTGGTGTAGTATTCTAGTTTACAGGAGCATATTATTGACATTAATGCTTCCATTTATACTTGAAAAAATGCCAAAGTAATAAAGCAATTCTAGGTTACCAAAGGAAATTTCTGTGCCTAATTTTTTATTTTTTGTATAATATCAGAGGACAATTATTTTTTTTTATAATATCAAAGGACAAATTTTTTTATAATAAAAACATTTGACAATTTGACAAGTGTGAATTATTTGCCTGTCATGGAAATTATTTTTTCTTGTAATCACATCAAATATTTGTAGCAAATATATCTTAATATTTAAGCATAGTTTTAAATTCTTTACATTTGTAACCTAGATATAACTTAATTTCTGAAGTTAATACAATTGAGAAAACTATTTAAATTGCAATTTTAACTTATTTTTATGACATTTCACAGACCTATTTAAAAATTTTGACATAGATTATCTGTTAATTTATTTTGAATTTTAAAATTACTGATTAAATTTGATACCTATTAATTTACTTATAGTGGAAATAATGGAAGTATTTTGGTAAAGACAATAAACATCAAGAGAATTTAGTGCCCAATTACTGATTTACTCATTTACCATAGAATTTTAGTCTTCTTTTATGAAGGCTATTATTCATTTTTAAACAAAAAAGGAAAATAAAGTAATGAACTGACAGAAAGTTTAAACAAAATGGAAAAACCTTTTTCACCAATTACCAGCATGAGCATTTGAATCTGTAAGTACTCATACTGTAGTTTAACCACCTATTGAATATAAAACATCATAACAGGAACTCAGTCCTGTGATTTCAGTGTTTCTGAAACTACTCTGGAGGTGCTAGTAACATCAGTATTTTATCTATCTATCCATTTGTGTATATACTTGTGCCTATGGGGAGATTTGATCCCTTACTTTTAAGGTGGTTTTGTTTTGTAGTGTGAAATATAAAACGACTGTCTAGGCTGCATATTTTACTCCTCCCAGAGGACAAAGCTAAACTGATAACAATCATATATACTGTATTTTCAAGAATGTCATTTTTTGTTTGTTCTTTGTACAGAGTTGTGCACATATCTAAAAAAAACTTGGCTATTGATTTTATTTTTATAAAGGGCGGCTTTTTAAAATGGTTTATGTTCTACAATTCAATTTCCAGTTTGTTTTTGTTGTTAGTTAAAATTGGTCAGCTAATGAGAACACATTACTGCTCATGTTGGTAGCAACAACGAAGACAGCCCCTAAATATTTGTTCCTTTTCATTGTTAATTAATAAATTAAATAAAAATTCCAGAGAAGTATAGAAAAAACTGCATTCAAATAAGAGATATATAATATTTTTAAGATTGAGTCCACATATACCTTTAGACTTTATCTAGTTCCCTCAATGTTAGAATAATTTTAGACTTAAATTGATTTTCTGATGTTCTGATAAAGTGCTAATCAGTTTAATCAGGTCTGTGGTCAGGTGGAAACCCATATCTATAATTAGACTTTCCTGTTTTTACCTTACCTTTTGTGACACATCTAGTTTGAAGCTGAATGCAATTGCATTCACTTAAAACATTAATTTTGGATTGTTTTAGAAACCCACATCGTGGCCTGGGAATATAGTTATTTCTGAGAGCAGATAAACCAACCTACAATTCTTGTCAGTATGGTGGTCACGGGAGAAATAACAAATGCAATGCGTAACACAACGTATTTATATCTGCCTTGACATCTCTTCTTGTGAACCTTAGCCTTCATAGAAATGACACTGCTACCTATACTCTTAGCTGTTTCTTGGATTATTTTGGACGATATTGTAGCTATAGTTCCTTTGGAAATTTGTCATTGCTTGCAAAATTTGGTTAAACAGTACAGTATATACCTAAATCTCCACTAAGAATATTTGTAAGTAGTCTTTTAAATTTGTTATAGACAGCTCTAAGAAAATCCAGAGTTTTTCCTGTTGTTGTATATACCTGTTCTTTGTAAAATATCTCAGAATTAAATGTTTAAAACTCAAAAGTTTTTAAACGTGGCCAAAATTTTGGAAGCAAATAATTTCTAATAAAACTTTAAATAATACTTTATGAAAAATTATATATATATGTTATATATAAAAAACACTAGACTATAATGTTTTGAGGGAAATGATATTTATTGATTTTTTTATATCCCCAGTTTCAGGTTCTTCAGATTTCTAGACATAATTGCAAGAAAATGAAAGTATTTATTATATATTACAGGATTTGTTTCTCTTTACTGGTTTCTTTAAATTCCTTTTAAGGTCTGGTTTATTTTCGTGTTTGAGATAGGGTGTTGAAGAAGATTTCATTCATATGCATGAATTCATTTACCACCTATGCATAAAGGTCTCTCAAACTTTTATCTGTACTCCAGATTTATTTTGAGTTCCATGCTTATATAGACAATAGACCCTCCATCTTATCTCTAGAATATTTCATCCACTCTAGCCAAAACTCTACCCATTAATAAGAGAAACTAAGAGAGCATTTCTTATCTTAGTGAAAGTATCTCTAACCAGCTGTTGTTCACATCAGAAATCTTATAATCTTCATTATAATCTGCTTACAGAATGAGTAGTCTATCATCAAGTTCACTGTTTAATTTACTAAATATCTCTCAAATAATTAACTTCTTTCTATTTATAGGTACCTCTACACTAATTCAATGTTTCATCAAGGCAGATCTCCTAAAGCAAATGGTCTTCTAATTAGTTCCCTCATACCTATATGTTTCATTCGATACCACACTCATACCACAGAGATCACATCAAAAATGCAAATGTGAGCATGTCAGTGCTCTTCTTTTACCTCTTCTCATTGCCCATGAAATAAAATACAAACCAAAATACGGTTTGAAAGTCTGTATCATTTGGCCAATTTGAGTTTGATTTCCATGTGCTGTCTTTGTTTTAGTTACATCTTGCAGTTTCTCAAAAGTTCCATGACTGCTGCCTCTTGAAGGCTGTTTTTTCTATCTAGATGGCAACTTTTGCCTTTTCTCTTGGTTAATTCCTACTTGACCTTCAGTTCACAGCTCAACATTTCTTCCTCAAAGAAGCCCTCATTAAGCCTAGATCCCCAGCTTATGTGGCCACATTGTTTCCCTGTGCTTTTCTTTCATAGTACTTAGCATAGTTTGCACCTTACAATTTGGCATTATTTAATTACTCTCTGCTTACCACACATGCCCATAAGCTTTGTATGGCCTGGAATCATATTTGTTTTTTCCACCATCGAATTTTTGGCCGTAATTAATTGTCTGTAAATCAATAGATATATTTTGACTGATAAATATTTTTCCTGAAAAATAATCTTGAGATTTTACTGATTTGGTGTCTGTACACAGCCACTTACATATCATGGTATTCATAACATTTATGACAATGGTTCTGACACTGAGTGTGAAGACCCCCACATAACCTACAGAATTATCAATATTAGGTTACTTACCTGTGTTCGTACCAGGCCTAAGTATAATCAAATGGCTTTCTCTTTTCTCTCATATCGCCTCTTCCTGAAATCACTGCTTTATCCCTTTTATGTCAGCATAGAACCATGCGTCCCTGTAAAAGTTATTCTGCACTTGATTTGTATCTTCCATTTAATTTCAAATTGAAATTTTTTTCAAAAGAAGAAAAAAGCTGAATGAAAAAGGCAAGTTACAAATCATGCATGCTATTTCTTGATTAATATTCTTGTGAGATATCTTTCTAAATAATCAGATCCCAAACCAATTTTTTACATGAACTACAAAGTAAGGTCGCAGGAAGTGTCCTTAAAACTCTACTTTTGTCTCACAGTAGTGGAAAGAGGGCAGTGCATAGTGATATAGATTTGCCGTACTGTTCAGCCGAGTTCTTTGGCAGGCAGTTTCCCATGAATATTATTAGCTTGCCCGTAAAAAGATGCATACCAAGTAATGGGCAATAAGATGAAAAGCCCTCATAGCTAGTGAACCTGACCATCTGACATTTAAATGTCTGAGAATTACCAACGGATTGCAGGAAAGCAGGACAATAAGGATATTATGCTATAGCTTAAGAAATTAGAGAGTTTAGTATTATCATTGAGAGATGTTGAAATGA
Organism: Pteropus medius; assembly: GCF_902729225.1. Lineage (NCBI taxonomy): Eukaryota > Metazoa > Chordata > Mammalia > Chiroptera > Pteropodidae > Pteropus > Pteropus medius. The sequence goes on along the minus strand of NW_024346667.1, from coordinate 24,959,081 downwards.
GCTTGGTGTTTGGCAAATGTTATATATTTGAGAGTTACAATAAAATATGAAAGCTATGGAAATTAGTGTACTATTTAGAAGCAGTATAAAGAACAAGTCTTAAAAGACTTTCTCTGGAAAAAAAAAGGTAACATATATGAAATGAGGCAGTTTTATATAATTATGTTCTTTCAAAATAAAGTCTTGAAGTGAAAATGTATGTTCTTTATAGCATTCTATATATATTGTATAAAAACATTATTTTAATGATGTTAGGATTCTCAAAACAAAGGTAGATGCACATTTAATTTATAACTGAATTGCTTTCAATAAAATTTATTTGTACAATCTAATGTGAACTATATCTTAAACTATAAGAAGTATTAAATAACTTTTGTCATCAGAAGAAAAGATTTAGACTTAAAAATTTAGGAATTCTGGATGAATAATAAACATGCAAGATCAGACTTAGATTAATTTTATATGTGATTTTAATACAAATATGCCAAGATGGGCTTTCTATATCTAATATTTTGTCATTGTGAACAGTTCCTAGGTCACTAACATTAAGCAAGGATATTAATTTTGAAGTAAATGGTTTTTTTTTAATTGGTTGTGAAGAAATCAATCACCATTTGTTGCTTATTTTAAACTTTAACTGTATTGCTGTCTAAAATGATTGTGTATAATTCTAACCTTTAAAATGTCATGATCATTTTAGACAACTAAAGAAAAATTATAAACTCTGGGCAAAATATAAAACTACCCGAGGGCTCTGATGAGTGAATAAAAATACAGGGAAAATTCAGAAAGAAGTTCAGCCTTCAAGGAAGTGACTACATGATTATATTTCCTGTTTTAGGGCATGGGTCACTAAAATAAGAACAGAATGTACAGCTGTATTTCTAGATGGAAGAACCAAGGAAAGGTGCCTGGAGAATCAGGGTCAGTAGCAAGTGACCCGGAAGCCCTGGGAAGGAGAGACCCAGAGAAACAAACTCCATATTCTGTGTGTGAGTTTGTCAATTTTGTGTGCATGTGCAGGGGAAATTGAAAGTCTGATTCGATATCTGAGCCCCTTTTAGTCCTATCTAGATTTTACTAGGCAAAAACATCAATTCCCTTCAGAACAATATAAAGTAATTGAGAATATCCATAATACAATGTTCACAATATCCAGGATACCATCCCAAATTACTTAACATGTAAAAAGCGGGTAAATGACAATGTTTTCTCAATGAAATAAAAAGCAAGCAGACACTAGTGTGACTCAGATGTTTGTATTATCAGACAAAAAGTTTAAGTGGTTCTTAATATTTGTCATTGATATAAATGAATTAAATACAGACAACTGCATCAAAGAAATAGAACATATTTTTAGAATGGAAAAATGCAATCTCTGAACTAAAATATTTGTAGGCAGTGCTTAATGGTAGAAAGAAAATATTAGAGGAACGGTTCTGTAAGTTTGAAGATAGATTAACAGTGCAATAGCATCATTTGGAAAAAAAAAAAAGAATTAATGAATAAAATTGTCAGAGCCTCTGGGATGTGTGGGATATTTTTTTCCCTATAGGCTTTGACCATTTTGTTCATTCATTTATTTGCATATGGGTAATTTAAATGCCAAAAGAAGAAAAGTGAGACTTGAACAACAACAAAATGTTTGTACAGATAATTGCTGAATATCCCCAAATTTGGAGAACACTACAAATTTACAAATTCAAGAAGCTCAATCTATTTAGGATAAATTAGAACTCTACACACACACACACACACACACACGTCCTAGTACATCAAAGTTAAACTACTAAAAACCAACATTAAGAGAAATTTTTGAAATCAATTAGAAAAAAATTACAGATTAAATATAGAGGCACAGTAATTCTAATATGCTATAACTTCTATGCAGAAACCATGGAGGCCAAAAGACAGTGAAAAAACATTTGTAACATTGAAAGAAGAACAAAGGTGAAATAAATTTAAATAAAGTAAATCTAAGAGGAACTGTTGCTGCCAGATCCATGCTATGAGAGAGAAATGTTAAATAAGACTGAATTAATTATTCCAGAGGGAAATTCTAATATTCAAGAATGAGTAATGAGCAATAAATGGCAAATATCTATGTAAATATAAATATAAACACATACATAAAACAAATATATACAAAACAATATATATGAAATAAACAAACAAAAATATATGTGAAACTCCCCCAGTCAAAATAAATGCTGACTTTTTAAAAATGTAACAGGTCAATTCTAAAGGTGATATGGAAGCAAACATAAATGACTTAACAAAGTAAATATAAAGTAGAATATAAAGCTGGAGCTAAAACATTACCTGACTTCAAGTCAGGTAATATAAAGTAAATATAAAGCTGGAGGTAAAACATTACCTGACTTCAAGATATAAAGTTACAGAATAAAGATTCTGAGTTCATGGATTTTCTCTGAAAGGGAACAGAGAGTAAATACCTTAGTATTTGTAGGTCATGTATATGGTCTCTTCACAATTACTCAACTCTGCCATTGTACCATGAAAGCTGCATAGACAATACATAAACAAATGAGCTCATTACGTTCTAATAAGCTTTTATTAAAAAAAAAAAAAAGGCAGCAAGCCAATTTAATCACCCCACATTAAAAAGGAGGATATTGATGTAAAAATGAAAGCAAGAAAGGAACAAGATAAACAGAAATTCATGGACACGGACAACAGTTTAATGGTTACCGGAAGGAAAAAGGGGTAAAGGGAGGAATGTAAGGGTAAAGGGAGTCAAATATATAGTGATGGAAGAAAATTTAACTTTGGGTGGTGAATACACAATGCAATATGCATATGAGGCACTAGTGAATCGTACACTTGAAACCTATGTAATTTTATTAACCAATGTCGCTCCAATAAATTTAATTAAGTAAATAAATAAAAATTAATTATTATAGTTTGCTTCTTCATTGAAGAATGAGAACTTTTAAATTAGTTTTAATCATCACTATAGAAAGTAGTATAATATGGCAACTTTTTCTGTTGAGTTATCAATTATGGGGTACTACCATTTATCTCTGCCTTATGTCAGAGAAGGTTAAAATTACTGTGAAAGCTGATTTATCCTTAAAGGACTATAGTTAACATGAAGCTCAGCCTTGGAGATTCTAGGGTAAGGCAAGATTCACCTTGTCCTTCAGATTGTTGCTTTTATACAAACATGACATTTTGGTTGGAATTTGTGTTTGACAGCTCTATAATGTAATTTTCCAGAATGTATTGAAGTGGAACCAAATGTCATTGCCTTCATTCAGTAGATTTTCTGCCTGATAGAACATGGCATTACTATTCTATTTTTATAACCAGTGGGGGGAAAAATGATTATTTTGATTTGTGACGTTCTTTTACACATAATTTTCCAGAAGATAAACATCATATATTAGCCCCTACATATGTCCATGATTGAGCTTTGATCCATAAGAAACTGCTATGTTTAGTTCCATTGTGGCATTATTTGTACTAAGAGTTAACAGATAGTATTAGCTTAAGGAATATATGTGAGTGGTGGGAGAATTCTGTGGAATAATTTAAAGGATGTTCATGTAAAAGTCATCCATAAGTATAAAGAATGAAAAAGGGATTTTATAATATGAACCCAGTTTATAATTTGAGAGGAGAAATAAAACTGAGTTAAATATAAGAGCCAAGTTATAAAAACACATACATGCTTGGGTCTTGGGACCCAGTTCTGTTGAAGGAAAGCAAGCAGCAGTAAGGCTGAGAGTGTTAGAGCTCAGAAGTCTGACATAGATCAAGGTGTATATCCAAAAGGCACGTGGGTGTTTCTGAAGCTAATCTAGAAAAGAAAAAGTTTGTAGGTTTTGGGTATTGTAATAAAGCAGCTTGCCAGATGTAATTTTTTTTAAATATTAGTTAACTAGAAATTAGGATTTTAATGAAAAATGCTATTTAACTTTCAATCAGATTAATCAAAATTGTCCTTGTAATTCTAGGGAAGCTGTGACTACTTGGAAAAGAGACTATTATTGGAATTATTATAATTGTTGAACCTTTTTCTAAGTACATTTTCCATCTTATCTCTATTCCATTAATAAAAGGAGGAAATTCTATCTCAACATACACATTGCAATTTTAATCAATTTGGCACACTGAACATGGGAATAAAATAAATGAAATACATTATTAGTATAATAGAAACCTGTAAACCACGGTGAGTTTGTGGTTTCAAATGTATAAACTCAATTTTGTATTTGCTAATGTCTCCTACCAATACTTTTCTACAAGAAGATATCATATATAGATAAAAAAAAAATCAGGATGCTGAAATGATAGGTGGGTTATGTAAGAAGATAGAAACCTTAGAACTTTAGCAGAAAAGGCCATGTTATGATATGATTGATTATATTACTTATTAAGAACATGGATAAGGTGTTAGAACAAAGAGTATTCTGAATAAAGTACCAGTTATAACCTTTGGCTCCAGACTGTACACAGTCAAGTTACCTTTTTTAAGAAAAAAAAAATTATTAATTTTCCTGTTGGTCTCCAGGAAGCTTAGACAAATATGATAAGAACCCCTTGGTTCTTCTCAAGCCTATCTTAATCAGCAGCTGCCTATTCATTGGAGGTTATTTGAAATGAAGTAAACATAAACTTCTGGCCTCTGGGTCTTTTAAAAAGAATATAAAACATTCACTTTGCTTGAGTCAGAGCTCACTTTGCTGCCTTCTTCTCATTAATGTATTATATAAAAATCTCTGTTCCGAATTGCCCAGATCTCTGAAAATTGCCTGAGTTGCCTTTTCATGGTACATCCTCTCCCTTATTTTCAGCATGTGTACCATTTCTCTTTCCTAAAATTGAGTCTCTCTAATTGCCATCTGTAGACTATATTTTTAAATTTGATTTTGAATTAAATTTATTGGGGCAATATTGGTTAATACAGTTATATAAGGTTCAAGTGTGCAATTCAATAATATGCCCTATGTGTACTGCATTATGTGTTCACCATACAAAGTAAAATTTCCTCCATCACCATATATTTGACCTCCTTTACCCTTTTCTATCCCACACCTTTCCCTCTGGTAACCACTAAACTGTTGTCCATGGCCATGAGTCTCTGTTTGTCTTGTGTGTTTCTCGCTTTCAGTTTTTGACAAAGGAAACAAAAATAACTCCAAATTAATCAGTTTTATTTTTAACTTGCTATAGTACACTCGAGTCTGTTCAGTTTCTCCTTTTTAGTTCTCTTGGTCTGATCCTGGGACTAAAGTCTTTCTCGATTGGTTACTTCTCTTTCTTTTGCTGAGATATTACTAAAGAACTTGGCTGATGCCTTTTATTAACCAAAAGTCTACTGTATGGGGTTTGCATAGGAGTTAAATGAGGTAATGCACATAGGAGCTTAACATAGTGTCTGGTACAAAGATACCCACAATGGTTTTATGCTCTTCTTATACCTTAAAGTTTAAAAGTCAGACATCAATTTTTCATACCAACCAACAATCCTGCGTTTACAGATCTACTTAAGGGAAATGAAAACGTATGTCTACATAACCACATGCATGCAAATCTTCATACCAGCATTATACATAATAGCCACACGCTAAAAATATCCACATGTCCATCAACTGGTGAATGCATAAACAAAATGTGTATATCGGTTGCATAATGTCTCCCCCAAAATCTATGTCCATTTGGAACCTTAGAATGTGATCTTATTTGGAAATAAGGTCTTTGCTGATGTAATTAGTTAAATGAGGTTATAAATGAGACTAGATTAAGATTGGCCCTCATCCAATGACTGGTATCTTTCTTTATACTAAGAGAAAACAAAGGAGACACAGAGACAAACAAAAAGAATGTCATGTGATGACAGAGGCAGAGATTGGAGTGGTGCTTTTCTAAGCCAATGAACACCAGGGATTGCTGGCAACCATCAGAAGTTAGGAAGAGGCAGGAAAGGATCCTCCCCTAGAACCTTCAGAGAGAGCATAGCTTTGGCACCACCTTGATTTTAAGCTTCTAGCCTCAGGAACTGTAAGAGTATAAATATTTGTTGTTTTAAGCCACCTAGGGTGTGGTACTTTGTTATTGCAGCCCTGGGAAACCAATACAATTTGGTACAGTGGAACACCATTCAGGCATAAAATAAATACATACTGACATATAGTAAAGTATAAACAAAAAACTTTCGTGGCCAAAAGCTTCTATAAGAGGAGTTTTATTGAGCCAAATGACAGCCAGGAGAGGACCTAGTCCTGGACCGTGAAATCTAAACCAGGGCTAGAGAAGGCAGCATGTCCACCATCTGGAGTTGATGGGCTTTTTCTACACGTTGACAAGGGAGAAGAAAGATGTAAGTTCTTTTGAAAGAATTTATATCAGCTGTAGATAAAAGGGATTGGAGAAGGTGAAGCTGGGCTAGTTCTGGGACAGGAGCAAGTCTATAAGAAAGAACTGTTTGCTCTGTTAGATTGGTTATGGTCAGCTTATACATAAGCAAGAAGTTTATACATAAGCAAGAAGCGGAAGTGCCCAGTGGACAGTGGCACATGGCTATTTAGATATTTGTGAAAACAGCCATCTGGAAGTTAATCCAAGGTTCCAATATACATTCAGGAATATAAGCAGTCATTTGTTGGTTTTGCACTGCAGTGCTTAGCTGATTCTCTATCTCTTTCTTCCACTCTCTGGCCTACTGCAATTTAATTTAGGACATCTCAGAATTTTCTCCTTGAAAAGTGTGGATGAATTGCAAAATTTATGTTTATAGAAACCAGACTCTAATGATCACGTAATGCATGTGTCCATTTGTATGAAAAGTCTGGCTATAGAGGCAGAAAGCAGATTATTGGTTTCCTGGGTAGGTGGTCTGTGAGAAGCAGGATTGTGTACAAATGAGCAGAAAGGATCTCTTTGAAGAGAGAGGAATATTTTCAAATGTAATTGTTTTGATGATTGCACAATTCTATGAATTTACTAATAATCATTGAATCATATACTTACATGGGTAAATTTTATAGTATGTATATTATACATCAATAATGTTCTATTTAATTAAAAAAAAAGATGCTTTGAAGGAAAATGATGGAAGAGATTAAAGTGAAAGAGTGGTGGCTCTTGGGAGTATAAACAAGAGTGATGGATAGGGAAAACAAAGAATCTGTATATGTAGAATCTCTCTTTTTATCCTGGACATACTTTCTGGTTTTCTTTTTTAATTCTTAAAAACACATGTTTTGTTTCTATGTGCATGTTGTAATTGGTGCTATAGGGTGGAGAATTTTTAAAGCAGCAGGGAATTAATAACAGAGTTTAAATGTTTGGATCTGATGATACAAGCAGATGACTCTGATCTCAGTGGTTTCCAGGCTGGAACCTTCAGATTTTTATAGTTCATTTAAATGGGTAATAGGTACTATATTCTTAGACAACTTTTGATATATAATAAGCATAATATAAATCACAATATTGTTTTAAAGGCTAACTTTTATAGTTTTATTTACTTATAAATGCAACATTAACTTTATGTTATGATGGAATTTCTCTAGTGATCAGAATTTCTAAATGATATATGTTTTGATTAACAGAAAAGTTATTAATTTATTACTTGACACATGCTATTGTTTAATCAGGCCCTAGTGCTTTATAAGAGAATAATGGAATGAGAATATGGTGCTAAATAATTTAGGAACAATTGATTTAATTTATATGCATGTATCTTTTTTTCCAAATTTTTTCTTACTTAAAAGAGTAATTTGTTATGGCTCTTAAGAAATCTCAGGAGTTATGTGTCTTTTTAGACCAATCGAATACAAGTTGTACAATTTTTTCTTTAGTAGAGTTAAGATTTTTGTTTACTGCTTTTTGTTTCTTGCATTTTATTTATTTTTAATTTAACCAATCTTCTATATTCTTCAGTGTATTGGTTAACAATTACAAGAGGAATAATGGTTTTCTGTACAAAGCTTGTTTATTCGTGCCAATACTCAAACTGAGAAACATGCTGAGTTGATGGTACTTATCCGTACAGCATTCATTGTTTAATGTGTCAGGTGTGCCAAACATATACAGAAGGGAAAGAGAACTGATGATTAACGAATACGGTGTTGGCAGCATACTTGTACCAAAAAGATTACAGAAACCGTTTGTTAATATTTTACAACATTAAATACGAGTATAACTGAAAACATATAAATTTAATATATATTTTCAAATATGTGAATGCAAGTATAGACCTGATTAATCTGCCTAAATAAAATGATTTATGAACAATTTAAGCAATGTTTATATAACACAATTTTCTTTGTGTGAAAACTTGCAGAATGCGAAATAAAGATAATGCATTTTCCATAGTCAGTGTTTTTCTTTTTAAAATGGAAAAATGTTATTTTTAGATACCACAATATTACTGTTATGTATAGTTTTGTATTATAGTAGGTTTACATAAAATATGCAAATAAATAAAAATATACAAATAAAAGGCAGTAATTTAAACAATATTAAATATTTTTATGAAGAAAATTTGAAATGAGTTTTATAGCACTCAATACAAAGAGAAATCAAGAGAGTAATTTACCAATTTATCACATATCTTTTATTATTTTCGACATAGGCCTTCCATTTTTTATGTGCCAGTTTGCTGTAAAATCTGGAGCATAGTAAAATCTCTTATATGCGAGGAGACTGTTCTTAGTGGTACTTAAAAGTGATCACACAGTAAGTTGGTTAGATAAACAAATGTGCGTTCTTCCCAGGTTATCAATATTGAGTGTAAAGCATGATTTACATAAATCTACAATATTCTTTACTTTTCAAGCTTGTTTATATCATACACTGATGTCCTTCAAAATAGCTCCTTGATTCTTATTTATTTATTACTACCATCTTCCTCCAATACAGTTTGTATGTTGGACCCAAATACACACTATATTCTATCATGTCCTTTTCAACTCTCTATTTTACATAGATTAATATACAATAAATATGTTTATGTTAGGTGGTTGTGACTTAAGAAGATAATACTTTTAGACAAAGTAAACTGTGCTTGAATATTAATTGAGAAGTCATAGAATGCACAGTTTAATATCTTTTGTGTATTTTGGAGAATTCTCCACTGTTTCCCTTAAACTTTTTCCCTCCCTAACAACTTATGATTAATGTAAATTCCTGAAAAACAATATCCAGAGTAAGAGACTCAAGAATTAAACTAAAGCATGGTGGGGTTGGGGTGAGAAATAAATCTGAAAAGCTGAGAAGATCTATGACCCAAACCTGAGGTAAACTTAGAGATTTCTGTACATGTTCTCCTCAGCATCTAGGAAGGTGAGCCGCTGCTCCACATTTTCTTAGTCCTGCATCTATACTGAAACATTCAATAGGCTTTGTTGGGTCATGGGACAGCCCTGTCCCCTATACTGAGTCCTGGCAGTAACTGTCATTATTTACTGAGTCTGCACAGTCCACTTCACTAATTTAGTTTTATAAAGATATATATTGGCCAAATACTATTAAATGTGTATTAACACCATATATTATTATTTTAAGAAATTCAATTGTAAGACATTATCTAAAAATTTTAATAAAAATTTATTAATGTTGAATGAGTATCCACGGACCAGCAGGACCAGCCCACACAGAAAGGTGAGGGAGAGGGAGGTGTCTACTGCAGTCGAGAAGTCTGATTTCAAATTGATAGTTTACCTGGCAGTTTACTAAGAGACTTATAGATTGATATAATGTGTTATTGAATAACATTTTAGAGATTAGAATAGATGCAGATTAAATTGCAAATAAAAAACATTATTCATTAAACGATTTGGTGGCTACTATGTTAATTAGATAATATGTCTAAAATGTGTCTTTATGGACACTTTTCTGTAACTGTTTTATTTACTTCCATATTGTATGTTAGTCTATTTACAATTACAGATAAAAGTTAACTTGAAATTGGTTAACTAAAGATAAGAAGAGATGTTTTAAACTTTGAGTTTCAAATGGCAAGCAGACATTTCTGAAATTATGTATTACATATACAGTCATGTGTCACTGAACAAAGGAGATGCATTCTGAGAAATGCAGTTGGACTTTTTTCTCTTGTGCAGACATCATAGAGTGTACTTCATGTGCGTTTCTTATACACGCATGTTTAGATGTTGATTTGAGAATAATTTGAAAGTATGTCTTTTAATTAATGAATTGGCTTAGCAAGTACATGAATATATGCATTCTTATGTTCAAATAAGATTTATAACTGGGGAATCACATTTGCAGAAAATTATACCTTCACCTCTTCAGGCATTGAAAAAAATGTGAAAGAAGGAGTTATAAATTGCCATCTGAAGTAATAAAAAAATAACTCTTTTGGACTATATTACAATCTGTGACAATAACAATATTGTCGTATGTAAGAAGTGTTTCTATTGACAAGGATAATCCCTCACCCCAAATTTTCCTGAGGATTTCTGTATCATCATCTAGCTACCTACCTACCTGTCCATCTATCCGCCTTCCTACCTATAGGAATCAAATGATACAACTTGGTTTGGTATTAATGACAATTATCCTTAAACTCATCCAAAAAATAGAAATGAAGGAAAAATTCCAAACTCATTTTATGAAGCAAGTTGTAGACAACTTATATATCAAAGAGGCAGAGAAAGAAATTACAATTGCGAATTTTCTAAGAAAAGATTTGTGAGGGGCCTATGTCAGGAAGGACCTGTCTAAAGTTTAGTAAAGCTGAGGGAATCATTAGACTGTCTTGATTAATCGTAGATAGAGGCTTCTCTATCATATGTAACACTAATGTTGAATTATTGATATTAATCATATCTGCATATTTAACTGTTATCTATGTGTCTCTATCCATCTGTCTGTAATCTACCTATCATCTATCTGTCTGCCTGTCTGTCTGTCTGTCTGTCTGTCTGTCTATCTATCTATCTATCTATCATCATCATCATCATCATCATCATCATCAAGGCAAGGACACTATAAGAAATTACAGGCCAATATATCTCATAAACATAGACAAAAAATCCTCAATAAAACATAATAGACAGAGTTTAACAGCACATTAAAAGAATAATATACCACGATCAAGTGGGATTCATCTCTGAAATGCAAGGAGACCATTGTCTAAAGATACTATTAGTTCCCCAAATTCTAGCACAATGTATGGCATTTAGTGGGCTTAATACATTTGTATTGGATGAAGGGGGAAGAAGGAAAGCTTATAATAGAATAAGGAGCTAGTCAAATGATAAAGCCAAAAAAGCAATTCGAGTGACATCCTCATACCTCAAAACCTACATATGAATGTTTATGGCAGTTTTATTCATAACTGTCAAAACCTGGAAGCAACCAAGGTGTCCCCCTCAGTAGGTGAATGGACAAATAAACTGTGGTCCATGCAGAGAATGGAATTATTATTCAGTACTACAAAGAAATGAGCTATTAAGCCATGAAAGGACATGGAGGAAACTTAGTGCTTATTGCTACGTGAAAAAAGCCAATCTGGAAAGATTACATACTATTATTATTATTCCAACTATATGAAAGATTACATACTATTATTATTATTCCAACTATATGAAAGATTACATACTATTATTATTATTCCAACTATATGAAAGATTACATACTATTATTATTATTCCAACTATATGAAATTCTGGAAAGGGCAAAACTATGAAGATAACAAAAATTTCAGTAGTTGCCAGAGGTTGAAGTAGCGTGGAGAAATAAATAAGTGGAACACAGAGGACTTTTAGTGAAAATTATGATGGTAGATACAAGTTGTTATACATTTGTTCAAACCTTCAGAATATACAACACCAAGAATGAATCCTAATGTGAACTATGGACTTTGGATGATTTTTAATGTTTATGAATACTTATGTTTTATGTTGTTCCATTGTTTAAAGCATTTAGTTACTTTTTTAAATCGTTTTTTTCATGCAAAATACTGTTTTTCAATCATACCCTATCTTTCTCTCATTTCCCTCTCCCTTTTTCATCTTTAGCATAAATTGAACACTTCTCAAATATCTCCACAGATATTTTGAATATAGCATTTTCCAACAATGTCAAATATAATTTAACTCATAAATCAGTACCAAATATCCATTTCCGGGGAAGTCAATATTTTTTGTATGCTAAAGATATTGGAACCAATAGAAATTTTAATGTTATTATAACAGTTTATATTTTTGAACACTCATAATTAATTTTTATTTTTTGAAGAGTATTTTTAAAGCAATTTTAGGTTCATGAGCAAACTTGGGAAGATATAAAGATTTTCTATATACTCTCTGACTCCACACACACACATAGCCTCACCCATTGTCAGCATCTCTCACCAGGTACAAAAAAACTTTTTTAAAAAAAACATTAGATTGTAAATTTATTTAAGGAATTTTGTACCTGTTTCATGGCTGGCGTGTCATCTATAGGTTACTAAAAAAATGTCTTTGAAGCATTGGATAAATTGTCTAAATATTGTATGTATAGAAGAGAGTGCTTAGAGCTACTATTAAAAGGATCTTTTTTCTGTTACCATTCTATATCATACCTGGAGGGAATGTGTATATAGGTGTTAAAATCATTTGTAGAGTTAAAAAATGTTCCTCAGATTCTCTAATATTATTAACATTGTGTCCCTTCCTGAAGGTGTTTTAGTCTCAAGCCTAGCTATGGAGGAAGCACAAGTGTCCTGTCTCTCTCTCTTTTTTTGCATAGGAACAAATGTTTATTAGTTTTTTTAGAGTTCTACAAAACTAAAAAAATATATAACTGTGTACAAGTTACTAAGTTTACATGTACAACCGAGATGATAAAAGCACAGTTAAACTTCCGAGGGTCTTTAGAGTGACGAAACCAATCTTGTGTACTTATAACAAGTTTAAATATAATCTCCTACGCATATTTCTCTACAATCTATGTTTAGACATTTGTATGTGTCTATATTAGTGAAGAATTTGAAAAGACATACTCTTGACCCTTTTCCCAATGTGTAAATTAGTAATATAATGGCAATATTCAGCCAAGCAAATAGACTAAGCTCCCTTTGTCAGTCGAATTCCATATATATATGGGAGCTCTGGCATTACACACTATGTCACTTTTTAGCTGTGCGATCACCTCTCTGAGACTTAGTTTTCTTAATTTTGAATGAGTATACAGGGATCACCATGACCAGCTCAGGCAGAAAGGGGAGGGAGTTGGAGGTATCTCTCCCATCCAGAAGTCTGATTACAAATTTATAAAGCAGGAAGGAGCAGAGGCCTCAGGAAGGAGCTCTGGGCCTCTTGGATGAGAAGGGACCAGGTCGAATTGTGGCTCTGGAACCCCCTGTGTCCATACTCCAGGGAGGCAGATGTGCTTGGAATGCCTGTCTTCCCTAAAAGACCTGTGGGCAACACAGCCTTTTCTAATAAAAAAACACACTATATATAGTATATATATATATATATATATATATATATATATATATATATATATATATATATGCACATATATATATACATGGGAGCTCTGGCATAACACACTCAATTCACGTGAATTGTGAGCAAAAAGTATAGACTTCTGTGGTACTTGAGTACAGATGTTTGACAAGCACTCAGGGTCCAGTTGAGCTCCTTGGGGTAGAAAATATGTCTAATTTCTCTCTGTATTCTCATGCTGAATTAGTGGCCACCCACAGACAGTGTCCCAGGGATGCTTTGGCCTGCCCTTCCATTGTCCCATCTGCCCCTCCATCCTTGTTGAGGAAGAAGCTAAAATAGCATCCTTCACCTGGGGGAAAGAGATCAGTTTGGGGAGACTGCAGACAAGTGTGGGTCTGTATTCTGACTCTGTCACTTATTAGCTGTGCGATTACGTCTCTGAGATTTTGTTTATTTTGAATGAGTATACAGGTACCACCACGACCAGCCAGGCAGAAATGTGAGGGAGGGGGAGGTGTCTGCTCTAGTCCAGAAGTTCCATTTCAAATTTAGAGAGCAGGAAGGAGTAGAGGCTGCAGGAAGGAGCCCTTGGACCTCTTGGATGAAAAGGGATGAGGTAGAATGGTGGCTCTGGAAGCCCCTGTTTCCATACTCCAGGGAGGCAGATGTTCTTGAAACGGCCTGTCTTCCCTAAAAGGTCTGGGGGCAGCACAGCCTTTTGGTATAAAAACTACCATATGTGTGTGTGTGTGTGTGTGTGTATATATATATATATATATATATATATATATATATATATATATATATATATATATATATATGAGCTCTGGCATAATACACTCATTTTATGTGCTTGTGAGCCAGAAGTGCAGACTTTTGAGAAATTTCTCAATTGTGGCAACTGCACCGGCTTCCCAGTGCTTTGGAGTTCTGTAGGGAATGTTCAATTATCTGTAGTTATTTGGCTAGGGAAGTTTGAGAAGCACTCATGAGCTCCTTGTGGTACAAACTATGTCTCATTCCTCTGTACCTTCATGCTGAATTCAGGGCCACACACAGACAGAGTACCCATAGATTCTTTGGCCCGCCCTTCCATCGTCCCATCTGCCCCTCCATTCTTGTCAAGGAAGAAGCCAAAATGGCATCCTTCACCTGGTGGAAAGAGGTCAGTTTGGGGAGACTGCAGACAACTGTGTGTTTGAATTCTGATTCTGTTACTTATTAGCTATGTGATCACCTCTCTGAGACTTTGTTTTTTTTCTTTTGAATGAGTATACAGGGACCACCATGACCAGCCAGGCAGAAAGGTGAGGGAGGGGGAGATGTCTGCTTTAGTCTAGAAGTCTGAATTCAAATATAGAAAGCAGGAAGGAGCAGAAGCCTCAGGAAGGGTGCCCGGGGCCTCATGGATGAGCTGGGACTATGAATTTTGGCTCTGGAACCCACTTTGTCCACACTCCGGGGAGGCGGATGTGGTTGGAATGGCTTGCCTTCCCTAAAGATCTGGAGCAACACAGCCTTTTGTTAGAAAAAAACACCATGTGTATATATACATATGTATATATACACACATACATATATAGTCATATATGAGGGTGTAATGCAAGAGCTCCCACATATATATATATGCATATATATATGTGGGAGCTCTTGCATTACACCCTCAGTTCATGTGCTTTGTGAGCAAAAAGTGCAGACTTGCGAGAAATTTCTCACTTGCGACAAATACACACGCGTCCCAGGCCCTGGTGCTTTGTAGGAATTGTTCAGTCTTCTGCGGGTACTTGTGTACAGACGTTTGACAAGCACTCAGGTACTCATTGAGCTCCTTTGGGTACTAAATATGTCTAATATCATTCTGTATCCTCATGCTGAATTCAGGGCCACCCACAGACAGTGTGCCCAGGGATGCTTTGGCCCACCGTTCCATCGTCCCATTGCCCCTTCATCCTTGTCAAGGAAGAAGCTCAAATGGCAGCTTTCCCCTGGTGTAAAGAGGTCAGTTTGGGGAGACTGCAGACAGCTGTGGGTGTCAATTCTGACTCTGTCACTTATTAGCTGTGTGATCAGCTCTCTTAGACTGAGTTTTCTTAATTTTGAATGAGTATCCACAGACCACCAGGACCAGCCCAGGGAGAAAAGTGAAGTGGGGGAGGTGTCTGCTCTAGTCCAGAACTCTGATTTCAAATTTAGAAAGCAAGAAGGAGCAGAGGCCTCAGGAAGGAGCCCCTGGGCCTCTTGGATGAGAAGGGACCAGGTTGAATTGTGGCTCTGAAACCCCCTGTGTCCATACTCTGGGGTGGTGGATATGCTTGGAACGTCCTGTCTTCCCTAAAAGACCTGTGGGAAACACAGCCTTTTCTAATAAAAACCACTATATATACATATATATGGGAGCTCTGGCATAGTACACTCAATTAACGTGCATTGTATGCAAAAAAGCACAGCCTTCCAAGAAAATTCTCACTTGCAGCAAATGCACAGGCTTCCCAGGCCCTGGGGTTTTGTAGGGAATGTTCAGTCATCTGCGGCTACATGGGTATGGAAGTTTGAGATGAACTTAGGATCTCAATGAGCTCCTTGGGGTTCAAATTATATCTCATTCCTCTCTGTACCCTCATGGTGAATTCAAGGCCACCCACAGACACCATGCCCAGGGATGCTTTGGCCCACCTTCCATTGTTTCACCCGGCCCTCCATCTTGTCAAGGAAGAGGCCAAATTGGCAGCCTTCCCCTGGTGGAAAGAGGTCTGTTTGGGGAGACTGCAGACAGCTATGGGTGTCAATTCTGACTCTGTCACTTATTAGCTGTGTGATCACCTCTCTGAGACTTAGTTTTCTTAATTTTGAATGAGTATACAGGGATCACCACGGCCAGCTCAGGCAGAAAGGTGAGGCAGTTGGAGACGTCTGCACCCATCCAGAAGTCTGATCTCAAATTTAGAAAGCAGGAAGGAGCAGAGGCCTCAGGAAGGATCCCCTGGGCCTCTTGGATCGAAAGGAACCAAGTTGAATTGTGGCTCTGGAACCCACTGTGTCCATACTCCAGGGAGGCAGATGTGCTTGGAATGGACTGTCTTCCCTAAAAAGTCTGAGGGCAACACAGCCTTTTGGTATAAAAACCACTATATATACATTATATGTATATGTATATGTATATGTATATGTATATGTATATGTATATGTATATGATGTATATGTATATGTATATGTATATGTATATGTATATGTATATGTATATGTGTATGTATATGTATATGTGTATGTATATGTGTATATGCATATATATATGCATATATAAATATGGGAGCTCTGGCATAACACACTCAGTTCACGTGCTTGTGAGCCAGAAGTGCAGACTTTTGAGAAATTTCTCAATTGTGGCAACTGCTCAGGCTTCCCAGCACTTTGCGGTTCTGTAAGGAATGTTCAGTCATCTGCGGGTATTTGGGTATAGACGTTTGAGAAGCACTCAGGGGCCCATTGAGCTGCTCGGGGTAGAAACTATGTCTCATTCCTCTTTGTATCCTCATGCTGAATTCAGGGCCGCCCACTGACAGCGTGTCCAGGAATGCTTTGGCCCACCGTTCCATCGTCCTATCGCTCCTCTATCCTTGTCGAGGCTGAAGCCCAAATGGCAGCCTTCACCTGGTGGGAAGTGGTCAGGTTGGGGAGACTTCAGACAGCTATGGGTCTGAATTCTGACTCTTTCACTTATTAGCTGTGTGATCACCTCTCTGAAACTTAGTTTCTTAATTTTGTATGAGTATACACGGACCAGCATTACCAGCCCATGCAGAAAGGTGAGGGTGGGGGTGGTGTCTGCTGCAGTTCAGAAGTCTGATTTGAAATTTAGAAAGCAGGAAGGAGCAGAGGCCTCAGGAAGGATCCCCTAGGCCTCTTGGATCGAAAGGAACCAAGTTGAATTGTGGCTCTGGAACGCCCTCTGTCCCACTTGTGCTTCCTCTATAGCTAGGCTTGAGACTAAATCACCTTCAGGAAGGGATAGATGGACAAGGGATCTCTACCCAAACCAAGAAGCCAGAGGGATTAACTCCAGAAAAATCTGTGTACTTCCACTGTTACGATGAGAAGGAGCCCAAGTGGAAGGAAGGCTTTTGTTGAAAGATTACAATCTATTTAGGATAATTTGTTATCTCAGTGAGTAAATTTCAAAACTTAAGAATGCCTTCATGGGGAAAAACGTGTCTCTATGTCTGACTAGAGTTGACTATGCCACACTAAAAGTTGTCAACGATTTTTAATATCTAAATAAATATTTTCTTGCTTTTTCATAGAAAATAAAATGAGATAGCAGTAACTAAATAACTGGTTCTTCATGAGAAATTTTGAAAAAAATCATTCTAATTTAATCTCTAACCACTATCCACGGTTATCATTTTATTTACCTACTCCAAGTGCTGGGGATAGTTCCCCGTTTTGCTTTATAGAATGGACATCGAATGAAATAACAAGCTTAAAGATATTTTCAAATTTACAGCTCCTTCCTCCATGTGAGAGAGGGACTTGTAGATGTCTAAACTACGGGAAAATCTAATTTGTATTCCTCTTGTGCTGAGGAATTCCCTGCAGAGTCCTGAACAATCAATTGTACATCGCAGCAGTGAGACTAGTAATGTTCCTCCTATATCTGACATTTGGTTGATTATCTCAAAAATGTCCTTGTATCACTGTCTTTATATTCTTGTTGATAAAACATTTGACAAATTTTGTCCTGGTTCTATTTTTTTTCTTTTTCTCATTATTATTTAGATTAGGAACAGGAGATAACTTAAAATTTTCATATAATGTACTCCTCTAATTTTCTCCCTTAAGATCAGTAGTACATAATATTTCTCTTTTGTGTGTGATTTTTCCCAAATATATTTAAACTTGCAATGATTGTTTAATGTGATATGAAATAAAGCATATTCTAAGTAATTTACATTAGGCATTTGCGCTAATGATTAATACTTTGGTTAATGCCCTCATGGGATCATTTATTTCCCCCTTTAATTAGAGCAGAAAAGATGATTAAATTGGTAAAAAGTGCAAGTTTCTTTCTGTGGCTTCTCTTAACATCTGTTTATAATTCTATGTTACTGTTTCTTATTAGATTAGCTTTTTACTTCCCTTGACAATTCCAATAGGAAGTTCAATATTATTCATGCAAACATGTCATTTCATGTTTAAACAGAAAAATAGGCCTTTACAATACAAAATCCATTAATTGTAATGAGATAGATATAGCTAATGCTCTACATATTAAATTGAATATTAAATATTAAATTAAATATTAAGTAGTACTTAGCAAATATTAAATAATAGATGATTATACTATTTTATAAAATTAATGTGTAATCTTTTAAAATATGTTAAATTGATGTTTCATAAATTACACATGAGCATTTGTTGTAAAATGCTCATTGTCTGTATACGTGGTCAGTTCATATTATGCAAATGAAAATGCAAGGGAAATGGAATTCATTCAGTTATTAAATACAATTTATTGGATAGCTTTTATGTTCCAGATACTTAACTAGTGCTAGGAGTGAAATATTTTCTTGAGAAGGTGACAGTTAACAGTGAAATATGTAAATAAATAAATATTTTCTATTGTTTTAGTAAATGATTGTACATGCTTTCAAAGAAACACAGATACAAGCAATAATTCCACCTAAAAGAGTCACAGAAAATTGTCCAGGATTAATAACTGAGTTTTGCTGTGGAGAATGCAAAGAGAGACATTTCTATAAGGGACCAGAATCTAAGACACATAAAGCACGTAGTATAACTTCGGAAGAAGAATATGTCTGTATTAGCTTCCTAGGGCTGCTTTAACAAAGTGCAACAATATGAGTAGCTTAAAACAATAGAAATTTACTCTCACATTTGTGGAGGTTTGAGATCTGAAATCAAGGCAGGGCCATGTCCCCTCTGAAGCCTCTAAGGAGAATCCTTTCTTGCCTCTTCTAGCTTCCGCAAGTTGCCAGCAATCCTTGGTGTTCCTTGTCCTGTAGCTGCATCACTCCAATCTCTGCTTCTGCTATCACAGGGCTTTCTTCCTTCTGTGTCTTTGTCTTTTCTGTCTGTCAATCTTTTTATCCTTTTAAGAACACCAGTCATTGGATTTAGGCCCCACCCTAATCCTGTTGGCTTTGTCTTAATTTGATCACATCTATAAAAACACTAATAACATCACATTCACAGGCACTGGGATTAGGATTTGAGCATACTTTTTTTGGGAGATACAATTTAACCCATAACAAAACCCACCAAGGATTTTTGGAAACAAATTTAAAGCAGCTGATAAGACATGGTAAAAAGTTTGGATTTGAGGCATTAAGGAAATATCAAGGGTTTTAAACCAGATATCTGCTAAGGTGCTAATTTTTATTTAAGAAAGCTAAATTTTGGATTTGGGCGAGATAAATTGGAAGATGGAAAAATACAGAATTGAGCTAAATAAGGGCTTCCAAAACCAGGCAAGAGGACAAAAAGAAAATGGAAAAGATAGTTCTTAGTGACGGTCATGAATTTGTCAAATTAACACTTATTAAGTGGAGTACAGGGTGCCAGATGCTAAATCCCGGTTTAACTACAGACTACAAGTGGAATTGAACTAGAGAACTTTGTTGCTAACAAGTCCTGGAAGAAACACCTGTCATACCTCAAAGGGTCACATAGGGAGGACAAAGCAGACTGCAGACAGGGAGAGAGACCTGGGACACATACCTTTCATAGGGTTCATGGGTGAAACACTTTGATGCTCCCTAGCTAAGGCCAGATTGGTCAATTTGAACCGAAAGAGTGGGATTTTGGCAGGCTACACGGATCTTCTCTAAGGAGGGCATAATGGGGAGGTTGTAGTGGGCAGGGAGACTGTTCATCACAGATGCCATTGGGGAAGGTATATGAGGAA
Source organism: Pteropus medius (assembly GCF_902729225.1). Lineage (NCBI taxonomy): Eukaryota > Metazoa > Chordata > Mammalia > Chiroptera > Pteropodidae > Pteropus > Pteropus medius. The sequence continues at coordinate 24,938,720 of NW_024346667.1, read as the reverse complement.
GTTACATTTGCTTGTGACTCCATGACTACTATTCAGGGCATGTGTTTACAGGAGGGGGCAAGGTTGGTTTAAAGTCCCTGCAGGCTGATTGGCCATACAAAATGGCAGCAATGTGATGGCATAGCTTAGCTAAATTCTTGACAGTAATGAAATGGGTGTAGGTTATGTGAAGAGCAAAGAAGCAAGTAATGCAAAAGTTTGTGGCTTGGGTGATTAGGTGGAAGGGAATGTTCATTCACAGTGAGAGACTGACTATAAGAAGAGTAGGTTTAGAGCAGGAAATATGGAAGAAGAAAATTAGTTTGTTTTCTATAATGAAATCTTGAAATTTAGAGATATATTAATAAAAAATTGTTCCACAGGCGGTTGTAAATACCAACCTGGAGTTCAGGATAGGGTTAGATGCTGAATGATGTCATCAGATGTAAATGATTAAATCCTTGCTCAGTTTTACTAGGTGGAAGAAGAATAAAGACACAAGTCTTGGGGAAAACTCAAAATTATATTAAGTAACACATCCTAACTCTCATATATAAACCTTTATTTAAACTTTTGTTTAACTTTACAGAATTAAACAAAATGAAATAAAACATTTAAATCACTTAGAACTGTGGCTGATATAAAAATGTTTCAGCAAATATATGCTAACAATATAATCGTAATCATTATTATTGCTTAAATAAAATATGCTCATTTTCTCTAAATCTGACAGGATTTTAGATACTTGACCATTACATTTTTAATAAATAGAATCCTGCATGAGACATTTGTCTTTTAACTCCTATTTACTTACTTATCTAATCATTATTATGTTAGTATGGACTCAACTGTCTTTGCTTCCTGGCAGTACAATATGCTCTAGGCTCTTCTTATTTCTTCCCTCATCCTAAAAGCTGTCATTTCTCAGTTATCCCTGCTTCCTTTTATTGTTGAATTGTATTGGAAACCAATTCTTAGTGCTGCCTGTGCTTATTGCTATAGGGGTTTCGTAGCTCCTACACCATCTCACATGACAGTAACAAATTTTGTGTGAATACTATTGTGCATATACCATACCTATAAATATTTCTATATGTAATTATTTAAATCTATATTAAGCAAAACATGAGTTTATGTTTATATCTCCAACTCTGATCCACTACCACATAGATTATTTTAGTCTCCTCTCTTAGTTTTTCTGTAATCTCTAAATCCAACAATGAGAAATCTGGACCCCACTATTTACCATCCATTTACATCGTTGTTCGATTCCAGTATAAATATATAATGGTATCAGAATTATTAACCTGAAACCTGTGGAAAACCATTATATCAAATAGAATAATGTGCATGTGTACAATTCCTTTTGCTTTTAGTCTTATGTATTTTAACCACATCCAAAATTATTAGATATGGCACATTTTCTCACATCCCTTGCAGTGAGGTCATTTTATATACTTGTATAGACTTTAAAATTTTAACAAAAATGATTTAAAAAGAATTCCGAAATCCACATACAAAAGGTTAGTATTTTTACAAAAAAGAAAAATATTTATTAATAATCATTAAGTTTGAATGACTGTAATTGTAAAATAATGCTCTTTCAAAGACGAAAAAGATATATTTTAATTATCCCTAAACTTTGTTCTTTAGTATTACTTTGAAATTATCTTTGGTAGGGTAAAAATAATTGTGTAATTATTTTTGTCAAATAGGATTTATTCAAATTATATTTTAAGAATTTAAAGAAGGCAATAGGGACTTGGTTGTTTGTAAAAAATGTCTATACAACTGCATTTTTAGAGTTTACTACAACTAAAAATAAAATGTCAGCTATCTTGAGAAAAACAAAGCAGTTTGTGATGTCTCTAGGCAAATTTTGTATATCCCATTTGTTTAGATTAGCAGTCAACATTTTGGACAAACTAAACAAACTGAATCTTCTGAGATTGCACTACCAAATTAATCAAATAACAGCCCTATATGTAGAAAGATTTTTCCTAGTGAACTGCTAACTTAGTCTTGTAATAGAAGGGAGAAAAAATTCAGAATTTATCATTTCATAATATCTTTCAAGTTTCTTCCTAACAAGAATATTTCAAAACTAAATATAATATGATTCTAGGTATTTGAGCACACTGTGAGACTTGTTTCTCTCAGTAGCATGAAATTACTTCTCATAGTACCCATTTTTGACATATGAGTCTGTTGAAATCTTACTAATTTCCTGAAAAACAATATCCAGGGTAAGAGACTCAAGAATTAAACTAAGGCATGGTGGGGGTGCAGTGGGAAATAAATCTGTAAAGGTGAGAAGATCTATGCCCCAAACCCGATTATTTAACTAAATTGTTTGTGACTTTGAGCTCTCTCCTTAACTCTTTGTGTCTCCAATTCTTCATTTAAAAGTCGTTTGGTTTATTCTCTAATAAATGCTCTAATATTAGTGTGATGTGATTTTCTATTAAAAAATCACATGTGATATTCTCTGTTCCTCCAATCACACTATAAATGCATGTAACATATAGCTGCTCAGAACAAAATAGTATCAGAAAGCAGCTGGAAAAAACAACAATATTCTTTTTATTTAAAATTATTTTCCCTGAACACCTTCATAGAGATGAGCTGATTTTGTGAAATAATCATTGTAATTCAGATGTGGATCTGATTATTAATCAAAATCTTATCTACACCCAAGGCAACCCAATGACCCAAATATATGTTATTGGAATAACTTTTCTTTTCCCGGTACAAACATTGCTCCATAAAGGTGTTTCAAAATAGCAGGCAGATGTTGCCGAATAATGTAAAATCATCGACACAAGATTTGCTTTTGAGTCAGCTACTTATGACCCTGCAGCTCTAAGTATCACATATTCTTATTTTTCAAAGCTCAATTACATAGAAAATATAAGTATATATTTATTGCCTCTTGCTTAGAACCCAAGCTCTTAATCATCCGACCCATGTCTATATCTCAAGTCTCACAGCTTGCTTTTCCTCAGAGTTATACATGCAACAGCCTTTTCAAACCACTCATGGCTGCCCAAATGAGACCTTCCATCAAAAGCTTCCATATATGTCTTCACGCATACTATTCCTTTTGAATGCAATAAGTTTATATTTTTTTTCTTTATCTGGATGATTTCTAAATATTTATTTAACAGACTCACTTACTCTCTGAATGCCCCTACTGCTTTAGAGTTTAACTTAATTATCCTTTCTCTGATTCCAGGTTAGAATTTATGCATACCTCTATGCATACCTCTATGCATAAAATGCATTGTGTATTGTTGAGCTGCAGAGTCTCTACCCTCTGGCTTGTGCTTTCTTAAGACTAGGGACGATGTTTTATTTTACTTAATATTACCAGCACTCAACCAATGGGATAGTCACTCAGTAAACACCTTCTGACTGAATTGGTGAATAGCTAGCTTCTTAAAGGATGTGTACAAAAATATCCATCCTAGGTTGTAAATATAGCCATTCACAATACACCTGATCTTTACAAGTTGAAACAGGCCTCTTTATGAAAGGTACAGGGAATTAACTGATCAGTCTGATTCTGATTTAAATCTCCGTTATGACTCTCATTAGTAGGTTCACCTTGAACAAATTGCTTATGTTTTATAACACTCAGTTTCCTTATTTTAAATAATTGAATGAAATTAACTATATCTATATTGGTGAGAGGTTTGGGTGAAAAAACAATGATCCTCACTATATTCAAGGTACAGAGTGAGTACTAAGTCTATTCTTCATATGCTCAATTTAAAGCTCAAATTATACTCTAAAAGATTTTAATAATGGATGAGATTTATTCATAAGCCTATAATCATGCAAAACTATCAGGCAATCAAGTCTTTAGATACTAATTTGTTATTTTATCTTAAAAGTGAGAACTTCAGTTATTTTGCAAGTTAAGGGTATGCCATTTTAAAGAAATTTTATTTGGTCTTAAATTAGAATATAACCACAAGAGTAAATGGATAAAACCAACAGACATAATGGCCATATCAGACTATCCAGAAGACAATAGATATAATTACCGCTGTTGTCCAGGGAAAACTGTTGGCATTCAACTTTCCACTGTGTTCCAATTCACATTTATCAAATTTACATAGTAGATAAGAGTTAAAGTGGAACCTGATTCTATTAAAAACTAAATAACTGATTACTTAAAAACTGTTTAAAAAGTAAAAAACTGATTTCTTGACAGCATTGATATATTCTGAGAGATCATCTGCAGTTTGTAGTGATTAAAATGCATGTTATCAATTCATACAATAACAAATTGAAGAAAGCAATTGACTATTTTGTTAACTGAAACATTAAATCAAAATACTAGATTTTGAAACTGAATTAAATTTTCTCCCATTCTAGACCTTTTCAATGATAGCTTTAATGATACTTGGTTGAATAGTTAGTGTCGGAATAATGTATGCAGTTAGATACTAAGATAAAAGTAAATGTCAAAAATATTCTGAAATTGGGTTTTATGTTTTTGACTTTAAAAACTTTTAAACTAATACTCTGGACATTCAAAAGTAATTTCATGAGATTAGTAAATATTAGATAAAAGAAAACCCAAGATCTCTTACAGAGCCACAACATCTATAGCATGCAAAGCCAAATCTGACCAAATTGATAAAAATGCAGCAAGTCAATTTGGAAAATATGAATACAAGAAAAATGCAGTCAATCTCTTGTAGATCGTCTTGTCTCATGGCTTTAAATACCCTCTATACTGGGAGGACTCAAAAATTTACATTTTCAACCCAACTCTCCTCTAAACTGTAGGCTCATATATTCATTCAACTGCCTACTCAATATCTTCACCTGGATGATATCTCACATTTACCATGTCCAAAGCAGAATTTACCTCTAAAGTTGCTTATCCTCCAGTCTTCTCAATTTGAGTAGCAATATTTTCCTACCAGAAGTTTAGGCCCAATCTACCTCCAGGGTCATCTTAGACTCTTCTCTGTATATCTTAATATGCTATCAGGCAAGAAATGCAGTCAGCTCTGCCCTCAAATACATCCACTATCCAACCACTTTCTAACCCTTCTATGCTAACACTATAGTCAAAGCCACATGACCTCTCCTTTGAATTCTTACGTTAGCTTTCTAATCAGTTTCCCGTGTTCTGCCTTGTACCACTGTAATCTACTCTTAACAAAACGAGTGGGATGATCTGTAGTATATAAATTATATTATCACTTCTCTGTCTGAAACTATCAAATCCTACTAGTAATATACTTATAATCACTGTAAGATTTATTTAGCTTGCCGCATTAAGAGAAAATGTATAGTAAGACAGGATTTATAGGGAAGAATTTATTATAAGATTCTAAGGGAAGATTAGGAAAGCAAAGGTCTGTTTTTGATTAGACACTATTAATACACAGGGCACTTCAAGATATATGAATAGTTTACTTACTCGCCTTCAGATCTTCACGCAAACATCACATTCTCAGTGTTGCTTTCATGGCTACACTATTTTAACATTGCAAATCCCAATCTACAAATATCCTCTATCCCCCTTTCTTCCCATATTTTTGTTCTCAATAACACATTGCACAATCTAGCTTGTCATATAGACTTTACATATTCTTTTTTTTTTAATCATTTCTTTACTTGTGCTGAGTTCTTTGAAGGCAGATATTTTTGTCTACTTTGTTTATTGATGAGCCTAATGCTGAGAAAAATGCTGAGCACAAAGTAGATGTCCAATAAAGGTATGTTCTAAGACAACTGTGAGTAGCATATTGTTTCTTTTGAAACTTAATCCCAATTGTGAATTTCAACAGGTTAAGATAACTAATTTTTCTACTTTAATGCCACTGTCTATAATCATTTAAATAATGACTGACTTTTGTCAGCATTATATTAATCTTGAAATTAGAATTAAAAAAAAAAAAGCCCAAACAAGGCAAAACCCAACCAAAAATTCTTAAGGAGTTTAACATGAATTTCGTGAAAAGGAATTTTAGGAGATGAAAGTACATAATAAGATTCAGAAAATATTTTGATTGGTTTTGGATTTTGATAGACATAACAAAGATAGCATTTAGAGATCTTAAGTTCTGTGATATTATCTGATATGTACATTAAAATAAAAATTGACAGTTATGAAAAAAATATTTAAAAAGAATGAGACTGGAAGGCAGGGAAGACAATTTTTAGGAGATTATTATAAATTATAATGATTCAAGGTGATAAAAAGTTAAAAGATAATGTAGGCGATATCTAAGAACAGCGAAATGGGATTGTTTCAGAGATTTTAGTGGCAGAATCTACATGGATTCATTTATTAAAAATTAAATATGAGCAATAAGAAAAAAGGGGCTACAGATGAATAGATCAGAGCTCTTAATCTAATTCTATATAAGGGGTATATAGAAGCACTCTGGTACTTTGGCTTAGGGTAGTGTGTGTGTGTGTGTGTGTGTGTGTGTGTGTGTGCAGGCGCATGCATGCATGAAAGTATAAATTTTATTTCTGGAGAAATTTCCATAAATGTCTTTATTTTTAAATGTAATGATGACTCAGAAAAGGCAAAGAACCATGTATAATATGTAAGAAATATTACATGAGGAAATAAACAAATAATATATTGTTTAGCATAGAAAAGATAGAGATACAGGTAGTCGGATGATGATTGCTAGTGGATATAAGTATTTGAGTTTCCTATAGGACAAATGTCTTGAGAGACATGTCTTCTAGCTAAAGGTAAATGCTAATATTAATCACATGAAGTACATAATGAAGACTAAAATTTGACAATCATTGATGCACATGAAATTTATAACTTCTCTATAGAACACCTTATATTATGGATGTTTATTGTATTATATGTTAATCGTAGAGTAGGTTCCAAAATTTAAGATTTCTGTTTTGAATTGAGGAAAATACCCTCCTTCAAAAATTGCATCAATATATCATAATGTATTGCATTTTTAAAATACTTAAAAATAAAACACTTTCATCACAAAAACTTAAATGATTGTTCATATACACTGTACTGATTTTATTTTCTCAGAATGATTACATATCTGTGTTTTTAAAATGAACAAACTTTTTTATCTTTAATAAATTTTAACGAATCCCCAAATTCATAGCCTAATAAGAATACAGGCATACATGTAAGTCACTAATAAGCATAATTCACATTATATAAGAAAAAGAAAAGGAGAAAAAAAGAGATTCATAAGAGATTCCTGGGCTTTCAAGCATGCATTACAACAACCCTGGGAGCATGAAGACTTGAATAAGGCCTTTAATATGTCAAATAAAATACCATCCCAGAAAAATCAATATGAGCAAAATACTCATTAGCAGTGACAGAATCCTAGTGTAAACATCTTTAAATAAAACAGAAAAGGGCATCAAAAAACAAGGAAAGAGAAGTTTCATTATTGTCTTACATAGATCACTTACTACATAGGTCAATTTCAAATTTTCTCCTGATCAAAATAAGGAAATTCATCTTAAGTTTATTTTTCTACTCTTTGAAAAACTTATTCACATAAACAGTTAAAACGCTTTATTTTTCAAATCCACTTTATTTCCTAGAGTCAGAAGTTCTTTAACTATAGTTCTTTTTTTCCCTAATAGCTTTGAAATAAAATTTACATATGATAAAATTCACCTTCTAAAGTGTACAACTCGGTGATTTTGAGTATATTCAGAGAGTTATGCCACCATTATCACTAATTTTATAACATTTCATCGCCCCCAGAGGAAACCTTGTGTGTAAGAGAAAACTATCCCTGTTTCCCCATCTTAGTTCCTAATAACCACTCATTTACTTTCTGTCTTTATGTTTCCCTATTCTAGATATATCATACAAATCTAATTGTACAATATTTATTTTTGTTGGGGTTCGTTTCTTACATTTAACATATTTTCAAATTCTTCTTTGTAGAATGTATCTATCCTTAATTCAGTTTATTGTCAAATAATGTTTTATTATATGGATGTACCATATTTTTTAATCCATTCATCAATTATGAATATTTGGCTTGATTTCATTTTTAGGTTATTACGAATAATGATGATCTGAACTTTGTATGCAAATTTTTTCCTAGGCATATATTTTTGATTCTCTTGGTTTTATACTGAGAAGTAGAACTGGTGAGTCATATGGTAACACTATATGTAACTTTTTGGGGAACTACTAAACAATTTTCTAAAATGTTTGGTCAGTTTACATTTCCATCAGCAGTGTGTGAGGATTCTAATTTCTCTACATCCCCAACAACACTTGTTTCCTTAGTTTTAAAAAATTAATTCTAGAGTGTTAAGTAGTATTTCATTGAGTTTTTCTGTTTATTTTTTATTTTGTTTGTTTTGTTTATAACTGAGGTATAATTAATATGTAACATTATATTAGTTTCAGATGTACAACATAAAGATTCAATATTTTTATATATTGTGAAATGATTACCATAGTAAGTCCAATTAATATCCACCACCATACATAGTTCCAAATTATTCTTCTTGTGATGAGAACTTTTAAGATTTATTCTCTTAGCAACTTTCAAATATGTAATACACTATTATTAACTGTAGTTACCATGTTGTACATTAATTATATCCTCATAACTTATTCATAACTGGAAGTTTGTACCTTTTGAGCCCCTTCACCCATTTTGACCACCCTTCACCCCCCAGTCCTGACAACCACCAATCTGTTCTCTGTATCTTTTAGCTTGGTTTTTTGTTTGTTTTAAATTCCAAGTATAAACGAGATCATGTTTTACTTGTTTTTTGCCTGTCTAATCTTATCTCATTCATCATAATCCCCTCAAGTTTCACCTATGTTGTTGAAAATGGTAAGATTTCATTCTTTTTATGGTTGAATAATAGTCCATTGTGTATTATAGCACAATTTCTTTGCCTATTCATCCATCGATGGGCACTTAGGTTGTTTCCATATTCTGGATATTGTAAACAATGCTATGATGAACGTGCTATGCATATCTTTTTGAATTAGTGTTTTCATTTTCATCAAATAAACACTCAGAATTGGAATTGCCGGATCACATAGTGGTTCTATTTTTTATTTTTTATTTACAAAAAATGTAAAAGTTTTCATTTGCATGTCCCTAATGACTATTTATGTTGAGCATCTTTTCATGTTTTTATAGGTTATTTGTTTATCTTCTCTGGAGGAATATCTATTTAAAACTTTTGCCCATATTTGAGTTGACTTGTCTTTTTATTGATCTGAAGTAGGTCTCTTGGAGACAGCATATGTATGGGTCTTGTTTTCTTATCCATTTAGCTACCTTATATCTTTTGATGGGAGCATTTAATCCATTTACATTTAAAGTGATTATTGATAGATACATAGTTGTTAACATTTTATTATTCATATTTATATTTTTTCCCCTTAAAGAAGTCCTTTTAATATTTCTTGTAACACTGGCTTGGTGGTGATTAATTCCTTTAGCTTTTTCCTGTCTGGGAAGCTCTTTAACTCATCTTCAATTATAATTGATAGCTTTGATGAGTAGAGTAGTCTTGGTTGTAGGTCCTTCCTTTTTTTAATCACTTTGAATATTTCCTACCAATGCCTTATAGCCTACGAAGTTTCTGTTGAGAAATCAGCAGACAGTCTTATGGAATCTTCCTTGTAAGTAACTAGCTGCCTTATCTCTTGCTGCTTTTAGGATTTTCTCTTTCGGAAGAAAAAAGAGGGGAGAAAGAGAGAAGGAGAAGGAGAGGAAGAGGGAGAGAGAAAAGAAGGGAGAAAATAAAGGCAGAGAAGAAGAACAGGAAATTAGTAAAAGAATACAGAGCCAAACTGAATTAGTTTGTTATAGCCAAAGGTGCAACAGTTTGACCTCTTAAAAATAATTAAATAAATGCTGATGGTTTAGGATTATAACCTGTAGAATAAAATAAATATCCATGAGTTCATATTAATATAAGTAAATAATCAACTAAATTAATAGACGAGAAACTTATAGTAGAATCTCAGTTAACAAATGTAAAAGAGAGAAATAGAAATTTACCATTATGCAAACATCTTAGTAACAATATGCAAACATCTTAGTAACAATATGCAGACAAAATCCAGTTATAAATATTAATATTAGACAAAATAAGTTTGAAGAAAAACAATGTTTTTAATCTCAAAGATTCTTCCTCAAAATATTTGTTAAATAAGCAGAGAAAGATAGTAATTTTAGAGTTGAGAAACGTACCAAAACTACCATATCAGAGAGGTCAATTTAATGTCAGTAAAAGGCATAACTTTTTAATCTTATGATAGGATGCGCAGAGATGCTACAACCTTATTTTCACAGTATTCTTTTAAAAATACATAACCTTTATCCAATTATGAAAAAAATTGCAGATATTATGCCATTCAATTCAGTCTTTGTGGCATTTTCAGGATTCATGCGTAATTTCGATGATGAAAAGTAGGGAATTAATGCATTCCAGCAAAGGGAAGTTTATTTTATTTTTTTTAAATTTATTTTTAAAGTATAGTTGATATACAAACATATTGGTTATGTTAGTTTCAAGTGCACAATATAGTGATTTGACATTTTTATACTTTACAGTGTGATTCCCACTAATTATAGTAATCATCTGTCATTTAGTAAACTTACCTCAATATTATTGACTATATTCCTTTTTTCCTTTTCACCCATTTCCCTTTCTCATCCCTTTCTAGTAACCATCCTTTTGGTCTTTGTTTCTATGAGTCTGTTTTAGTTTTGTTTGTTTGTTTTGTGTTTAGATTCCACATATAAGTGAAACCATACTGCAAAGGAAGTTTAAACAATTCAATCATTAAAATGCATATATATATATAAGTAAACAACACTTACCCAATTTAGCTGCCCAAAGTTCTCCAGTTGACACTGTTCGGAATATGGTTTGAAAATAAGTTTTTATTCTTCATCAATGAGATATAAAACTGTCCTATTTATAATTCAAAGCTAAAATACTTATCAGTTTTCCTAAATCTATCAACTAGTATTTATTCAGTAAGACTTATACATTGATTGACTTTAGTGCAACATGGAATGTAATAATTGAAAGACATGTTCATCAAAATCTGGTTACAGAGCTTATAAAACTTTCCTAGAACAATACAAATAGAAAGTTTCAAAACTAGAATTTAAAAAATTAAATCCTAAGATAGTATAAAACTATACTCTTTTCACTGCAATATTGCCCCTCTAGCAATTCAGAGATCATTACTATTAATTTATACTTGAAAAATAAGTTCACATTTTATATTTGTTCTCATTGTATTCTGGTGGACTTAAAATGTTAGGCATAATTTAATTTATCTTTAATTTAATTTCAGATTTAAAACATAAGGAAAATATTATTAGCTTAAGAAGAGTAAACTTTCTTTTAACACTCCTCTATTTAAGACAGAAACTCAATGGTTATTTTGTCAGTGAATTAATATATATAGCATCCTCACCTTCACCATTTAGATTCAATTGTCAAATGCTTTTTTGTCTTGTCCAGGGCCAGTCACACTCATATATTCATATGTAATCCTTGAACACATTATTTTTTGTAAGTTTGGAAGGAACTTTACCTAATATATTTCTTTTTATGTTTCAACTATTGATACTTTAACTGTCAGATCAAACATCCAAGATTTATTATCACTTTCCCATATTCTGAGAGTATCTGTTAGAAACATATTATTACTCATATTTTGTATAGTGAGATAACTAGAGGTCTAGAAGTGCCTAGGTGCTATAGATGGAATATGAATGAAAAATAGATATTAAATTATTATTTCTTTAGTACATTTTAATTTTAAACATTAGAAACATTTAGAATGAAAGTATTACATTCCTTTGTAAAAATCTTATCAAGAGTAGCATCAGAAGTCTTTAACCTCTTTTCGTTATGTGACATATCATGAAGCAATATCTTTCTTATGCCTTTCTAAGTTTGTATAAGCTTCTGACATTTTATCCTTTGTGTTTTCAATGTCGTGAAACATTTTATATTTTTCTAATATGAAGCTTTTGCCAGCATCACTTCCTCTGTGACATCTTTATCCATTTTATCACAATTGCTTTTTATCATTTATTTCCATTTTTCATTTGACTGAGTTTATTTTGTCAATCTGACTGCATATCTAGGGTCCTCTAAAGAGTGGCATTGTCAACATTCCTACACTCAGTTCTTTCTTCTATAATTTCATTTATGTTTGATTTTAATTTCACTTTCAGCATTATCACTTTTCATTTTTTTGCTGCACTTTCATCTTAGTTGACCAGTTCCCTTTTTTATTATCTATGTTAGGAAAATGTCACATGAATTTATCACTGGGAGAGAAGGAGGCAACACAACTACATGCTTTGCTGACTGTGTGTAAACTGAATAACATGCACATAGATCAATCCCTGTTAGACTTTGAAAAAACTGACATAATTGGTCACAGATCATTATGTGTATTTATTACTTACTTTGTGATTCATGGACTACATAGATAGCAGTAAAATTTGTACTTCACACAGTTATTCAATTAATAGACCTTGGTAACTGAAAATTGAACCATATTGTTGGAAGACTGGTATTATTTAATTAAACCATGGACACTAAAATTCATGCATATCATAATGATTTAAAGCAAGCATTACTAATAATTTCTACAACAGAAAAGTATGGAAATACAAATAAAAAGATTATTTTTATTAATTTTTCAATAGGTATTAATAAACAAGATATCCATAAGATCTTGGTATGATAGGTACTTTTGGGCCTTTAGCGTGTAGAGTGGATTTCAGAATTTAAACATAATTAATATTTTGTCTTCCAATTACCTGAGTCTTGATGTTAATAAGATTATAATAGCATCAAATATTACTAAAAATAGCACATATTCAATCCAAAGAAATTAAAATGATAAGCATTTTTAAAATTAAAAAATTACGACTAAGACTAGAGTTTCCTACCACTGATTAACTGGAAAATGCTGATAACATTGGTGATAACTTTCTTACATCCTAGTTCCATGAGTGAGAATACATAGACACTAAAATCTTAATTCATCTTTCAATTTGACATACACTATTAAATAAATCATATTGCTCGTACTCAAAAATTTAACTTAAGGCATTGACCATATAGATTATTTTAAGCGTACAACCACAGGTGTGCATTTTTAATTAATTTTTTCATTTTCTCTTCTCAGCAATCTACTTAACCATGAAAAACACCGACATAATACATGTCTTTAGTATTGAAAATCCTTTTATTTTACCTGTCAACTATAAAACAATATATACATAAATGTTGTTTAATAAAAAGAGTTGTTTCACTTTAAATATAGTATGATCAGACATGTGAAAGACATTGGGGCTTGGGTTAAATGCAACCTGATATACAATCACAGAAAATACTTGTTGGAAAAATAAACAAGCCAAAGCTCAAGAAGAGAATGCAAAGGTTCTTTGACCTTCCCGTTCACCCACAGAGGGAAGTACTATAGCCAGGAATTGCAACTGGACACTCAAAGGATTTGCAATTGTAGGAATTTCACATTTTCACTCTATCTTCTACTTATAACCTTTTCAACAAGTTATATGTAGACTACTGGGCCCAAGAAGGCAGGGTTTAGACTCTACTTCTTTAGATAGTTTTTCTTGGAAACATAGCTTCTCAATATCTTTGGTACCTTGGAGAAATGACAGCCACTGTACTCTGCGAGAGCGAGCCACTCTTTTTATGGGATGACTTGGTGGAAGCCCACTATGGCAACAGATGGATGGGACAGGATGGATCCAGCTATTTTTTTTTTTTTAAATAAATTGAGGCAAAAGGGATATTAGAAAGTAGGAGAAATGCAGAAGCAGCTTCCTTTCTTTAAATCTTTTTTTCTGTTCTCAGCATCACTTTGGCACTACCATTTACCCCCAGCATTCAGCTTAATTTGGCATGCCAAGAACTAGGCTCCCATAAACTTTCAAAAGTTCCAGCCTCAGGTGGTTGTTGCTCATTCATCAGAAATATGAACCCAATATCTGAGGGGATTAGTCCCTGAAATCTTGATGTACCTAAAGTATTTTAGTTACTGAATTTTGAATTTTGATCTGATAAATATTATATATTAAAATATATTGAGGGAATGGAAAGTGTGTATGTGTGTGTGTGTGTGCGTGTGTGTGTGTTGGGTGTTGCGTGAAAATAAGCTAAATCAAATTCCAAAATTAAAAGTAAAACTCAAAACCAAAACAAAAAAATATAACATGAATAAATAGCAACATTAGCATATTTAGACATGTGGAAAGTAACACCATAGCATCAGATAAAAAAGTAAAAATTATAAATGGAAGAGGAACAGGGGACATATTTTTAACAAACCTTACTGAATTATTTAACACTTTAAAGTAAATGCATGTTATACTTTGACACCTTTATAAAAATAAAAAATTAACTAAATTCAAGAAACTAATTCCACACAATAATGTTTAATTACCCAATAACCGGAAATATGAAATTAAATATTATAAACTTGAAGCCATTTCCATTAAATTCAAGAATAAGATACTGATGTCAGCTTTTACTAATATTTTTAGCATAATTTTGGAGATTTTAGCTAATATTACAAAGCAAGAAAATTTTTAAATTCAAACATTGTAAAAAAGTTGATAAAAATCAGGTTGTGAATTAGAATCAAGGGACTCTTATAATCACCATCAACTAAACACAAAACAATTGCAAATGCTTGTGCATGTAATATCTTGGCCAGAGCTATTGATAACTTTACTTCAATTGAGTTATGTATATTTCTGGAACTAAACATGTTGAGTTTAACACAATACCTTCAAAAAAAGACTATGCTATGATTTGGCATTGAAAAAAAGTTATTTTGTAAAAAAAGACTTGGGAAAGATAGTGGGAATTTATATTTGATATAGCAAAACTGATATTTGTTATTTGAGAAATGTCAACAATTTTATGTTTCCTAGCAAGAAAAAAAATACACACAATAGTTTATAGGATCTGGAAAAAAAAGAGAATCTGTGATATAGTTTGTCATTTATATGTGAGCGAAAGGATTTGCCATTACAAGCTGTGTGGTATTTCTAAAGACAAGAGACATTGCCAGCCTTTTGGAATAGATTTGAAAAAAAGCAAAGCAACAAGAGATTGATTTGACAAATTTATTATTTGTACATCATGCTCATCAAAGAAACAAACATTATCTTGTTAGAAAAGTCCACTAATTTTAAACAGAGACTACTTAACTTACAGCAAAATGTGATTTCTGTGAGAAAAAAATGAATTATAATTATTCAAAAGTGAAATGCTGATAAAGCCCTAGCATACTTCAACATATGTAGAAAGTACACTGCCGAGCCTAAAAATGCTAAAGATGTCAATACATCAGCATGAGTACAAAAATCATTTCTACAGAAGAATAAAGCCATCTCCAATAATTTTATCGTGAGAGGGAAAACTGTTTGGATAAAAGCTGAAAAAGAAGAGTAAGTAAACATAATTAGGAATAGCCATAGTAAATATAATTAGAACTACATCTATTTAATTAAATTTGTATTCAAATATTTTCTACAATGTAGTCATAGTAAATATAATTAGAACTATAATAATTTAATTTGTATTTAAGTATTTCCCATAATGAAACTTTAGACTGAGATGATTTAAATGTCTATTTCTGTCTAATATTTAAGGATGACAAAACAATATCCTTGGACAAACTCATAAAGTAGAGAGGAAAAGAACACTACCGAACTCGCCCATATTGCAAAGCCAGTCTCACCTCTTTTCTTTTATTTTTATTAAATTTATTGGCGTGACATTGCTTAATAAAATCACATAGGTTTCAAGTGTGCAATTCGGTAATACATCAGATGTACATTGCATTGTGTATTCACCACTCAAAGTTAAATTTCCTCCCATCACCATATACTTGACCCCTTTACCCTTATCTACCTCTCCCTTCCTCTCTTCCCTCTGGTAACCACAAGCAACTCAAATTGTGCTCTAGAAACAAAACAAAACAAAATAAAACAAAGAAAGCCAGAGCTTATAAAGGCATAAAGCCCAACTTGTAACAAAAGAAACTTTTACTATTGGCTGTATAACATGGCGTAATGACTAGTTTAAAAAGAATTGGTTAGGTCTGAGGTAAGCAAGTTCTAGGATGTGCTTCCATGGCAAGCATAAAAGCTTAAGAGATCAAATCTCATTAGATCCTCTATGCAAATGAAGGGTGCTGGCTGTTGAAGGGAATTGGCTTGTTTCAAGGTGAAGAGTGCAGATTGTCTTGTTGCCATGGTGAGGAAGAAGTAAAGTTCAGGATATGGTTTCACTGCTGGTTCAAAATTCCAAAAGTTCATAGATGAAATGAGCATAAGGAAAACTTCACTATGGCCTCCTGGCTTCATTTTAGTTTTCATCACATAAATGGCACTATTATGACAATTTCCACTCACAGTGTGCATGATTTTTTATACTGAAAACTATAAAACTTTGCTCTAAGAAACTGAAGAATACATCAGTAAATAAAGAGATAACCAAAATTAGATATTACTTCATCCTTACTAGAACAGATATGTGAAATTGGAACTCTCATTCATTTTTTATGAAGTGGGAGGGAGTGTAAAGTATAACAACTTGGCTGTCCGTATATAGTATCCACCCTCCGCACCCCCCGCCACACACACACTCATTTCTACTCCATGAGCCAGCAATTCTACTCTTTAAAGTTTGTTATGGGTTGAATTGTTTCCCTCAAAAAACAATTATGTTGAGATTCTGACTCCCAGTACCTCAGAATTTGACTTTATTAGAAATTTAGGTGTTGTAGGTATAATTAAGTCAAAATGAGGTCATACTGGAGGATGGTGTGTTCCTAAGCTGTTATGAGTGACGTCCTTATAAGAGCATTGGAGGCAGAGATTGGAGTAACTGCAAACCAAGTTATGCCAAAACTTGTCAGCAAACAATCAGAAGCTGGGAAGAGGCAAGCAAGTGTTCTCCTATGGCTTTTGGAGAAAGTACGGTACTGCCAATGATACTTTGATTTTGGACTTCTGGCTATAGACCTGTGAGACAATAAATTTCTGCTATTTTAAGCCACCTAAGATATGGTACTATGTTACAACAGCTCTAGAAAACAAATATGGTGTTTATCTAAGAAAAACTAATATATGTCAACAAACAGACATGAACGAGAATGTTTATGTCAGCTTTGTTCACGACAGACCTCAGAAAGAAAGTAATAAACAAAAGTTATGATCAGAAAAATTATATTCTACAATGTAATACTACTCATAAATAAGAAATAATGCATTATAGATACACTAATCAACATAGGCTAATCTCTAAAACTATATGTTAACTATTTCATGATCCTGTTGGTATGAGCTTCAAGATCAAGCCTGAGGAAATTTTTGGGGGTGGTCAAAAATGTTCTCTGTCTTGAGTTCTGTTTCATCCTCCACCTACCACTTCCTAGTTTTCTTGTACATTTCAGATTTTGTCTCCTTCACTGTCTTCTCTCCCACCACATCCGTCATAGTGGCCTCTTCTGTTTCTAAAACTTGATGAGCAGACTCATCTCAGAACCTCTGCTTCTATGAATATCTCTGCCTGGAACCCTCTCCCTTAAGAGATCATATGGCTTTCTCACTTGCCACTTTCATCTCTACTGAAATGCTTCACTTTCAAGAGGTCTTCCCTCACCACCCTGCCTGAAATCATTTTCTTCATTTTCTCCCTGCTTTATTTTTAGACACAGAATTCATCAACACCTATAAGTGTGTGTGTGTGTGTGTGTGTGTGTGTGTGTGTGTAAAGGATCTCTTTTTCTTTCCTGTCACACAATAAGTCCTAAATAATTTCTTAAATGACTAAACAAATGAATAAGCTCAGTTGTTTATTAACTTCTAGAGAAGCCAAGGGAGTATTTTTAGCTTTTACATTCACTGGTTGTAAGGTAATCAGCATTTATAACTAACTCCATGGGCTATGATGTTTATTTAGAACTCAGGAGGAATCAAGTAAAAATGGAACAAATTATTTCATGTGTTGTCTTTTTTTAAACCAAAAGTAGCACCTTTTTTGAAAGTAGTTACATAACTAAACACATTTTTTTTTAAAAAAAGCTCCCACAGCACATAAGCCACCTAACACAAAAATTAAGTAAGATTGAAATTCATTAAATGGAGGCCTGAAAAAAAATTAATTTGATATTCTGTACTAAAAGAAAGAAAATAATTTTTTTCCTATCACAAACAAGAATAAGCAGGAGGAGACATACTTATTTTGAATTAATATGCTAATTTCTGTTAATATAAGACATTCGTTGTTAACTTTAAAAAGAAAAGTATTCATGGATTAAAAATAGTAAAGGACAAACCAGTTAAAACATTATAAAGTAATATGCCTTTCATAACTTTAAAAATCATTGCATTAAACATGCTATATATCACATAATATTAATAAATTATTATTTTCAAGGGGATAGCAATATTAATAATATTTTTTTCACTGTCTTAGTGTTACAGTAATTCTTGTAAAACAAACTAAGTAAAACATGAAATATAATACTACAGCACAAAAGGCACAGAAAAAAGGATAATTTATTATTTAAAGCATGTGTTGCTTGACAGATTGTTACCAGTAAATTTTAACCTTATTTGAAAATAAAAGAAGAAACAACTATGACCATTAGGCACACAGTGATGAGTGATTAAATTTAAAATATATACACATCTTTTTGCCATTAAAACTTTTATTGTTCCAATTTCTGGAGAGAGAAAACCTAGGTGCTTCTCACTTACAGATTATATAGAGAAAACAAGAAAAAAATTTATATATATATCTAGACGCTAATTTTGAAAAGTTAAAAATTAACAATTTTTTTACTACCATTATAGGTCAAAAGATATTGTAGTTAGTTTTATTTGTGTTTAAATTTATTGAGGTTAAATAAATTTATTGAGGTTAAATTTATCACTATACACTTTATGGACTTGTATCCTATCAGTCATAATAATGTGATCTATGAACCATTCTCTTTGCCATTTGTTAAAGTATAAGTAGGTAGTGTAAAGTATATAAACACGTATCTCAGCTCCACATTGTGTGAACTTGAACAAATGAAATAGATTCTCTGATCTCAGCTTCCTCATCTATACAGATAAGCACCCACAGAAAAAGCATAACATTCTTTAGTTCTTTTTAGATTTAAATGTATACATCAATTATTTTATAAAAAATATATAAAAATATTATTATTGTTCTTTTCTTTTATCTGACAGGGAAAATATTATCTTCTTAGCACAATGTTTAGAAAAGAAAATGCATTTGTTAAATGTTTGTTTAATAAATGATTTATCAATTCTTCTGGTTGTATTTGCTCTCACCACACAGAAAATGTCAAAAAAGTTGTTTTCTGATTATTAGATATTAAAATGATCACACCATCCCTCTAGAAATTTTAAATTAACATAAAGCTAATGTTTGAATGCAAGGTAAGACCTTTCTACTAAGTATATTCCCAAGTATCAAGTTCATGTGTGTGATTCTCTGTACACCCCTCTGTAGTCCATATATTTTGCATAATGCATGCTATTTAATGTTTAAACAATGAGAATGAAATAAATAAAATTTAAGTGAACAATTTTTATTACTTTGTAAGTGAAATCAGCTCATGGTAATTTTAAAAATAAACTCAATAGTATATTTCATATTCCTTTTGTTCTTTTCAAAATGGAAGTTTTTGACCTACTCATTCATGTGAATAATATACCAATATAGGAAAATTTTATAATCAACATGATATACTTAATGAATACATTTCTCTTTATTTATTAATAGCAAAAATGTCTGTTATTACTAGATGTTCATATCAATTTAGTAAATACAGTAGTAATACCTTTAATTACTAAAAAGACTTTCTAGTAGATGAAATAGTAGTAATAGAAAACTAGTAATATCAAATAAAATAATTAGACCCACCAGCATCTGTACATAGTTTTCCTACAGGTTATTGGTTCTCTTTTTTATTTTACTCCCTATGTAAAATAACACCACATTTATTTTTCTGAAGATAAAATGGTGAAAATTTGTAATATTACCTGTCTATATAAGAAATTTTTAGAAAATACCTACCTAGAATGTATTACCCACTATAATTTAGAAAGTTACTAACAAATCAAATATTATTTACAGAATTCCTAGAGTAACTCTTTGACGTCCTTTATCTGAGAAAGCCAGGTGAGGTGAGCCTGGCTAGTCCAGTTTCCATTACAATGCTGTATTGTTTCTTATCAAATTCTAGGCTTTGTGGAGAAGGGCATCAAATGCCAAAATTATTTATTAAGTAATTTTTGTGGTTGAACATCATGGTATATCCAAAATGTGATCAAAGATGTAATGGAAGTAGCAGAGCCAAAAATGGAGTGAGGGCCTAAACAAAAGAAAAACACACAGAATGACACTTAGTTTCTGTACATTTACTAGAGAGATAATGACATCTTGCAACTGTTATATACATTCTTGTGAAATGCTCAATTGGGATGGGAATGCAGGGTTGGTCTGTTTAAGTGACCAGAATGAGACAGAGACCAGAGTATATACCACACACTCCCTCTCTAAGGACATATGGCTATACTGTTTCAATTTCCAAGCAAGTCAGTCCAGGTGACTTAAGCTCCAAGTCAATTATATTACTTTTTATAGTTACTTCACCAATTAGATTAAAAATTTTCCCAAATGAAACTATCCAATGGGACTTTGCTCCTTAGCTATTTAAACAGAAGGTAGATGACCATACTATAAAGGTGCAATACGGAGTTTTCTTCTACAAAGGATCTCCAAGATGCCTATCTCAGTTAGAATTCTACAGTTCCATAAAATTAAAAAGTATTAGGAAAAATCTTCATATTTATATTTTGGCCAGAAAGTATGTTATTTTGTATGGACTTATCATCATAATTATGAACTAGTTCAGAAAGTATATTATAAACTTTAGTAATTCCTAGCCTGAAACTATACAAGCAGAGAATTTCCTTAGAGAATTTTGACTAATACATTTTCAGGTAGTGGGCCTTTTAATTATACTCATTTAAATTTCTGTGCTAAATTTAATCCTTACTTAGTGAAGGTAGAGTTTCAAGAATACAATTTGAACCAAAGGATTTTAGACTTTTTTTCATAAGATTATGGAGAAATAATCAACATTTTAAGCACCATTGATTTAAAACGTGATAATAAAGAGAGGAGTGGGTTAAAGTTTCTTTGTCTTAAGAGAAGTTTCTAAACAAAGATATTTAAAACTAACTGTTTAGAGTGGTAGTTATGCACTGTTAAGAGCTCTTCAGTATTTTAAAACATCAATCTCATCAATCTCAGAAAGAATAGATTAACAAGGATTTATAATAGATTATACTTTTCTTTAATGAAGCAAAGCACATTTTTGAGTGGACTCGGTTGACATAGTTTAAATAATGCATGTGGAATATAACTGTTTATAATTTTGTATGAATATTTAAGGTAAAATATCCATCATGAAATGAATAGTGATAAATCTTACTATATTATAATTTTATTTACAATTTACTAACTATAAGTGTAAAATACGATTAAAATAATAAACAAACATAACAAAATACCTAAAAATCTAATTTCTATAGAAATATAGAATTGTATTATCTTTATGAATTAATGTTTCACTAATATGTACATAGATATAAATCAAAAAGAGAAAAATAAGCTAGTTAGAAGTAAATTTTATTCTACTATATCAAATGTCTGAAGAAACAGGACAAGATTTTTTTAAATGCCATTATTACCAAATATAACTTGATAAATTAAATTTTGGAAACAGACTCTTAGTAAATTGATTTTAATCTGTACAGAATAAAGTCTGAATATGGGCCAGATTCATAACATACTTGTAATGTAATTCAAATTAGATCAAAGTTATTTCATTGAAGACTTTTAATAAATCTATTTATAATATAATGAATTGATTGTAGGATA
Organism: Pteropus medius; assembly: GCF_902729225.1. NCBI lineage: Eukaryota > Metazoa > Chordata > Mammalia > Chiroptera > Pteropodidae > Pteropus > Pteropus medius. The sequence continues at coordinate 24,916,727 of NW_024346667.1, read as the reverse complement.
AGTAGCAGGATATCTTTCTGAGATATGCCAGAGATATTCATATAGGCAAAGATTTTTTCTTTCCTAATCAAGATATAATTTAACATGTCTATAATTGCTTGATGAAGGAGACATCAAATGTCATACCTAATTACAAGGTAAGTCTTAAAGAAAGCCAAATTCTAAATTCTTGAGAAAAACATGATGGTATAACTTAATTTAAATAAAAATTTGCATTTTATCTTATTCATATAAAACTGTTAAAAATATTATGTGTGTGCATGTTCTAGAGTTTAAGAACGACAAAAAATACCTCAGTGAATTAGAATGGGATTACGTGTGCACTTCTGCAAAATTACCATTTCATTGATCTAATTTAGTTTTATCATAGTTAAAAGGTGAAAATTAATAATGAAAAGTTCTATAGAGGCTTATCTAAACAATTTTAAACAACGTGCTAATTAATTATAGTTTAATAGTGTCAATAGTTGTAAAACTACGAACATGGCATTGATTGCCAATGTTTTATGTTGAGGGTAAGTATTCTATATTTTTTCATGACCTGTATTGGTTAAGACAAACAGTAGCATTATTTGAGTGCCTGATATGTTCCATGTATTTGTATACACTTTCATTTTATTCTCACAAAAACTGAGAGCTAAAAATCCACAATCTACTTATGTAAAAACTGAGGCAAATAGTCAGGATATAAAATAATTCAGTTTGTTTTAAAAGGATGTGGGAATTTTGAATAGAATAGTAAGTCGGTGAGAATCATGATGTTTTGTGGCAATGAGTAGAATGACCAGACTTCTCCATCCAGCTAGGATAATCCTGGTTTACACCTATTAACTGAAGGTGATTATTAATCATGCCTATTTCACTCTCAAATGTCTTCCAGTTTGGGTGACAAATTGTATGATCACTGGAGCAATGCAGAACCATGACAGGCTTTTTAGTGGGATAATGACATGATGTGAGCAATGTTTTAGAAAGATTAATTTGAAAGAAATGTATAGGAAAGAATAAAGATAAGAAAGACCTGAAGCACAGAAACCAATTAGGTGCCTATTTCAATCATCACAGGAAACACACAGAAAATCTGTACTAGGACAATGACAATTGAAAGGAAACTATATACTACAAGCTGAATAAAACAATATTACAGATGTAAAATATATACTACAAGCTGAATAAAAAATAAACAGGACTTGGATGCTAAGTACCTATGATGAGGGAGACTGAGGAATTAACGGTAATTACAGTTTGGATCTTGAATGACTGGAAATATGCCACTAACATGTGGAAGACACCGTGACTGTGTTCTTAGTCTGGAAGCATGTTTATTTACTTACTTTTTGAGAAACTGCTTCAATTATTATGAATTCTTACAGTTAATACTTTCCTGCAAATTATTCCACTTTGAGTACTACGATGCCAATTTATATTTGTCCACAGGATTTCTAGCTATATAGGTCACTCTTATGTGTACAGCTGACTTAAAAAAACCCATATTAACATGAAAACCCATATGTCCTGATATTTTCACAATTGATTTTTCTCCCCTCTTTGTTTATATTATACTTCATAGCAAGCTGCTCTCCCCCAGCCCAAACAGTATTTTTTAAAAAGTTGTTATGCTGTCTATCATATTTTCTCACATGATCAATACTGTATATAATGTAGGTTAGAAAGCCTCCATTTGGGAGGCATCTTTGGAGTGAAATGGATTGTCTACTTCTCTTTATGCTTATATCAACTTTTTTATAGTTCTTATAATTACAAAATAATACATCATATTATAATCATATTTTAAATCATTTTTCTCTCCTATTATAAAAATAAGTCCCCTAAAATGAGTACTATCTTTTCTCTTTTTGTTACTAATGCATCTCCAGTGCCTATTACAGCACCTGGCCCAAAGAATTGCTCAAAAAATCTTTCTATAATGATTAAAATGATAAATCAAATAATAAAATCCCTCCTTTACATTTCATATCAAGCTCTTCCTCTAAAGTCTATAATTTGCTTATTTTAGCTTTATTTATATAATAATATTAGTCAATCTAATTCATGTATATATTTCAGGCAAATATAAGTGTAAATGTAGTTTAGAAGCAAATTCTATGATTTGTAAGATAGTCTGTATCATATTTGGGAATAGACTTGAATCATGGGTAAAGTCGAATTACTATCCAGTCATACATCTTTGTTAAAGTATTTTATGAAAATGTTAAGGTTGGAACAAATGCAATGAACATTTGTAGGAAAAAATATGAACTTCTGTAATAGATGAGGTGGAGAATGTAGAGAAACCTCAGTTCTGGTTTAATTAGGATTGATTAAATGTTAAAATTATAATGAAACAAGGGAACTGAAACTATTAATTGAACACAAAGATAGATAATAAAGCAGGTTGTCTGTGAATTTAAACCGAGGAAGCCTCTCTGTGAAGTCAGCTAAGATTATTCTGGGCATATATTGTATAACTAAGAGAACCTTGTCAATTGCCTAGAGTAAATGTAAAAAACAGTGTGCCCATAAAAGGGCTGGATTTGAAGTAAAAATAAATAAATAACCAAACAAAACGTCGCATTATGTGTGCACTGAGTTGTCGCTTAAGTCTAAGGCATCTGATTATTTTAATGCTTTTTCATAAATTTTCTTTACTAGTTTGTCTTAATATTTTATGCTCAACAGTAAACATAGCAAATAGACATATTAATCTTCAAGACTCATTTTAAAATGTGTTATCTCTCTTTGTTTATAACTTTTAATTTCTTACTTATATTTCACTGGCTAATGAAACACTTTTATTTATTTAATCTAAAATGTCCTCAGTAATTTAAGCACTATGTAAAAGAAATATTTTGGCTAAGGTTTTATAAAACAGTTTAGTAACAATGTATTGTTATTCATAATCAATATGTTCCGTTGAGGATAATTTGTGTATGATTGTTTTAAATCTATAATACCTAAATTATAATTGTTCTAAATTTTTATTTCTATGATAATTATAATAGTTTAATCTCTATTATTAGGTAAAACAATTGTTCATAAGATTTAAATTCTATAGTACAGAAATATTTACCACAAGTTTTCTCTTATTAATAGATTATAGCTTCCTTATATATCTCAGATAGTTTCTGTTGATTGTTGCCATCATAAAGCAAGATAGTTCTTATCTCTTTTTAACTGACAGGAGGGAATATCGCATTGGTAGAAATTAAAATTTTTCAATTACTCTACTTCTCTTAAGCAAAACCACTCAACAAATACATTAAATTCAATTAATAATTGCTAATGATTACATGCGTGGCAAACCACTCATATTACTATTTAGTTATTTTAAATGGGAATATAAACAGCCTCTATGTAATAGTCAAATTTTGCACTTCTATCTGAAAAATTTGGCATACATTTTCTTAATTTTTTGAAATCTTACAAAGTGTGTTTGTGTCATTAACAACACAGTGGTAAAGGGGAACTGAATATATATCCATGTAAGACTAACAAGTATTGTTTTGTCAGTGTTTTTCATGTAAATTTAGTTTAAAATTTCTATGCTTCAGTCTAAATTTGAGGTACATATACTTAAGTTATCCTGGTTTACATCACTCTCTCCTACATTTATGAAGGATAAGTATAAACTAAGAACCAATAAAATGCTCTATAGCATAAGGTAAGACATCTAAGTCAATGACAGGAGGCTGAAACATATGAATCAAAGGGTATATTGCTTTCTCTCAGATAATAAATTTTTTTATCCACACTATTTCTAGATACATTGATTTTATTCTTAAACTACTAATAAAATATTAAATTAACCATCTATGAGATGAGTAATTAGGCATAATTAAAATTCTAGTAATTTTAAGACACTGCTTGATAAAATAAGCATTTTAAATGATTAGAATGAAATATAACAGGCTTGAAAGAAATTTACCAGATGAGGATGCTAATATTCTCACTGACAAAGTAAAAGAATATTTTACAAAATGTTGAATTTAGTGGGAAAATGTTCAGACCTTCATTTTTATTGAGCTTCACCTACGTGTTAGTTCTTCTTTTGGAGATAAGCAGAAAAATCAAAAAGGCTGGACTATTATTTAGGGATAGACAAATGCATAAATATGTAAATATGCATGTTTCTAAATTGTGTATTTACCGTGAGCAGAAAAATAAAAAAGGCTGGACTATTATTTAGGGATAGACAAATGCGTAAATATGTAAATATGCATGTTTCTAAATTGTGTATTTACCGTGAATCAGAAATTCTCATTACATTAAGGTTATCAAACTTATAAATTCTAGTTGTCTTCTCTGAGGTGATTATGAGCTAGTGATTAGAGAGAGAAATTAATAAAAAACTTTGAATAAAATCAGAATGAGCATCATGATAGAATTGTACAGTGGTTCAAAAGAAGGAAGAGTCAACAGTTTGCAAATTAAATAGTTTCATGAAAAAAATAGCTTTCATTATGCTCTTGAAGGATAGGTAGATTTTGAAAAAGTTAAAAGGTGTAGTGAATGACTACATTACCAAATATATTAATGCATTTATTTAGTAAATATATATTGAATACTCTTACAGGCAGCTCTCTAAACACATAGAATGCAGGTATGAGTAAATTGGGTCTTATCCTTAATGAGCTAGCATTCAAGTGGGAGAAGACATAATATGAATGAATGAATGAATGAATGAATGAGCAAATAAGATATTTTAGTAAGTCATATTAATATAGCCTGTGAAGAAAAAGTAGCAGTATAATGGTTAAGCATTGGTAGTATAGAGTATTAGCAGGCAGAAAAAGGCCACCCCATAGAGCTAAAATTAAGATCTCACCCATAGGGAAATCTGGGAGAACAGAATTTGGAAAGAAGAAGCATCAATTATGAAGGCACTAAACTGGGTATGAATTTCATATACTCAATGAACACCAAGAATGCTACAATGATTAAAACAATGCAGAGAAAGGAAGGAGTAGAATCTGAAATCGAAGATGTGAGTGCCTAATGGTGGAAGAACCTGTGAACAACGTTAAGTAATTTAAATTTAAAAAAAAAAAAATATATATATATATATATAAAATTTTAGCAAAGAAGGGACATAACATGACATATGTTTTTTAGAAGTAACTAGCTGATGTATGGAAAATGCATTTTAATAGAAGTAAGAGATTAAGTAAAGGCATCAGTTAGGCAATTAGATAATAGGTGATATATAATATCTAACATAGGTGGCGGTAGGCCATAGATGATGTTAGATTGATCTAAGGTATGTAGCGGTGACAAAATGAACTTACAAACTTCAGTGAAACTTATGCTGCCCAATTTTAATAGTGTGAGGGGTTAGAGAAGAATTAAGACAAAGCCAGGAGTTTTAACTTAATTTAATAGATAATAGTAACTTCTTAAAGGTTTTTTTGTTATTGATAATAGTGATGGCATTTTATTGTTTCTTCTTCAATACAATAATTAGATTTTTCTAAGCAAGTTGTCATGTGAGGTTTTACTGAAATTAAATTCCATGAAGTTTGTCTATTTTTTTGAAACTCCAGTGGATGATTGCTATATTCCCTGACTTGTTCTTAGTCAATACATGATATCGTTTGATCATCTCTCTGACTATCTTTATGATAACTTATCTTTCTGAGCTAAATGCTCATTATTTGATCCTGCCCCTCTAGCCCACTTTCAATGTGTATGTTGTCTGTTCCCAATTAAAGACACCCTTTAGGATGTAGAATCTCTCAAATTCTTGAATTTATGAAATTTAGTATATTTAATTCGACTTTCATTAAGAATTGGTTCTATCTATGAGCCAGGTATGGGCTAAGATTAGAGATCCTTTAATGAAATTTCTCATGGAGCTTATAGCATAAGAAACAGGATACATGCTTAAGTATGTAATTATACATAATGTAATAAAAAGTAATAATTTTAAGAAATTAAAGATGCAATTGACCATAATGTTGGGATGCCTAATTAGGACTGCAGTGCAAATTAGTAGTTGAAAGATGGTCACGGGGATGGGGAGTATGGCATAGGGAATGTAGTCGGCAGCAATGTAATGGTTATGTGCAGAGCCAGAGGAGAGAAAGAGCAATCAGGGGGATTGTTTTATAAACTATATAAATGTCTAACTAATGTCTTGTATACTTGAAACTAATAATAAAATAAAATAAAATGAAAAAAAAAAGACTACAAAGAATAGAATCAGAAATTCTTCCTAAAGAAAGCGACATCTAAGTCTGGATACAAAGAACTACAAAGTTAACAACCAGGTTTTGAGCTTTAACTCTGATAGATGGAGGTGTTGTTCAATGAGAAAAGAAATGTAAAAGGAGAAGATTTCAGCACGATAGATGGATTTAATTTGGGACATGTGTTTTAGATGCCTGTGAATTATTTAATTGCAATTGTTTAGTGAGGCATGTGACTCTGAACTCTGAATAGGGTCAACAAAATATAGAGGGTTGTGGAAGCAGTAGAGGAGAATTCCAAGACAATATGTAGAATAAGGGGGAAAAAAGAACGGTGATTCAATCCCTAAGAAAAAACTCAGAAAAGAAGAGAAAGAGTAAAAACAACAAAGGGAAAGTGGGAGGAAGAGGGAGGGAGGGAGGAGGAGAGGAGGAGGGAGGAATAAGGAAGGAAGGAATGAAGAAGAAGGAAGAAGGAAGGAAGGAAGGAAGGAAGGAATAAAAGAACAAAGGAAGGAGGAGGAGGAGAGAGAGAAAGGAAAGGACAAGAGAAGAAAAGCAAAGAAAAAATAAAGTAGAAGAAGCAACACTGAAAATGATCAGGCAATTTGTTTAAAACAGGAGGGTGTAATGTCACAGAAGCCAAACGAAGAATGTGTTTCAGTGCAGGAGTGGTCAACAGTGTTAAATGATTCTGAGAGATCAGGGAAGAAAATGTGACCTTGAGATTTATTGACCCTAACCGGAGCAGTTTCAAAATAATAATTTAGAGCAGACACTTTAAAGAAGGTAGTATTTGGAGAAATGAAAAATGAGAAAGTGGAGATTATCACTGGATTAACTTTAAGAAAGAAACTCTTCCTCTCTCATTCTATTCTCTTCCATGAACTTTATGCACATTATGTTTTTCTATACTAGATTACTTTATAAACCATAAAACAACCAGCTCTTTCATGCTCTATTTTTTTTGTTGTTGCACTTTTGTCCTCTGACGGAAATACTTTTTTCTCTTCTGTGAAGCAATCTTTTGTTTCTCCAAAAAGAAGTGATTATACTCTAACTCCTTTTATCATACCTCTACAAAATAATTTTGAAATGCTAAGGGTTCTGGAAACTATGGTGGTAAAGTGAAAGATTTTCTGAATTAGGCTTGGATTAATTCTGGTGTATTTCACTTATTTGATCTTTGACAATGGACAAATAAATTTATTTCTCTGCATTCCCTCAACCGTAAATCTGTGACAGTAATAATAAACTCAAAATGTCATAGTAAATTATAAGAGAAATACATTTCAAGGATCTAGCAGTGTTTGATGCAAAATATGTTCTCGTTTAATGCTAGTCCCCTCCCCCATAACTTTTTCTTAGCACTCTAGATGAAATTCCTTAGATATTTATTAAATCATTCGTTTCATCATAACAATTTAGGACTAACATGAGTCTGGAAAGAAAGCAGGAGGACTTTACAAAACTAGACTGGCTCACTAGCTTAAAAAAGCAAGGAGGCTAATTGCTGAAATGTAGCCATCTGGGCAAGTCATAATATTCAAAGGAGCAAGTAATTTGCCATCATTTTTAGGTATTTAGTATAGGATAATATGCAATTAACTAGCTATTGCTTAATCAAGTGGATCAAGAATAGAAATAGAGACTATGAGCAGGCAATACTTTGAAATTCATAGCTCAGGTATTTTATATATGTGATCAGTGTCCGCTGAAGGTACCAACCAGGGCTTAAGAATGAGTGTTAAAAGCAGAACTTTAGTTCCTAGTATGAACAACCATAAGGCTCGTACTCCACTGAGTTACTCAATGAGTACTCAATGAGTTAATGATGCCTATGCACATTGATGAGGGAGAGAGCTTTACTAAGTCTACCGATTCAAACACTAATATCTCCTGGAAACACCCTCATGGAGACACCCAGAAATAATATTTTATCAGTTATCTGGGCATTCCTTTGCCCAGTCAGGGTGACATATAAAGTTAACTATCACAATCAGCAAAGACCTCTCCGCTCACCATTGTCCCTGAGGAATCCAGGCTAACCAGTCAGCCACTATCTCAAATGTTGCCTTTTTTTTTTTCTTTTTTTTTTTGATAGAGAGAAAGGAGATCTGTAGGGTCTTGCTAAATTCTCAGCCCAGAAGTGACATATATCACTTCTACTCATAATTCTTTGTACTAAAATGGGCACACGAATCTACTCACACAGATCCACTTAAGACCACAAAGTGATTGAAACACATTCACATGAGGAAAGTTGAGATTTTGCTGTCAGCAGCATTAATGAATACAGAAGTATGCTGGAAAATCCTAACCTGTTACATAGAATTGTTTTCAAGTTTCTTTATTTGCCTTTTTTAAGTTTAAATATTTTCAATATAATATTAATAAACAGAAACAGACATTAATGGAGTGATACTGCAAAAAAAAAAAAAAAAAAAGTTTAGTCCTTAGTGCTAGCTAATACCATTCTTGGGAACAAACTGGGACAGCTGCTCTGGCCAATATGTTCTAGAAAGATCTTATATACAGGGAAGGCTAAAATGAGCAAGAAAAAAATCAGTAGTAATTGCTCACTTCACCAAACTGCTTCTCTTTCAGGATTTATCACTTTCTAACTTTGACATTTGACTAAATTTTACCTGTAATCTTTCATATATGCTTCTAATATTTTTATCTATGTTAATTATATCTATTATAATTTTAGTTAGAATTATTACTTTATACATTTTAATACATAAGATATTTATAAATATATTCCACACACACACAAAGGCTGGACCTTAATATGCCGCATCTTTTCTCATTGCTGCGCCTTGAAGTCTAGCAAGTAGCTATGATAGTTTGGGCAAAATTACCTCTCCATCTTGCCACATATATGGGTTGTTCCCACTTATAACAGTGTATATCTTTATGCATTATACTCTTTCTGAACTAGAGATTTATAGCCATATTTTCAATATTCTTTTAAATTCGGTGCTCAAAAAGTATACTATAAAAATGTCACTATGTATGCTTATTTTCAAAAAGGCCATTATTTTGATATTCCTAAGAAATATAGAAGTTTAAATAAAATACTGAAACCAGCTAATTCAAACAGTGATTTACAGATTCTAAGAGACAATATGTTTTTAAAATGTTGAAACGCAAATATTATATTTCGAAAGTCTTATAAGACCAACTCTAAACTATATTTGTTTTCATGTATTTGCTTAATACTTTAAATCTAACAATAAACATTAAAAATTTCCATTATAATTTTTTTACCTTTAGTAATTATATCATTGTTTCGAAACACAAAACTCTGGGTTTACACTGCTGTACTCTGTATTCTAATATGCAATACTAACTTTGGCCAATAGATGCCCTAAGAGATCTCTTAAACACAAGAACTCCAAGTATTGAAATAATGTTTGAGCATCAGTACGTTTTTATGCTTTATTTTCATAGTTCAGTTATACTTGTGAAAGAGTACAGTTTTAGATTCTAAAGACTCTTAAGATTACTAAGTACCAAATTACTTCTCCCAAACACTGATTATTAAAATAATAGAAAAAAAGAAAAGAAAAACTTTCCAGAATTGCTTTTAAAAATAACAGTGGAGGCAGTGATACATCTAATCCACTTAAATTGACTTATTTCTAATTTCAATAAATGCAGCAAAAACTATATTATATAAATATTTCTCTAAAGTTAATTTAATCGCAGAATATAAGTTTGAGTTGTAAAACATTTGCTTGAATTAGCTGGTACTTTTAGATTTTCCTGAGTTTACTACAATTTCTATAACAAAACTATCAGCAGTGTGCATTGAGCTCAGTTAATGGAAGTTATTTTAACTATTGTTTTTTTACTATATTTTTAACATTAAAGTTTATATATAGAAAAAAGATTACTCAGATATATTTGTTATATAAATCTGAGAAAATCGAATTATATTGTTTTCTCTCAACATTTAATTTACAAAAACTTATTCCCAGATTTTTTTTTTTTCTATTAAGCCAAGGCCTAAGTGATTATTTTATAGGCTATGTCCATAGCTGTCATCTTCCTAATGAGACTGTCCCAAATTGAATAGACACGTGGCCATATAAAAAACAATTTTAATTTATTCACTTACACTTATTATACAAATAATTCCTTAATTCTTCAGTTTCTTTGATACTCTCTTTGATAGAACAACACATTTTGACACCATCGCTATGAGCCTGAGAATTTGTTTATAGATGTATTGATAGAAGACAGTTTTATTGAAAGCATATTCTCATTGTTTTCATACTAAGAAAACAAAAAGTAAATGTTTTTTACCAAGCCAAAACAGAAAGGCAAAATATAGCTCTGGGTAAAACTTATAGTTGTATTGCTTGGGAGTCAGAGGATGTATGTGTATAAAGGAGCTTTCAAACGTGGCAGATAAAAGTGCATAAAATACAGAAAACTAGATTAGATAGCACAAACTACAAATTTGGTAAATCTGTCTGTGAATGTTCATTTCACTTGATATGCTTAGATAAAAAACAGTTTTATTTTCCCTTTCAATTTAGAAGATAAAACATAAAGTCAAAAATCCATGTTTTACATTCGAAAAAAATATTAGATTTACCGCTCTTTTCACACTCAGCACCATGGTATATCCTTTCATTATAGTCTACAGTTGTCCTTTGAATGGCCCATCAGAGTTAAATTCTAAAACCAAATTCAGAATTTGAATTTTTACCCCAAATTATTGATGATGATTATCGACAATAATAAACACTAGATTATTGACAATAATAAACAAATCTATTCCTTAAAACTCAATCTAGATTGTTCTGTTTAAAGCTGTAGGTTTTAGCTTTCCAGTTAAGCAGGATTTACTCAAACATGTTCTATCTTTTTTCTATTTAATGTTATCTCCACACAGACAGACATCAACCAATTTCTTGAACTTATAACTATTATCATATGATGCACTTGCCCAGGTTCTTGTGTAATTTGAAAAGCCCATTTACACAATGGGAATTAAAGAATTTATATGTCCATTGATCTGAGAATTTGAAGGATAGAATAAAAAGTTATATTCAAGTTTTAGCATGGTATTTCTGAAAAAGACCGCTAATCGTTTATAAAATTTACCATTTTGATGGTACATTCATGATTAAAATTATAAAGTCTTTCTTAGTGTATCTTCCTGAGTGCGAAAATACCAGTATGAAAAAAAAAATGACTTTCATGTTACTCATGATAGATATAACAATTTCTTATCCAAAACTAACACAATGCCTGCTCTATGATAGACAGTGAAAGGAAGAAAAAATAAACATAATCTCATCTTTCAACATATATTGAGAGTTTTAAAAATTAAGCTAATTTAATCTCATGAAAACTGTGTAGTTGATTGCAAATCCCACTTAGGTCAATAATGTGTATATGTGTGTAACTCAATAGCATTCTTCATTCTGTAGCTTTATATATTAGCATTTAGGTTTTGACTCATATATCATAAACCTTCTGTTCACATTTTAAAGGAAACATTTGAAAATCCTCTTTAGCCTATGCTTCCCCCCGCCAACCCCATTAATACACAAAGTGCATTTAAGATCACAATTTTGGGTTAACTAAGAAATTTAGACATAAGTGCATTATATAAAATTTCATTCAATAATATAATACTGTGTTTCAATATCCCATAACATGACAGCTATATCTCCAATAAATGTTTTATTAAAATAAAATAAAAGGTAGGTAATGACAGAGAGAGAAAGGCCCAGAAGGAGCAATAAATGGAAAGGAGGAAGAGAAAGAAGTAAGGAACATAAGGAAGAAAAACAAAGGAGAAAGTTAAAGAGAGGGAAATATATTTTCAAGTGTTAAATATTCAAATAAAGTTGTAAAACAATGTACATTTAACATTTGGTATGCTACTGAAACGCCACAAAGAAAGAGCATAGATTTAATTTTAGAAATTCTTTTTTTTATCAGAACTAATTGTTACATGTAGCATCCACTCTAAAAATATGATGTGCATATATGTATCAGAAGAAAGCGCAATCACGTATAAGCTCATTTTACGGGAAAGTTGAGCTCTCTAACATAGACACATTTTGTGCTTATGTTGTAATCTTATTGCTCTCTTTAATTAAGAAAGGCTTAGTCATTTATGGCTATGACTTTTTCCTGGCCCTGCTTTATTTTAATCCCCTAAAATTAAAAGTGAAAATTACCTAGAAAAAAAGCAGCGAGTATTTGCTTTTCAAAATAAACATGTTCTTAATTCGTAGCAAACCTTCTCATAATTGATTCAAAAAGAAAAATTAACAAAGCACACATTGTTATTACCTTTAGAGTATTTACAATTCTAATGTACTACAAATACATTAGAATAATTATTATTCGAAAGGAGCATATGAAATTTGATGACACTACAAGAGTCCAAAAATAGAGAACCAGAAGGCAATATGATTAAAAAGTAAATCTTTCATACAAGTATAAATATACACACAGAAGACAACAACACAATGAACTTCATAATTTCTGTGTGTTACATTTTAATATGTTCAGGTAAATTACCTAAATTGAAATCCTTAAGTAGATGTTGCTCATTCAGCTTTAAAAATATTTTCCTTGAGTATAATTACTTAATATTTCTGTTATCTTTCCAATGGCAATTTACAACTAAAAATCCATCTGATCACATTCTGCATGCCTTACATTTTATTGTTGCTTTACAATTACTTTAAATATCCTGACAGTAATTACACGTGTGATTATATGTGAGAATATTATAATATTGCTTATATGAAAGTAAGTGACGACTTTAATAGACCCATTCAGTCCTCTCTTAGTTTCATAGGTAAAACATTTTTTTGACCTCATTAGCTTCATCCTTGGTACTAGTCACTTGTCCCCTTTCTACACTGCCCAAACTACTTGTCCTATGGTACCATTTCAAAGTCTTAGTAACCATATGTGAATGTATTACACCTAAGGGGATAGTTCTTAAGGTATTGCATTCTAATATAGAAATTTCCAAAGTTTTTAATTTTAACACAGAATCACAGAATCACAGATATGAATGGAATTTTAAAAATAATTTAGTACAATCCCCAAATTTTACAAATGATGATTGTGATGAAAGCGTTTAAGTAACTTGGTCTTGGTCTTGGTCACACAGCCATTTAGGACAGAACAAAACCTGGAATTTCCTAGGAAGATACAGTCCTCCCAAAACTTTTCAGCACATGTGCATCTTCACATATACATGATAAAATTGTTCTATTTCTTTTCTTTTGCTTTTATTCTTTCTCCCTCTATATTTTTAAGACATTGAGAAAACGGTCTGTTTTTTCTTTCCATATGTGAAACATAGATTTGTTTTCCAGTTTCATCCATTAGGCTTGATTAGTGGTTACCAGAGAGAAGTGGGAGAGGAAGGAGGTAGATAAAGGTAAAAGAGTCAAATATTTGGTGACGGAAGGAAATCTATGAGTGGTGAAAACACAGTGCAATATATAAATATATATGACATACTGTTGAATATATATATATATGACATACTGTTGAATTGTACACTTGAAACTTATTGGATATTGTTGATCAATATCACTCTAATATTTTTTTAAAAAAAATATCATGTCTGCCTTAATTTAGTGTATAGCCCAAAATAAGCTGATCGCTAGAGTAAACTGAAAAATAGTGTCTGTCAAACAACTTATGATATAGGTTTGGTAGAATTTCAAAGCGCACTCCATATTTTTTCCACAGTGAACTTATAAGTCTTCTCTGACATTTAGGCATGTTGGCATGAAGTAGAACAAAAGATCCCCTGTGGAATTTCCAAAAGAAGCATAACATGTGTACTTTGATCACCCTAAGTTCATGTTATTCAACTGGCACCATTTTAATTTTAACTGTAGAATGCCCATTTGCCTCCAGATGTCAACTTTCATCCCCACCATGGTGTCTGAAACCATTATTAAAATCACTTAGAGATTCGAGGCTCTTTTAGAATATATGTGTGTGTATGTGAGCATGTCTGTGTAATAAGCAGTTGCAAAAGGCATGGCACTTATTATTTATATATTACATAAAATCAATAGTTGTCAGAGGAAAATAGAACATTGCAGGTTACTTGGATGTAATATGGTCTAGATGTGTTGGATAGATGTTCCCAGGGAATTTAATATTTGGAAAAAAACCTGATTAATTCTGGAAGAAAGCTGAAAAGAAAGATGATGTAGATGTAAAGCAGAAAAAATTTGTCAGAAGCAAAAATACCATGTTCTTTTCTTAATTTTGCTCCTGTTTAAATGACTCTTAAGAAGGAACCTGGGTATATATGCCCACAAAGTAAATATGCTTCCTCAAATAATTTCTTAAAACATTACAGAAAATCAAATTTATTAATTATTTTTTTTCTGATAGGAAAATAAACAAGTGTATTCATTTCAATAGAGTCCCTGAAGACACTCATGAATAGAACTCATGCAAAATTATATTAATCTCCAGGAATACAATGACACATATCTGTATGTATGCATTTTGATGGAAAACAATGTGTTGAGTGCTACAAAATTTCTTGAAAAACTTTTTATGACAAAAAAAGTTTAATTTTAATTTTATTTGCCTATTTCTTCTTATAAGTAAGTCCTCATGGCTGTAGGTGGGACATGTAGATAGTATGTGAACAACGACCCTTTAGGATCATTGATAGGTTCAGTTTACTGTTTGTTTACAAGTTTAAGCTGTCAGGAATCTGGCCTGATGCCCCTCTTTCTCTTGCTGTCAAGGTCCTTAGAGCCTCCCTGGGACAAGTAACGTCACATATGCTGAGAGAATTGCTAAAGGCTATCAAACGCTTCCAGCATACCCAATTTTTCATAGAATAACTGATATATTAGACATAATAAATATTGCGTAACCTTCAGGATTTTGGCAGTGGAAGTTGAAGCTGAGAACTTTCACTTTTTCTCGTTACTAAATGATTCTTTTAGCCTTGGAATCTCCAAATCCACTTCTGATGATGAAATATTTAAATCTTAAGAACGAAAAGGGAGGGTTCTGCAGATTTTACAATAACACATATGAAGCCTAATATATACTATGCAGCACAAATTAAGAGAACATTATTTGCAAATGATGACCAGCATTGCAAGCTTTCACATTTTCTCTCAGTGCGCAAAGCATTTTTTTTCTCTCCACAACAAGTTTCTGCTGCAGTGACTCCCTCTAGCAGTTCCGTGAACCGAGCAAAGGGAACGGCACACCACTCACATCCTTTCCAATAAACAAATTGCAGGAGAAGGAAAGTTTGGTTAGAAAGATTAAAAAGATCGGGGATTTTTATTTGTTGAGTGGTTGAATAGATTTATTCTATTTCCCCATCCGTTTTCCTTCTGCCTGTCCAGCTTCTCCTCTCTGCCCCCTCCCCCGCCTATCTTTCTGCCAGAGCTGTGCCGGTAGCGATCTTTAGGGTGCACAGAAACGGCAGTCCCAGCGAAGGCAGAGGCTCGTGCGACGCCGAAAGCGTTTAGTTTCTTCAGGACTGGTGGTGGATGGATTGTAAAGTCCAATGATGCCCACGTTGATCATAAGCCTGGATTCCGTCTCGATTGTCTCAGCTGACCCTAACAAAAGCCCAGTCAAGGGGGCGGGCCCACACCTCTCAGGGAGTTGATATGCAAAATAGTTACGTCAGCTATGGGGGGTGGGGCACGCCTGGTTGAGTGGCAGCAGCTCTTGCTTAGGGAGGAGGCGCGAGAATCAGCCTGGTTCAGTGACTGAGACAAACTGTAGGTGAGAGGAGCTGGTGCTGTCCACGGTGCTGTCGGTGCTGAACCTGGGATTCTAGCGGACAGGTTGCTCCAGCACCTCGAGGCAACGCCCTCTTGCACCCTCTGTGCCCCGCGGGACCGCTTCACCAGCAGGACTATATCAACTTGACAAAGGAGTGAGGTATCGGACGTGGGAGAGAGTCCTCTGTTTGCCACCTGGGCGCCCATTCAGGCGTGACTTTGGAGATTTCTATAGTTGTAAACCAAACTATTTACATCTTTTTTTAGCTAAGAGGATCTTTTTAGTTTAGATTTTTTTTGTTTGTTTTTTGTTTTTTTTAATGATTGTTACTATTGTGATTTATATATCCACACCATTTAGGGATCTTTCTGGGAGACTTTTTTGACTGTTAAAATAAGGTAAGAAAAATAATATTGTTATAAATTATTACAAATGAGGGAGCAATGCAGACAAAATTTAAAAGCAAGTTATGATTATTTTCAAAATTTGAAATGGGACTTTTGGCAATGATCGTAATAATTATTTTAATAATTGCTATTATTGTTATTATTACAAGGACATCTATTGGTGATTATGCACTGAATTCTAGAGGGGAAGTTGAGGGCTTTGTGGGTTTTTTGTGTGTGAAGTTAATGTCATCAAATTACATCTTGTTTTATAAATACAAATATTTGTAGAGCAACATTTCCAGCATGGCTCAAAAAACCAGGACCCATTCAATGGAAACCCCCAAATATGTTAAATTACATTAAATAAATTGACCAACAAGTTGTTTAAAACAAATGCAATCTTAAAAATTCATTTGAATGGGCTAATCTCTGATTAGTTAATATTACCTCTTGTATCTAAAGCATAGACTGCAAAGTGCAGAGCTTTCTTAACAGTTTTGGAGGGGAGGTGGTAGGGATAGGAGCATTTATACCATGCAGGGTTCATTTAGATATGTTGTTAAGCAGTAGATCCAAATAAAACTTATGAAACTCAGTCTCAGAATTCTATGCCCCAAGGTCATGTGTATTTCTAAGTTGTGGGCTGTTTGTTCTTCTATTGACTAGTAAATGTCACCCCCTCCCATCCCCTTAGGTTATAGGTGGATGCTAATGGGAAGCTCTGATTTAATAATACAGTTTTAGCTTGTATTATAGTTGCTACTGCTGTTTGTAATTGAATGGAAGTGGGAAGCGTGGGCTGAGAAAATATCTCGCTATTTCAGCAATGTTTAACCTCTTGCATGCTTAACAGAGAGCTTTTCTCTACTTAGGAGGTTTTCTTTTGAAGCTATGTTCCTTTTGTCAATTGGCAGTGTGTTTTGAGTGTGTATGGAGAAATAATTCAGTGCAGAAAACCACCAAACATTACTTTTCATAGTGAACAATTATTAAATGATAGAAGTTAGCTGGTGCTCTGTATTTCTTATTACTTCTCAGACTTTATTTGACAGGCATGATGATTTGTCTGATAAATAGAATTATGACCTTTCATTTATGTCATTCAGTAACATTATATTAAATGTAAATGATGGCTAGAAAACACTGAGGTGGAGTTTCCTTTACATTCCAGGGAAAGAGTTCAGGTTGTGACAAGATATCCTGTTAATAGGAACGGGTAAAATATAAGCTGTTTCAGAGTTAATAACTATCACTCAACTGACTAGAGCTCTGTTTTTCAGTAATTAAAGAGCACACTAAGTTTCAATATTTTGTATTTTTAATTATCATAAAAAATTTTACTCTAGTTGCATAATACTCACAAGGATAAACTTTAGCTTTAAAGTTTATGATTTAAAATAATTCCTCTGGGTAGAGTTTTTTCATTTAATTCACAGCACAGTCCTGCATGGGAGTGAGTGATTGTTACAAGAAATGGCTATTACTGCAAACACTAGAGGTGAAATGTAAATCCTTTTAAGTTGTTCCCATGTTTTACCCTAAGCAGATGTTCTTTGTAGGATTTCTGTCAGTCATGTGATCTTATGTTAAATATTGTTACAAATTTTTAAAGACTATGCAAGTAAAGTACCCAAAAGGGATATGTGAAACACTGGGCTATGAATCTTATACCAAAAGCTTCCTTTGAATCTATAAGAATCATTTTTTCCTTCTATACATTTTGAAATTTTCTCTTTAAAACTAATTGTATTGGTATAAATACTCATACTGTTGAATTTCAAATAGAATATGGCTTCTTTTCAAGTTCAGTTTTATTTTTTCTTTATTGTATTGAAACAGCAACATATATATTAATTTTACAACTTACTTGAAAGGCAGTAACATATATTAACACTATATTCACCCAAATGTATGAATATCTCATTGACTTCTTTTTGCATAAAGTTTTCCAAGATGTCTTTGTTCAAGTACAGACATTGAGCTTGAACTATCAGCATCTGAAATTCTTTTAGATGAAGTTAATATTGTCACAGTGAGATTGTTAAATGCTAAAATCAAAATATGCTACTGGTAATAATGAAATCAGTCAAAGGTAGGTTCAATTGCAAATTTAAAATATTCAAAGCATTTTCTCTGATTTTTTTTTTTTTACATACTTAGCTTTTATATGTTACTTCTGAAGAGGTAAAATTAAGTGATTATAATTACCATAGAGTTAGCATCTGGGGAACCCTAGTTAGATATAGAATATTGCTCCTACTGTAAACAAATAAAATTGACAACTTTGAAGACATCTATGAAAGATATTCAGATGTAGTGGCCCTTCATTACTTCTTGCACCACAAAGAAATGAGCATGTTTTGGAGTCATAACTTGCCTAATAAAGATAAAATTTAAAGGAATACTCAATACCACAACAATGGATAGCCTGCTAAAGCATTAATTCATTTTATTACATAGGCAGCGGAAGTGTATATCATACTTTTTTTTTTACTTCAAGGTGATGAACTTTTACAAAGCACATGGAAAAATTACTGAAATAATTTATGTCACATGACACACTTAAGTTTTTTTTCTTAATTGTTTCTCAGTTTCTTAAGGCACATTGATCTAGACAAAAAATGAAATTAAAAAAATGTTCCTAGACAGGAACATTATTTTTTCCTTACAAATAAGATGAATAACTACGTGTGTTTGTTGGAATTTAAGATAAAGGTGAACAATTTGGGTTTTATTTAATCAAGATTACATATTGTTTTTTTCTATTTACTAACATGTACAGTAGAGAAATACAGAAAGTAGTAATAAGACGGGACTACACTAAATAGTTTGAATGAATCACTTTTTTTATAGTAGCTTCTAAAATTACATTTGAGAAATTAGGCAAGTAATAGTTTGTTGAGTTCTTTTGAATAATAACCATTTTCATATGTAATATTCAGGTGTCAATGGGGCCAAAAGACCCTGAATAATATGTTCTATTAGTCTTTTATGTTTATCCCAAATCACCATACTAACTTTAATATTTTTTATTGCCAACTATATTAGAAAATTCAAAAGACCCTCATGAACTAATAAGCTGGAAAAAAATACTTCTTATTGCTAAGGTTGTAACGGCCGTGTGACCAATTAGCCTTTACCAAACAGACTTAATCACCTTCTGCTTCAGTACTTCCAGGTCCTTTGGGCATAGTTTGCTTAAGGTGAGCTGTAAGGTCCCCTGTGGAATATCCTAATTTTCCCATCCAATTGGTCACCACACAACAAAACAATTGGTCCCTTTGTGGTTTCTTCTTGAGATTGAGAAAGTTAATATGATTATAATGGAGAAGATAGTGTGTTTAATAAATTCAGGATTCCAGGATTCCAATGACTTTTCCAATGAGTTTTCTGAAAGAGGAAGAATTATACAATAGATAAACATTTGATATAATAAGTGTGTGTGTGTGTGTGTGTGTGTGTGTGTGTGTGTGTGTGTATGTGCACACACGTGTATAATTTTTGGTAGCTTTCACTCTACCCAAAACATGCAGTGAGAATGATCTAGAACATTTAGCAAATGCTACTTAATATAACAATAATGTACATAATGAGCTATAATACAGTAAGTAATTTTAAGGGAAAATGTGTCTTCTAGTTATCTTTTTTTTTTTTTAAATTTAGGCTAGTATGCTTGAGCACACACCAGTTTTTTGGCATGAAAATGTTATTCAGGAATTCTCATGCTGATTGGCAAAGGAAGAGACAATTGGAAGTGAAAATTTGCCAGGAATAAGAAACAAAGTGGATGTGTGCATAATGAAGAGTTGTCTACATTGATTCTGAGAAAATATGAGTTCTGATAAAGAATTTGAAAGTTGTAGTCTCTAAAAGATACACTTCAGGTTTATTCTCTACACATCTTTGGGTAATAAGTCATGCATTTCTAAGAAATAAATCCTGGATATCCCTACACCTAAAACTTTTTTATTACTAGTGAATCATTGTTTTCATGTGTAGATGTGGTAAAATGCGGGAAGAAGAGCAGCTTAACTCTGAACTTTCTTGCTTTAAAACCAAGTAATTAATATTAATTTAATGTGACTTTTGGTATCAAATTATGTAAATCTCTAAAGCAAAGTGGTTGCTTAGTGAGTTCATTTGCATGTCAATACAGAGAATATTTTTCCAACTCATAACTGGTTCATAGCACTGCCAGCAATTCTCAAGTACAATGGAAAAGATTTGAAAGTACTTTTTTTTTATTGAGATTTATTTAAATAGATTCATTGCAATTGACAGTTAAGAGAAAATTACTTTAGTGATTTTTTTCTCTGCACGAGTATCACTACCAAAGTAACAATTAAAACATATATATGGTAGCAATTCGAACATACAAACCTGAACTATGTTTCCCAAAGATGATGAGAAAATGAAAATAATTTACCTTTTATGGTTGGAGCATTTCCACCAAACATATTAGATAGTATTTTAATGACCACCAGGGACTTATTTTTTCTAATTTCTAAAACCCTAAAAGTAAAGTTTCTTAATCTCATGAAGGGATAGATGCTCCCATGCACTTTATGGTTATATGTCCCTTTGTCTCAAAGCCACAATAATTGCTGTGACTTTGGTGTCCATCAGACTCTGAACTGCCTCATTTAGGATCATGGAGGTGGTCCCATTCATCTTTCCAAAAAAAGAGAACTAGTGAATTGCTACTAGTAAACACATTTGCTGTCTCGTGATAGATTACCTGTTGATATTTGAACATAAGGTCTTTGAGTCTTGATTTGCTTATACATCTGGGAAGAGGAAGAAGACAGAAAAAATACCATTCAAAGTACTACTTTGTATACATATTTATTTCATCCATATCAAATCGTTTAACATTTAAATAACCACATAAAAGTACATGTTATCTTTATTTTAGATAAGAGAAAGAAGAAACTCAGATCAAAGCTTTCCACTTCTTCAGCCCATGGTCACGGAACTAGAAATAGGTGGCTTAATCAATTAAACCAAATTTATTCCTGTTTCAACTATACTGCACATTATAGCACCTCTATTTGGGTCAGATATTCAATTGGGTGTGTCTTATTTATAACTCTTTTCTACAATACCCTCTTTACTGCATGTGAATACCTCTTATTATGTTCCCAAATCTTTTCCTTAATTATTGTCATATTCAAATCATTTCATAGCATGTTTTTTTAGTATACCCACATTAGAGTATACAATAACTGTCTTAAGGAGTTTATTCTCTGTATTTAATGTTGAAAGGTGCTATCTATTCCATCTCATAGATTATTCAAAATATTAGCAGCAGGCAGTGTTTTCCTTTGTATCTCAAACAGAATAAGAAACAACATAATAAAATGATTAATGCTTCCTAAGAGTTTGAAGAATTTTTTTTCTCTAAAAAAGTCCTACTGTACACCAAATTCAGATACAAATACATGTTGGAATTTATCCCACTTCAGTTAATCAGCATCTGTGTTATCAACTGCTACTCACATTTAAACCTTCAGGTTACTTAGTTGCCAATATTTCGAATAGTCTAGGAGAAAAAATAAAGTAACCAAAATAAAATTAGTAGTTTTGAAACAGTACAAAAAGAGGTAGTCTAGTGTGGGCTTTTGAATGCTTTGGAAAAGCTAAATACTTTATTGTTTCTTGTTCTGTTTGAGCTACAAAGGGAAATATTGACCACCAGTTGATTCTTGTTTTCATATAGCATTTAGGCTGACTGTGTAGGAGAGGTGAGTGCTGGCGGCAGTAATTATAACAAAGAGCCCCAGTGGGCCATGGACTTGCGTCAGATTCCCTAGAGAATCCTCATTATCCAAATTTTCAGTGTCCTTATTAAGCAGATCCCAATGGCTAGATAAAAGTTTGATTTGTGGAGAAAGTTTAACTTAAAAGTGGAAAGGTTTATAGGGCTTTTTTTTTAACTATGTTATGTTTGGGTTAGCAATATCCAGTGTTTTACTTTTGAAATGGAGCTTGGTATAAACATTTTTATTCTTGAAATTTCTGCACTACTTTGTATACAATTCATTTACCTCACTGTTTCTCATTCTCTGTGGATCCCCATAGGAAGTCCATTCACTCTAATAGCTACAATCATTCTGTCTTCACATATATCTTCCTAATTTGTAGCTTTGGCCCAGATTTAAACTCTATTAATGTATTTACAAAGGTCTGCTAGACATTTTAACACTGATTTCATGGTGGCAGCACAGACCCCATGAACTCATCATCTTCCCCCTAACAAGGTTCTCTATCCTAATTTTTCTGCTAGCCAGTTAATGACATACTCTTTTTTTTATTCACTTAGGTCTAAAAATTCATAGGTGTTTTAAACTTATATCATTCTTACTGTACTATATATAGCGAGTCCCTAAGTTTAATATTCTTTCCTTTGTAATGGAGCTTTATCAAGTTCTCTATTTTCTATTCACTCTTCTTATCAAGTTTACCATGACACAGACTGTCCCACCTCAGCTAGAATTATTTTTAAATTCTCTGCATTGATCTCTCTAGTTCTTGTTTCTTTGAGTGTAATAATAATTAATGACTATAGCTACTAAAATTTTTAATGATTCACAATATGCCATGCAAGGTGTTAAGTATTTATAAACATCATTTCATTTTATATGCACAACACCTTATGAGGTAGATATCAAGAGACCAAAGCTTCAAGAGTTATGGTGCCCACGGAGCTGGGAGACAGACCAAACTGTCTGAAACCAGATGCCTGATCATAATCATTGTGCTCTGCTGGTACAGACTTCAAACTTCTTCTAAATTTCTCTTGATTAAAGTGAGCTTTCAAATGTCACTGTGTTCGGAAATCATCAGTGAATCTCTAATTTTTACTGTATTAGTCGAAATTCTCTGTTTGTTTTTAAAATCATTCTAATTGGTTCTACACCCTGCAAGTAATTAATCTGATTTTCAATTTTCTCATATGCACAATGTACATAAGTAAAACAGAGAAGAGTCAAAATATAAAACATGATTCTTTCCCTCTATATAAAAACTATGACCTATGTTGTATTTTCAAGAATCTCAACCTACACCCACTCCTCTGTTTCCAACCAAGTTTTCTGACAGTACAAGATTATATTGTGCTCACATGTGCTTTTCAGAGTCTGTAGCTTTTGTCGCAATAAGTGGCATGTCAGTGTCACTGTGAATATCACCAAAATGTTCATTTTTTATATGCATATATTTATTTTCTATTGTTGCATAAAAATTATCATTACTTTAGTAAACATTTATTATCTTATAGTTTCCATGGGTCACAAGTGTGGGGACTAGCTGGGTCCTCTGCTCAGGATCTCACATCAGGGTTTTAGCCAGGGCTGGGCTTTTATTTGAGGCTCAAGGTTCTCCAAGATCACTGGCTCAGAATTCATGGAAGATTCATGGAAGATTGTTTCTTAAAGGCCAGATAATAATGTTACTGCTGACTTATTCAGTCTCTGACCTCTATGTCTGCTTTTAAAGTACTCACGTCATTAGGTCAGATCCAGGTTAAATAATCTGCTTTTTGATGTACATAAAGTCAACTGATTTGGAACCTTAACTACATCTTAAAATCTATCCTCTTTCCCGTATAAAATAACCACAAGAGCAATATGACATCACCTATGTAATATTCTGTTGGTCAAAAGCAAGTTACAAGTTCTGCCAACACACAAGGTAAGGTGATTATATAAGAGTGTGGGTCATTGGGATTCATGTTAGAATTCTGCCTCCGTACCTGGTTCAAGTTCTACTTGAACCTCAGAGTCTTTCTTCACTGCTATAGTGCCACTGAACTCACCTCTCTCCTCTTTAGCATTAATAACCTGAACAGTGTGACGTTGCTTTTGGATTTTTTGATGTGTCTTAGGCTGTTTTTCCTAATTAATTTTAAATTCATTTTAAAAGAAAAGACAGGAATTTTTTCCATATGTATAAAACTTTATATAGTTTAGAGTTACTTTATATACATATTATTTAATTTAATTCTCATTATAATGTATTCTTATTTATGTTTGCTTCTATTATACAGTGTTTTAAACATATAAGATCATATAATAAATTTGTACAGTGCTTTGTACATGTAAGAATATAATAGATTTCTGCTCATAGACTGATTAATGTTTCTAGATAATCTCTGTTTTCAAGTTTTTGCTTTTGGTCTCTGCCTAAGTGAAAACCACACAAAGCAATTTTATGCAACATGGACTCTATTCATGCAAATCAGGAATTTATATTTAATATTTGCTTTATAAATAACATATAAGTTATATAGATGATAAAAATGTTATTAACATTTGCTATTTAGAGAGTGCAAGACCTTTACTTTATATTTACTTTGAAAGAAAAACACTTTTTAAAAAAGTCATCTTCAAAAAAATATCACACATATGATAGTAATAATTTTGTTCCTGTTTATTTGGTCTAAAATTGGTAACAAATTCGACAATTACTTTACTAACATCAATTATAGGAAAATTTCATTGTGCTTATATATTTAAATTTCAAATACAATTAAAATAAATTTATCTTGACAAAAGCTAAAGAAACTTAACTAGTACATAAATTCAAATTTTAATTTTAATAAATAATATCTTTAAATTATTAAGATTATATTTATTGTAAAATTAATAACTAATACAATAAACATTGATTAAGTACTTACTATGTTTCAGATGCCCTTTTAGATGCTGGGGATTGAGCAGGAATGACAAAGACAAAGTTCCCTCTTTACTCTTTCTGTGAAAAGGCAGAAAATAAACAAGCCAATAAAAACAAAGGATAATGTCTGGCATTGATAAGTGTTATGATGAAGAGTAGAACAGGTAAAGGATTGAGAAGGGATAGGAGTGCTATCTAAGACAGAAGTTTTCTCAGGTGCCAACATAGTCATTCTGAGGTACCTATTGAGCAGTTTCTGTTAACATTACTAATCTCTGCTGTGAATAATGTGGAGATAAACATGGGAGTGCAGATAACTCTTTGAGATACTACTTCAGTTCTTTTGGATAAATACCCAGCAGGGGGATTGATGGGTCATATGCTATTTCCATTATTATTATTATTATTATTATTTTCAATTTATTATTGTTTTGATGACATTGGTTAAAAAAATACAGTAAGTTTCAGGTATACGATTTAACAGTAAGTCATATATATTGCATTTTGTGTTCCCCTCCCGTAGTTAGATTTCTGTCACCATATATTTGACCGCTTTTACCCTGTCTACCTTCCTCCTCCAGCCTCCTTCCCCCCACCCTCTGGTAACCACTAGCCTATTGTCCATGTCCATGAGTCTCTGTTTGTCCTATTTGTTTGTTGCTTTTAGGTTTATATCTCACATATAAGTGATATCAAGTGGTTTTCAGTTTTTTCTGTCAGGTTTATTTCACTTAGCATGATTATCTTAAGGTCCATTTGTTTGTGACAACATAGGTGGACATTTTTAATTTTTTAAGGAAATTTTCATACTGTTTTTCATAGTGGTTGTACTAATTTACATTCCTACCAACAGAGTACAAGGGTTCTTATTTTTCTGCATTCTCACCAACACATTGTTATTATTATTTATTATTATTATTATTATTTGATGCTAGCCATCCTAACAGATGTGAAGCAGTATCTCATTGTGGTTTTACTTTGCATTTCTCTAATTAGTAATGATGAGCAACTTTTCATGTATCTGTTGGCTATTTGCATGTGTTGTTTGGAGTATTTCTCTTATTCTTGAATGTCAAATTATTGGCAAAACCCAAAAGGCTCCATCATGAAAAAATGGATTATTTGTGATTTTCTCATTAATAAAAATTAGCTTCCCTCTTTGTTTGGCAGTACAATATATTTAAAATATGTTATTTAGATTAATTTTATTTTCATTTTCAAATATACTTTCCAGAGCACGTTACCTCTAAATTCTGGGACTAGATGCTAATTTCTGAAAATTAGCTCTTTGTGCACTGCAGTTTATTTGTTCAAAACTTCACAGTACTTCGTAGAAAACTTAAGAGCTGTAAAATCTATGCTCCTTTGACGCAATGATCCAGTGAGCTGGTATTTATATCAAACGTTCCATTATCCCATACCCTGTGGCATTATTAGGGAACTAGAAATGCTTAGAATGCCTTTTGGTTTTGTGCACATGCTTGAGAAACCACAGTGTTTTTAGTTATTTTGGAATTAGATTCTTTTTACAAAAACTGTTACATCATGGGACTATGTAAGGAAGAATCAAAAGAAAATGAATGTAATAAAAATACATACACAACTTAAAAATGTACATGCGACAATTAGATGCACAATATCTCAATCCTTTGGCAGAGTCTCAAAAGTTAGTGCAAAAAACAGTAAGGCTTGAAAGAGCTTGCACAAGTTGTGCCAATGCTTTGTCTAAATTATTTCTTTTGGTGACATTTCTCATGAACCCATAATTAATTCAGCTAAAAAAATTAAAAGTTGAAGAGGAAAATTTCTAGAAAATGCTCTGCATGTTAAGTCTACATATTTACAATTAATGACAATAAAGATTTCCAATCAATATCCTCTACAACTGTTCATTTTCTTTTGGCAAGTGTCCTATTTCCCTCCATGTCCTGAGGCCTGAGGAAGGTGAAAGGCTTGCCTTGAGTTTGTTTCCCTTTCTTAGTACAAATAGAACAACTTAATTGATAATGTCTGGAGTAGAACTGCGTGCCCAGCTGTGAAAACTGCTCTCGATGCTAACATTCAACTGGACTTCTCGTTAATTATATATGTTTTGTTGAACATCTCGGTTAGTTAACAACTGTCTAAAAATCAGTAAAGGGAGCTCAAAAAAGCATTAAAGATATTTTGATTCTAGCTTCCTAATATCACCCTGCTAATATTCAAAAATAGTCTTATTTATGTATAGGAAATAAAGATATATTTACTTGCAAAATAACCTTTTTGAAATTGCAAAATTCATGACTATTTAAATAGAAGAAGCATCATAATTTCTCTCTAAATTTCTTTGTCTTATTCATTACAGAAGGCGAATGGGTTTGATTTATAAATTGCTGAAGCACTATGAAGACCCCACTCTGTGATAATGAAGTTTTTACTGCCCCAATTTTTAGATCTTAGCACAGGGTTCTTGATGCAAAAAAGAGAACATGAAAAGTAGATGCCTAGTATTCAAGAGACTTATATAAAATATTATTAGGCTTAAATTAAATCTGTGATAGTCATAGTATATCAGGCCATATCCTAAAATTTTACTGATTTGTTTAAATAGTCTGGACTTAAACATAGGTTTTTGTTCTTACCCAAGCAACTGTAGCAGCATCTTCCCAAACTTTCAAAAACTAGCAGAAAGCTAAGAACATCAGTCCTCAGAAACCTAATATTTTTAGTTAGCAACTTCATGCTAAGGGCCATGTCCCATATTTATATATCCTATACATTTGAAAGTATCAGCTATCTCAGATTGTTTTTTTATTGGGACTTTGCTTTATAATTTTTCAGTCCTGCTGGAAATATAAAACTTGCTAATACTTTTTCAAATAAAATTTTTATTTTTTTACTGTATCAGAGAGTATCAGTTATACTCTAAGATTTCAGATGAAAATATACTATGCTGTCAGAATGAGCTATTAATAGCAGCATTCTTGAAAAGGAAACAAACTTCTTAACATAGTTTCGGTATGATAGTGTTATTCATTCCTGATTTAAACTAAATTAATGATTCTTCATTTGCATTATGGCATTTGGGGAATTAATTGCCTTTATATAGGACACTTAAATTCAATAGCGGCATATGTGACTTATTGAGATCATAGTAAATTTGCAATTTAGTAATATATATTCTTTACTGTTGGTTGACATGCATATTTATATGAACACCAAGTGATCTATGAACTTTTGAAATGTGTATTTGAAATTCAAAATTTTTATCATTATAAAATTTCCCCCAAAGTTGAAGTACTTAGTGAAATCTCCAGATTGCTCTTAAAATTAGAAATAGCTATCATTATATTATTTTCTATAATGATTACATCAGTCCATTCAAGCTATTAATGTTTGAGATATTTTACCATAGTGTTGTGTATTATGATGTTGTTAATTTAACAGTGAAAATTACACTTTCTGGATTTTTATTTGTATATGCTCATTAGTGAATGTGATTTTTTAATGTTTCTTAGAAAGAACTCCGTTGTAAATTTTCTCTTATGTCCCTTGACCATTAATCTAAGAGAACCTTAACTTGATTTTACAGAATTAATAAAAATTAAATTCAATAAAATAATAATAATGTTAATAGTCATTTATTGAGCAATTATTAGGCTCAGGCACTGTTCTAGATACCATATAAGTTTCACTAAAGCTTTAGAACAGTGTTTGAGGTAGAATCGAGGCTGAGCCCAGGCTTTCTGGGGAGACTGAAGGCCACACTGTCACTGACAGGAAGCACACATGGACCTCCCAAGCTCAAAAGGTCCCAATGCTGCAAAGCTGTATAGTTGAACCCTGCCATTTTAGTTTCATATTTTCATACCAGCTGTTTTTTCAATTCTAAAGTCACCAATAAAAATACATTAGGCTCGGTATGTTTTTCTAGAAAGCACTTGGGTTTCTTAAGTGCATAAGTATTTCTTCAAAGTGACTCATCTCTTGAGTATGTAAGATTCTGAACAAAGATATATTATTCCAAAGCAGTCCTTATTATCCATTATTTTTTAATTGAGAAATTCTAAATTGTTAGCAAAAAGCAAAAGCACCATAAATTAAAACTTCCCTTAATTTAGAGGAGAAATAAAACTAATTTTATTAATGAAATTTTATCTTTGTTTTCCTTTCAAGTCTGATCACTAAATGGTAAAATATCATCAGCTCTTCTATTTCTGGCATACTTCAAGTATTTATCTTAGAAACACATGTTAAACTGAGCATAATATTGAAACTGACTAATTAAGTAAAATAATGAGATAGCGTTTATACCAGGAACAAAATATTTTTAAAAATCATCTTATTTTCTTAAAAAAAAAAATTAGATTTTCGTGTACCTATACCAATGTAAATATAAATATATAGACAAATTGAATGAATCTGCATTAACTTTTCAGTGACAGGAATCTTTATTATCATCTAATTCAATAATGAGAAGCTAAGATTAAGCCATTTCATTTTAATTGGAATTAGACTTAACCATGTATGAGTCTCATTTCATTTGCTCCATAATTCCAAATTTTTGTGTATAATCCTGAACAGATAGATTTAGCACTTCATTTTGGGGGGTGGTTATTGTAATATCTTGAATGCAAAACTTCATTTATGAGCCTCATAGCTATGATCTCAAGGCAAATGATACAAACAAAAGGTTTTGATTTTGACTTTGCAGAATTTTTCCTTGCACAAGCTTGGGGAGAATACCGTCAAACATTGTTTTGTTCGTTTGTTTGTTTATATATATTCTTTTAAGGCTGAGTACTAAATATGGTACTTCTAAAGAGTTTACTCTTTGTAATCATTAAAGCCCTTAAAATTCATTTTAAATTATATAAGCTGTATGTATTTGTAAAGTAGTTTGATAGATCATTCCTTTCTGAAATACAAGGGAATAATGTCTGATTCAGAAAACCAAAGTATGGTAATAAATCACATGAACTTCGAGAATGTTTATATGATTTTTTTGAGCTACATTGTAGAATACTTTTACATGTTTGAGATGAACACAATTACCTTTTCGGAGGTGAACTACATATATGACATTTTATTTGTGAGTAAATAATTTTAATCATGTTTACTTTGAAATATTTAATTTTACTAATGTATAATATATATCCTCTAAAACCTTTAAAATCAGTTAAAATTTTCATACCTACTAACATTCAGATATGGACATTTTCAATAGAGTATTATATTGATGTATTTAAAGTTGAAGATCCACCAGAGCCATGTATATACTATATATAATGGTTGAAAATGCAATAAAGCTCCAAATTCAAGACAAAAATTTTAGGGTGACATAATAATTATTAAATTAAAAATATGAATAGTACATTTTATTTACTTTATTTTGGATTAGGTTCAAAGATTTTTTAATGATAAATTTTTAAATGATAATTGTGGACATTGAGAGAAGAACTGGTCGCTCATGATGGAATAGTCTAATTTGTTCATAGACTTATCTAATATGAAAGATTCTGATAACCTCGATATTAAAATATTTATTTATTTTTTTTAAATATCAAATCTCACTAAATATTGGTCAGTAATTTGCTATTTCTAGGTAACACAGATTGTGGTGTAAATAATGAATGTGGGTCAGTCAGCCAGATATGAATGCCTATTATTTACCTAAGTGGTCTATATAGTTAGAATATTAATTTTACAAGTAAAGACAAATAAGATATACATAGGTTAAGGAAACAATACAAACAACAAGAAATGCCTCTAGACTGCCTCTTCATTCAGAGGAGGATAATGAATCGATTTCAAGTAGAATTTTGACTTAAATTGCGTAAAGAAATGTGAATCCAATTTGGAATTATTCACTCTATTTTGTAATTTCTCATAGCAATAGAGTGAGTGTATAATTTTTTGCTACAAATAAATCTTACAGCTTTTATTACAAAACATGCTTAGAAAACCAAGCATCCAAGAACTGTTAGGAACTGTTATAGATTTAAAATCCATTATTCGCCTGTTGTGAAAACAGCTTCTTGTGAAATGTTTCTTAATGTTAGACTTGATCGGCATTATTTGAAAAGCAATGTTTCTGTGTTAATCTAGTGACAGTTACCTAAAAAAGAAATAGATAAATTTAGAAATGAATTATTAGATAAGAGTATTTACCACATTTTGAAACAGTAAAAATTGGAAAACAAGCGAGACCACATTTAGGAAGAACCTAAAGAAAAGTGGTGTGACTAAATGTAATGTGATGTCCTCCATGGATCTCGGGCAAGAAAACAGTCACTAGGTGAAACTAAGGAGCTCACAGAACTAAGTATGGACTTCACTTAGTAATGATGTATTAGTATTGGTTTATTAATTGTTATAAACATATCATATTCATATAAAATGTTTACAAAGATGATATCAGGTATTGAGTAAATGGTTATTATTTAGCGTATGGTATAAGAACTATCTTTGCAACTTTTCTGTAAATCTAAAACTTATAAAAATATCACAATATTTTTAAATGAGTGAGAAAGAAAATAGGATAACAAGGCTACCTTAGCTATAGATGTGCTACTGATTTTTTCTGTAATCTAATTTTATAGTATACAGAAAATCACAGATTTGAATGTTTTTAATTTTCTTTATAAGTAGCATAAAAATTATGACAAAGAAATAATATTAAGAAATTTACCTTATTAAGGAAGTTCTATATTTGATCCTTAGAATAGGTTCACCTCAAAGCTTCACACGTATTTCAGTTAACGAACAACAGTTACCTAGTATGAAATTTGTCTATATAGATAGATCAAAAATAGATACATGCATACATACATGCATGCATACATACGTGTAGATATTGGTAGAGGTGACATAGATCTATAAATATCTGCATTCAAGTTTTAGAAAATAACATTGGGTACTTAATGGTTAAGGTCTGGGTTTCAAAAATCATTATTATTTTCTTCACTATAATTCTATATAAATGAACTGTCATAACTAGATATCTTTTAGTAATAAAAGAACACCAAAATCTTAAATACTGCAGTGCAATTATAAAATATTTCAGTCTGTTTATCTGTTCTTAAGTTAAAATACAGCATAAACAATTATTTGAAGGTATGTTCCTAGAGACTTAGTGTGAAAATATTTCACTTAAAAAATCACTTGTTCAAAAGTTTAGGAAATTCAAGGTAGTTTTACCACCAGCCTTAGAAAATCATAGTACACATTAGGATATCATGAGTGTTACAATCCTAAAGGTCCTAAATTGTGTTAGAAATTATTATTTTGCACCATTTTCTAATTCCCTTTACCATCTGTGCATACAAAAAGATTATGCTGACTTATCCTCTTGAAGCTAGCATGGTCATGTGAATTGTCTGGCCAGCGAGGAGAGGGAAGGCACAATAAGGGTCCACCCTATCTGGAATATTTAAGAGCTGGTGTCTGATTCTTTATGTTTCTTCTCTTGCCGTGGCATATTCTGATGTTAGGTTGAGATGAGGGTGTCATACGTAGGGTAGTCTTCATCAGTTCTTTTATCTATCTATTTATTTATTTATTTATCTATTTATTTATTTACTTACTTACTTACTTACTTACTCCACAAAGAGACTCTCTTGACAATTCTAAGTGGATACATAGCACAGGCAAAAAATACTTTTTTTTTTTTTTTTACTTATCATTATACTTTTTACAAATACAGGTTCCTGAGATTTGGAATTGATTGTGGTGTTACCTAGACCGTCTTAACTATAAATACTGTATAAAAACTTCTATAAGCATATTTTTATAGATCTTTTGAAAATGAAGTTTTATTTTTATCATACCTACTGGTAATATGCTATAGTCATTTTTCCTAAATCTTTCTAAATAGGTATTTTGATTTTTATTTCTAAAATCCATTAAAAAGTTGTGATAATTATATTTTCCTTCATTATTTGTTAAAAAATAAATTCTCATGTTTTATATGTTTATAATTATTTTTATATGTAAAATGCATGCTTGTATGGATTTGCATTTGTGTTTTTTTGTTTTTGTTTTTTGTGTATGTATGTACTTGTATTGGGTATGTGCTTATTCAAAATGCTATTGTATAATATAGAAAATTAGGTTTCCTTTTCAATTTTTGAGGATTATCACTTCTTAATTTACAATCTATAGTGATAATTGTGTGTGAATAGCTTTACATTCTAAAATAAGCACTTTTATGAGCATTTTTATAAGATGATTACCAAACCAAAAAAAAAAAAAGTAGATATTTTACAATAACAATTTAGCAAACCAGATTACTATAATATGTGTATATGAGATTTTACTTAATTCTTTTGCTTTTCTGTATTGGTTCCTTGGTGTAATATGCATTCAGTTTTTTTATTCATCATTATATTTGTCAAATCATATTTTCAAAATGACCATGATGTTATTGATGTTTTACAACCTTATCACAAGGAAGCACAACTTTGGATTTGATGTCATCCTCTGGATCTGACAAGGTTGTTTAAAAAATTAAGTTGAGTTTAATTCCATACTAATCACACACTCTGAGTGATTATATGCAACATAGCATACTCTGACACGTTTGATTGTAATGAATGGAATACAGCTTAAATAGTAACCTAGAAATAAATTTTCATTTGGAATAGCCTTGTGGGAGAAAAGTTCAAATTAAATCCTCTTAGTGCATTAAAATGCAAATATAAGAAGGCAATCCAATTGAGTTACATTGATAATGGAACATATAACACAAATGGAAATTCCTCCCAAATAATTAAGTTATAGCTATATAAATCACTGATGTGTGCATTTGAATTTTGTTCCTTTCGTGCATGCTTGAAAGTTCATTAACTTTGGATCACATTTGAATACGTTTTGTTTATCTCTCACAGACCAGTCACTAAATGAGTCCCTTTTCCCACTGAGACCAGTGAAGGCCCTCACCACTCTTCATTGCATTCACAATACTATAACAAAAGCTTTCAACTTTGCCAGCTGGTTTTTTTTTTTAGACATAATTATGAAGCGCTGAACTTGGGGCATCACCCTGGGAGTTTCTTTCTTTTTATTTTATTAAATTTATTGGGGTGACATTGGTTAACAAAATTATTTCAAGTGTAAATAATTTTGACCCCAAAATATATTATCAGAGTAGTAATCTTCATACTCCAATTATGTAATCTTGAGAGGATACAAAAAAATTTTAGGAAAAATTCTGCTTAAAATCTATGTAGAAGCATACTTCTTCTGGTGTGTGTGTGTGTGTGTGTGTGTGTGGTGACAGAAGTAAAATATAATCACCTTAGCTGTTGAGATTTAAGATTCTATGCTTTAGTCTTTTGAATTAGTGTGATGACTTAAAGATTCAGGTACTCAAGAAAGTACAATTTATAACAATTATGGGAGCCAAGGAACTATTTCAGTTAAGTGAAAAAATGGAAAGAAAATAATATGCTTTGGACACTTAAGTTCATAATGATGTCAATTATATATGCAATTAGAAAGGAGCACTAGCAAGTATGTTCACCACTAAATATATGTAAGGTTGTCTTTGGTACAATTTTTGATCTTGAAAAAAAGTCATCTGCTTTCAGATATAAATTATATAGAGAACACTGGTAATATGAATTCATAAAACATTTTTAAAAATAAAACAAAATTGAAATAAATCAAATTTAATTTAATTTAAATTTTGAAAGCATATATAAATGTCTCAATAAAAATTAAGCTAGTAAATAACTTAAAATTATATTTTTTAATTATTGTAATTTGATATTTTAGAAACAAAATGACTGAATTAAATATACATTTCAGGTTATTATGAAACGTAAGTTGATTTTTTTTTAGCAGAACATATCCTATTTTAAGAAGTTGTTAAATAACTCTAGACATTATATTTGAGATATTACATGATAATAACAATTAGATAAATATTTTAAGGATGAAATAGTTGATTTTCTCATAAAAAAATCAGCCCACTAAGAGTTGTCTTGATTTAAGAGCCTAATGTGTGTTAAAGCAAATTGATAGCTATTATAAATACATTATCTTATTTAATTCGTACAATGTCCTCATAAGAAGAAATGAGAGAAGAAAGGAGAGAGTTTAAATTATATGATTAAAGTCACATTGCTAATAATTGACAAAAGTCAAAATAAAGTTCATGAAGGTAATTAAGCATATGACTAAAATGGTTGTTCTTTTATCTTCTACTTTGGAAAAAAAATTGGAATATATGAATTACTGTGTCGTGTTTTCTCTTAGCTTCTCAAGGACATTGCTCCAGGGAGTCTCCTTTCTCTTTCAGCCTCATCAGTTTGTTTTTCTCTACTATATTATTCATCAACATAGAAGAATGTTGCAATCTTTCCATCTTTAAACCCAATAAACAAGCAAAACTCTTCGGGCTTTGATCCTTCAGCTATCATTTCATTTCTCTCCTATGTTTTACAGCAAAATTCCTTGAAAAGCAATTTCAACTCGCTCTCTTAAATTTCTCTCTTCAAATATGTCCTATCTTGATGCACCCTACTAACCCATAAAATCTAGTCCTTTTGAGGTCAGCAATGTCCTGTGCATTACTAAATACATTGTTGAGTTTTTAGTTCTGTTTGCTTGAACTATTAGACAATTTGCTATAGTCTATCATCATCCTTCAAATATTTTCTTCACTTGCCAATTTCCCCACCTAGTCCCTCTTCAGACATCTCTCAAACATCTTGGCTTTTTTTTCTTCCATATGCAATTTAAAATCAGCTTATCAAATTCTATAAAAACCCTACTGGAATTTTGAATAGAATTGCATTGATTCTATAGCTCAGTTTGAGGATCATTGATATATTTATGATAGAATTCTCCTCTCCAAAATATAGTCAATGTCATCATTTATTTAATATTGTTTAATATTTACAATAAAATAATTTATTCTACAAAGGGCTTTTATGTGTTTTAATAGACTCTTTAAATGTTAATTTAAAAAATACATTTTCTAACTGAATTTTGTGTCTTAAATTGTGTGTTGCATGTTAATTTTTCTTTTGGTTTAGCAAACTTTATTTATTCTAAGAACAAAAATGCATTTGGAACTTTTTATATAAACAATCACATCATGAAATACAAATAGAGTTTTGTCCAAAATTTCCAATCATAGATTTTTAAAAAAATTTCTTAACTGCACTAACTAGGACTCTAGTACAATCCCAGATATGATAATAGTAAACACTTTTTTCTTCTGGTTTTATTAAGGATGATTTCAGTAAGTATAATATTCTTAATATTTTTATGTTAATTTTTTTAGATGTTCTTTTTAAGGGTAAGTACTTTGTTTCTATTCTTAGTTTGCTAAGATTTTTTTTTTTTTAATCATGCATTACTTTAAGTTTAATCAAGGGAATTATATCTGCATGTGCTAAGGTGATCTCCAATATCACTACCACCATCCTTTAGTCTGTAAATGTTTTAAGTTACAATATATACTAATCAATTTAATTAATACAGTTAATTACTTAATTGAAGTTTTGTAACTCTGAAGTGTTCTTTTCATCATACTGTGGTTTCCCAAAATACTGCTTCATATTCAGATTAGAAGTTGGATTGTTGGACTACATATGTTACTTAGTACATTTAAAGAGAGAGAAGGTTTATGTTATATTTAGTTATATTTATATCTTCTATGTGTGTCTGTGTGTGTGAATATGTATAAAGTGTATATATACTTTTTATCATTTCTGCCCTCATAATGCTGTTCCTTGGCTATCAAAGACTTAAGCAAAATTTTGAAAGTTTGCATCTGGTCTTGTTTTCTGCTTTTCTTTTTGTACCCCACTTTCTCCATCGCCTTCTGAGTGCTCACTGGAAAAGAGGATCGCCCTGTTTCTAGGTTTCTATGGTCGCTGACACATATTTCGAACATCCATGATTCCTAAATGGGCTTTTTGTCCTTTTTGAAAATTTCTGTTGATTGATTTTACTTGTTAACAAATATGAACTTATGATGTTAGCTATTATATTACTTTTCTACCATAATATACTAATTTTATCTAATTAAAACTAGCAACACCTCTGGAAAACAAAAGCAAAATTTTGTTCTTTAAATTGTGAAGCCATTGGTATACATGTTGAACCTCCCCCAAATGTTATTTGTTCAAGCTGGTTTTCTTAAAAACATAAATAATTCAAATGTCTACTGCCAAGGAAAGACAACTACCTCAATCCATTGGCTAATAAACATTTATTGTTGCAAACTCTGAACTAGTAATTGGAGCAAAAAATGCAAAACATAGTGCCGTTCAGAGTTTCTAATGTAGTGAGGAGATATTAGATTTCAGATGTGGTTACAGATGTTATGAAATACTTAGATATATATGTCTATGATGTGTGGCTAATAGCTATTGTATTTGTCAAAGTCTAGCTGATATTCTGTGCTCCTAAAACAGAAGCCATAGTCTCATTATGATTTCTGTGAGCAATTACCCAGACGCTATAGCATGTTGGATGAATAGACAGACAGTCTTTTGGCTTTTAATAGTGGACTTCGCTAGGCTGTAATTCAAACAATGCCTGTGAGAGATTTGGCATTTGTGAACAATTAAATATGCATATTGAAAATTTGAGGCACATATTATAATTTTTCATTATGCAGAAAATATCCACCATCTTTTATTTACTTTTTGCTCAGAATATTGTGATAACTATTGATCTGTAGCCAACATAGAGCTGAGAAAGTTAAAGTATATTTTAGTGTTTTTCCCATTGTTTAAGATATATTTTAAAAGTCTTATTTTACTTAGTACCTGCTATATGCAAGTAGGTTGCCTGTATTTATTTATAGCAGTCTATTTTAAAGTTGAATCACAAGGCTATTTATTCCTTAATATGTTCTTTTAAAAACTAGAAATCACTGTTAAATATATTTAAGAAATCCTGCATACCACAGCTTCTTCTTGGTGTTTTCAATATGCATTATCATACTGAAGTCTCTGAAAAGTCTTTTATATAATTATTTTTATCCTAGCTTTCCTAAATTTTATTTGACCATCTAAATCTGTTTCCTTTCTATATAAATCCAACTAATACATCACTAGTGTTCTGTGGAGTGCACTTTGGAAAATATAGCTTTACATAAGATTATATATATAATTTTGCAATAATAGTATAAATTGGATTAATGTGTGTGTGTGTGTGTGTGTGTGTGTGTGTGTGTGTGTGTGTGTGTAAATGGTTACATTCACAAGGTGGATTTTCTGGTACAGAGTTACAGCCTTTTTCTAATTGATTTCTCTCATTGATTTTGTCTACTGATGATATAGAATCCTGTCTATGTTCTTATGGTTAGTACTCTAACCAAGTCTCCCTCTCCATCCCAGCCCATCTGGTAGAAATCTTTATATCCACAACTCCTCCAAATCAGTAGACATGAATCTTAAATTTGACACACTCTTAGTAAATAATTGGGTTTGCTGATATATTTACCTCAAAAGTAATCATCATAGGCATGTTATTCCTGCAGATTATCTTCAGTTCTTCTCTTTTTTCACTTACAAGTGAGGTCTCATCATCACTCACAGGCAAGCCCATTTTAGTTACTACTATTACTAAACACCTCATAGAAAGATGTAGTTATCTGAGTGGAGGTGTGAGGGTAAGTTTTTTGGCTTAGGATGTGTTCTTTCTGAGATATGTATGTGTTTGTTAGAGTGGAAAACTATAATAGGCCATCGCATTTATTAATCTGGGAAGAGAAGATCTGTGATGGATTTTGATTTAGAAAAGATAACCCTCTAGATGATAATCGAAATCATGAGAGTGCATGGAAAGCCAGGTAGAGGGTGAAAGATGAAGACCTACAAGAGAAAGTGTCTACCATTACAAATATATAAAGAGGAACAAGAGGATATAAAAGAGATTTTGAACACCCTTTCAGATTAAGTAGTAGAAAATCCACGAGGTTTATTGCCATACAGTAAAATGGAGATATTGTTTGAAGATGAAGGACATAACCATTTATTTAACAAAATATCTAAGGACTCATACTATGTACCAGGAACTGTACTAGCACTGGACTACAATCATAAACAAGGCAGGTGTAATCTCTGACATCACAGAGCTTGAAATATATAATGATACCCAAGTACTTAGAGAAAGCCAAGGCAGATAATAAAGTATGCAAACGTTTTCATTAAATTTAACAACAATGAGTACGTAAAAGACACAGTGAGATGACTTTTTGTGAAACAGTGGTGGAAGAAGCCATATTGAAATGGCTTGAACTGTAAGCCATTTATTTCAGATCATATGCATAAGTAAAAACTGAAATACACCAAAATATTGAACATTATTGACTCTGGGCTGTGGAATTACAAGTCATTTTTATTGTATATTTTACTCTTAGGTTTTTTATAAATGCCCACAATAAAGAGGCATTCTTTTTATAATAAGAAAAAAAATATTATGAAAAAAGAAAAAAATAAGCTATTCTGTTCTAATAATTATTATTAATTACATTTTAAATATAAATGAAATGAAAGTGTAATATTTCTTTGAATAATAATATGATAAACATAAAGAGCTTAATGAAATGATTCAAACAAATAATAACATCAACAAAATTTGAATAAATCCACTTTGAGGTCTTCATTATTCTGATTGGCTCCATAATGATCTAATTAAGTAGATAATTCCTACACTGAACTTGTACTGTGATGACAACACACATCCACCAAAAAACTAGAGCTTCTAGAAGTTTTTAAAAAGTGGAGCATAAGGCATTAATTTATGTAGCTTTTAAGTTGGCACATGTTAATGCTTGCTTTCAAAATGTATAATAGCTTCAATTCCCACCAGTTTAGCAGCTGACATGATTATGTACATGAATCCTCCAGGAAATGGAAGAAACAGTAATAACAAGCCCAGTTAACAAGAGAAGAAAAAGACTGCCAAGGCTGACTGTCTAAGTTTCCCATGTTAACACTGATGACAAACATCAGTGGTGGTAAACATAGCCATTCCATGAGATTGAGCTGTGAACATTTATGGGAAATGAGATCAGCAGTCATGATTCCATTCTATTAAAACAACTCCTCTGAGGCCTTTGCAGGATTATACCTTTGTTGTTTTCTCTTCCTAT
Organism: Pteropus medius; assembly: GCF_902729225.1. Taxonomy (NCBI): domain Eukaryota; kingdom Metazoa; phylum Chordata; class Mammalia; order Chiroptera; family Pteropodidae; genus Pteropus; species Pteropus medius. The sequence goes on along the minus strand of NW_024346667.1, from coordinate 24,876,597 downwards.
GAGCATTTGAAAGGGATGATGGAATTACAATCTCCAGGTGCTAAGTGAGAATGGGTTAAATTATTAACTTCTCCTAATGCTATTGCATTGTTTAAAAAATACACCTTAGAAACCAATGGGCTACTAAATTCTTTTTTTTTTCTTTCGGATACATTTCAAAAAAATTACAACATTTTTGAAATATTCTCAGGTGGTCTCCCATGTCATTTAACAGAAAAGTGTATGTAATTGCTAGCCTCAAGCCCATTAACAAATTGCAAATTAAAATACACCTTGCAAAATGAGAAACTTCAGGAGCAGTGTAATCATATATTTTAATATTGAATACTTTTCATTCCTGGGTAAACCTCTAGGTCCTTCGACTAAAATTATTCTCCTCAAGCATACTTTCACCAAGCCTCCATGGCCTGAGATGTCGTCACGCTTAAGTGTTCCAGGATTTTTCTTATTCCTCAACATTTTATAATGCAGGGGCCCTAAGATGTGAGAGAAAATAAACTGTACAGGAAAAAGAGAGAATAATGGGAACCGTGGATTAGAAATCAGAATTTTGAGCTTTAAAAAACCATGAAGATCATCTATTCTAGGTCCCTTGGCTGGCACAAAAACTCCAAAACAATTTCAGTGATTTACCCAATGAAGCACAAAGTTGGGGCCATATCACAGTCCCCCAGGTCTCAGGATTAGGTGTGCTTTTAGTGCAAGTACAATGAGTCTAGTTCCTTAGAGAACTAAAGCAGTTCGAGAACCTCAGAGAACTGCTGGTGGCAGAAGAACCCTGACAGAGAAGAAGGAGTTAAATGCACCTTACAATCATTGTCCATTATATTTTAGAACTGCTTACTTAACGTTCCTTTATAGTAGAAACAGAAGAAATGAAGCATCTCTTTATGGCACCAATTATCACAAATTTAGGAAGGTTCATAATTTCAAAGGAACTACTTATGACAGAGCTTTATGCCTTTACTTTTCAAATAATTATCGAGTCTACCATATGTCTAGCACCAGCTGAAACTCTAACCTAGCCTGAGAGAAGGGCTATATTTTGAAGTGTTTAAATATTATCAATGTTTATATTAAAATAAGATATTACATAGAATTCTTTAAAAAAGAGATGAATATGTGAAGGAGGAAGAAAAAGAAAGAAAGGAAGCACAGAGAGCTGAAGAAAAAGCCAGCACAGCACATGTCTACGTCTCCTGCTTCGTGTCCTGTAGAAAACATGAGTAGGAACCATAGAGCTGATATTTATTTAGGGTGACCTTTTGACTTACTGTCTGTGTGACCTTGGAAAAGGAACTTACCTGCTGTGCTTTAGTTGCTCAATTGTATACTGCAGAGCAAACAGACTTTCATTATTCCCTTACTTTCAGTGTTTTTGAGAACTGCAAGTATTTTTAAAAGTTCAAATGCATATGAAAATCCTTATAAGTTCAACACTCTAAGCTTCTGAACAAACATTAGCATTACAAGACTACCACTTCTCTGCTACACATTGAAATGGTTTTGATCTATTTCTAACAATTAAACAAAAGTCAGACTTTTTAAAAATTGATTACAGTCACTTAAGAGCATATGAGAGTTCACAGGTTGACAATCTTTGGCAGCCAAACAACTTCCTTTTCTGGAAGATAAGATGGAATCATCTCCTCCTGGAGAGCAGACGGCAAAATCCAAAAGAGAAATATAAATACCTACAATTTTCTTGATTGCAACTTCTCTTTCGTGTTTCTGAAGATTATTTTACATGTCACCTATAGCAAAGGTGTCTTATTGCCAAACTCTGAAAAGCAATTTGCAGGATAGGTATTTTTGATGCCACTAAGTTTTATCTCGGGTTGGAAAGATTAGATTTTAAAAATTCTAAAGTGTGCGATATTTTGCCTCTGATGGAGCACTGTAGTCTCCATATTTTTTTAAGGCCCTTAGCCCTGTAAATGAGGGTACTTAAATGGATAGATCAAGAGCAAAACCAATATTCAGTCACTGAAGTTCCACACACAGTTTCATTAAAGAAGCAAAATAATCACCCACAAATATTTTTGTAGGCCTTGTTATGCAAGTTTAATTCAAATGCTTTGAGGTTAATCTATTTCTTATGTACAGCAAACAGCGTAATGCTGTTTTTCACAAGTATAGGGATTATTCCAACAGTATTGGAATCACCCAAAATGCCTGTTCAAAATGCAGATTTGTGCATCTCATCTAAGAACCCTAGAATCAGGAGATCTCTTTGGTTGAGTCTGGGAAACTCCAACAAACTTTCTCTATCCTAAAATCTCTTGCCCATCCAAATCTGATAATTGTAGTTACAGTGGAAGGTCTGTTGGTCAGAGTGCAGAGAACAGGAAGGCAAAGGCTAGGAGAGTCAGCGAGGTGGAAATAGCATAGAGTGGGGTCAGTACAGACACTTCTAGGCTCTCTCGTTGTGCCTGAAATTTTGACATTCATTCACATTCCGCTTGTGTCCTTCCAGCTGAGGGAATCTTCTCTCAGTAAGAAGCCCCTGCTGTTGTAGGTACTCTCCAATTCTGTGGAATAATTTCATATCATTGTGACATTTGATTACTATAATCTCTGTAAAGAGAGTTGAATGGTGTAGCCACGTCCTCCAGAGAACCAGAGTACATATTTGGGAATGTGACGTCAATATAAAATGATGCCACCAGATGGCCAGTTTTAGAGAAGTCGATGAACTTGTCCCTAAGTGGCCAAAGGTTGCCACATTCTAAAATCTAGTTGTTTTTGATATTGAACAATTGTGATTTTGTTATAGCCACAATCCATATATTTTCCACTATGTGAGTTCATTCAAATACTGTAGTGGATTCATTCATTAAATATAAAATACTAACAAAGTTTCATTAGCCCAAAAAACACAGAACATCTCACTCTTTCAAATGAGATTATGTCCCATGATCACTGAAATTACCAGATGAGAGGTGAGATTATAATTATTTAATTTAAAGGGTGACTGTATAATTTGTGTTCCTGCTTGTTTATCTACATTCTTATTTCTTCTAATGGGGTTATGTTTTGGTTAACTCAGCAGTCAATAGTATGAAAACCCATTGGACTATCACATTTACAATCAGTTTAATGCAATTTATATTTAAGTCAAATGAAATGTTTTCATAGGCTATAAATCTTTGGACTAGAAAGATTTATCTGTAAAATAATAGCTGTGTACAAGTAATTTTCTTTTTCATATAATATTATTCACATATCTAATAAGCAGTGTGGCTTAAAGGTGCCACCATCAAGATTCACATGCATATATTAACATGGAGTAATATGAATGTGTAAGGAAAAAAAATCATGTAGATAAGCATAGAATTAGATTTTTCCATAATCATAGACCATATGTAATACTTCATATCATATCTGTATTATGGAAATGTTGATGAGGTAAACGGATAAGGAGAGCATTTAAATGGTATATAACCAGTGCCTATTCCATAGTGAATTGATAACTAATTAGAATTTCTTGATTTTTGGTCACTGTAACAGGGATCAAAATCCTTTATCGGTGTGATCATATTGACTAAATAACTGCACATCAGTCTAAGTTGATTGTTGTTGTTATTTTTATAACATTAAATTATTCATAAAATCTAACATAAAACCTGCAATAATGCAATAAATAAACAAATGTTTGCTATTGTTATTATATTGTTTTAACTCTGTAGGCCTTGACATATCCAAAAGGGCTTTTTCTATAGTTCTCTTTGAGCTAATGCACCTTATATAAATGCAAAAATCTAGGAAGAAAAAATTGCATTTACTTGCAGCTTTTTATATTTTTATGTAGTCTATCAGTCATTTCAAAAATATGATTGTAATGATAATAAGCTTCTGTTTACATAGGTCATAGATATTTAGTTCACACAGTTTTCCTAATCAGTTGCATAGAAAGTGCTTACAATGTTCAAGCTTGATTGAGCTTTTTTTAAAAGACTATAATTTTCAAACACATGAACCTATGTATTATGCACTTGATGAGGGTAAATTTATAGTTATGATGAAACATTTTATACAGGTAATACTAAACTTATGAATATAGGAATATTCCACCTTCTTAAGAATGAACTCATATAGACAGTGAAAAAATAAAATAAAGTGAAAGTTTTTCAAAGACCGGACACAGATGATTTTTTTCTAAACCCTTTGTCAAGTGTTCAGAGATAGTAGAATACAATCATTTTACAAGACCTTCAGCATGTTGCTTAAAATGGCAGGGTGATTTCAGAAAATGAAAAATGTTCAATACCTGTGTGGACTTTATTCCTCTAGGTTCTTAGAATTCTATTGCTTCATATTTGTAATCTCACTGTATTGTCTTCATAAAATATATATATAGTGCTAGCATGCTGCCCCTCACAAAGGGCACATTTTAAATCTTATGATGAGTAAATTTGAAGGAATCGATAGTTTTGTTTGATCAAACTCCTCTTCTCTCCCTTCATAGTAGATGTATTTCTGAGTACTATCTCTAAGTCTATAAAATTTGAAAAATTGTGTTTTATTGGTTGTTTAAATTTATCATTTGCATAAATATTTATACAAAATGGATTATTTAATTTACATGAAATTGTTATTTGATTTATATGTAACAGCTTTTTTTCTTTTTGTTTTCATTTTATTTAGTTTTCAACATGGAGCTGAGCGATACATTCTCTTAATACTGTCATGATACAGGTCAATGCCAATTTTGAAAAGTTTGACAATGACACAGCATTGTTTTAAGACTCTTCTCTGGGGCAGATTGTAAATAATGTTCTCTTGATAGTTTTGATTACTAGGTGTTTGTTGATCACCATGCTTCAATTAAGAATTTGCTATGTAACATCAAGGGTACCATCAAGATTTTTTTTTTTTAACCACTTATTTTTATAAAGAATATGGAAATTTCCGAAGACTTATTTGGAAATATCAAACTTCAGCTGAGTCTACTGGGAGACATTTTCTTAAAACTTAAAATACACATATCTTGCAACTACTTGTGATAATAGGTTACCACTACAATATCCAAAGCATGATACTCCATGTGAGATGTGGATTTGAACAAATGAATTAAACATGTAAACAGATAAAATAAGCAATGAAGTATTAAAGCTATATTTAACTTGAAGATGACGTACTGCCAACATCTAACCAATCTCTTGTATATAAAGTCATTTTCACAATGAGAAAAAAGATATAATTTACAAATACCTTTACAGAAATATGCATACTGAATAACCACAGTGTTAGATAGGAATAAAAGAAATGCCAGCAGCTCTCTCTTCTTTTCTTAATCTACATTTTTTTAGGTATTTTACAATATTTGGATAATTATATAGAGTTATTTGATTATAATCTTCAATATATCTTGAAAAGAACTCTAAGTATTAGGAAATTTTTTGTCTAGACATATTCCTATACATATGGTTAGAAATAATCTAGACATATTACCAGAAGTAATTAGCGAAGTACCATCAGAGTTCAGCTCACCATACTGACTCTTTTTCTCATTTATGAGAAATTACTTCAGATTATATAAATTCCAAGTATCTTTCACATTTAAAATTCTAGTTTTTTTACAGTTAATGAGATTAGATTAATGTTGGCATTGTTAAATTTAGCGCATTAATTACTTGCTCTGTAGTTTTTGAAAATCAGTACAACTAGAGGGATATGTTTTAAAAAATTAATTTAATAAAAATGTCCTTAGTGCATGATTTAATTATCAGGGTTGTAGATCCAATAAATGCATTATTTTCAAATGTTGCTATTAATTTTCTGTAACTAAACATTTCTGTTAACATATGAATTTGAGTACATATTCTTTAGGGATATAATTATATATAGAAATCACATACATAACAATATATTACTATATATAACTATAAAACTATATAAATATATAGTAATCTATATATAACGATATATAGTTATATTCATAAATAGATATAGTTATATCCATATAATATAGATATATATAGTTATATCTTTATAGTATATATGTTCATTTTATATTCACATTTCTATTTTTAAAAGCTTATGAAAGCAAAAAGTAATCATCCGCTTAACTTTTATCCTGAAAATATGTAGTGAAAATTCTATTATCTAAGTAAATTTAAAAAAAACAAATGATTGCTAGATATGTATACTAATTAAATTCCTTGCAAATGTTATTTCTGTAAGAATCATTTATTTTATTATCATTATTAGTTTATTTCCCTGCAATATGTTTATGCTCTATGTTTACTTAAATGTTCCAGCTGACCCCAGGGCAAAGTCAGCAGTGATGATTTAATGAGCCCCTGCTGTGAGTGATGCCCATGCTGGACCAGGGATCCCACACACACAGTAGCATAGATGGGGCTCATGGAACTTATTTTCCAGAGAGAGAGAAAGATAGTGCCACCCATTGGTCATTATAATTGTGGCTATAAGAATAATTTATTTTTTAATTATTAAATACTCAAGGACTGGGGTAATATTGATTTGAGGTTGGTCAGTGCTGTAACTTAAAGTATTATGTTGAGAGAGATGCCTACTTAAAACCCCTGTGATCAGGCAAGCAGACAGCAAACTTGATAACTGACTGCAATGCTCTCTACATAGTGACATGGCAGAAGTCCAAAACTGCTACTATGACTCAGGAGGTAAGGTGAAACACAAACACCCAGCCCCTCTTAGGCACTCATGCACATGTGCAGCTACCAATACCACAAATAAATAAGTAAATACATTATTGAAGATCATGTTCCAGAAGAAATACAATTAAAGAAAAAGTCTGGATTTTAAAAATAAATACATTTATAGTCATTGAATAAGTGAAAGAATATATAATGTCTAAAAATAAGAAGACATTATGAAATAAAATCAAAATAAATTAAATAAAGATAACTTGGATATTTTCAAAAGACAAAACAATTTGGAATCTTGACAAAAATAATTAAAGACATTTAAATAAAAGTTAAATGGAGAGGTTACACATTAGATTATACATAAAAAGAAAAAATGACAAATTGTGAAATACCACTAAGAAATTCAGCAAGAAGTAAGTGTTAGGAGAAAAAAAAAAAAGAAATTTAACAAGGAGGTTATTAACTACCATGAGAAAAGAACACACAGCTCACAAAGGAATCACATTAGAGTAACAGCAGATTTCTCATCAAATTAGTACATGCCACAAGACATTTGAAAGTATTGGAGATGAAAACTACCAGCTTGGAATTACTTACCTATCAGAAACGTTACTTAATATTAAGAGCCAGATAAAGTTTTAAGACACCAAGAACAAGCAAATTTACTTCTTATTGACCCATATTGACAAACTATAGAAAAGTTTACCTCAATATAAAACTAAACCATTAGAAATATATAGTGTATAAGAAAATTGGCAAATACAGAAGTTAATTAACTTTTGACTTAAAATATAACTGAGTTTCTCTTTAAAGATAACAGTTATTCTTATAATTTCAAGTAAGATCTTATGTTTTCAAAACGTGTTTAAAGCTTAAGATTTTTTTTTTTTTGTTCAGAGTAAAGATACACTGAATATTTTAGACAATAGAGCCCATCTTTAGCTTCTAAATAAAGTGAGAAAAAGAGAATATATTGAAATGTATCAATCCAATAGAAAGTACGAATGGAAACAAAAGAATCAAAGATATACAGTGGCTAAACAACAACAATAGCAACACACACACACACCTAATTGTAGAAATATGATAAATATATACCAGCAATCTTAATGAATGTAAAAGGTTACATTCACCTATTAAAGATATTTTCATGATGGTTAGTAAAACGTTCATATGCTGCTCAGATAGGAAACACCTAAAGTAAATCTCACCAAAGGATTAAAAATAAATGCAAATCAAATATGAATCACAAGCTCTGATGAAGAACTTTGGTTGCTTATTCAAAATATATATGGAAGAGAAAGCATCAAAGGTTCATTTATTGAATATTAAGAATTGTTATCAAACTCTAGTAATTTACAGTACTGCATAGGAATATAGGTTAATGGAATCAAATAGAGAATTTAAAAACATAACCACACATTCAAGAAAACCCAATATTTAACCAAGATAGACTTATAAATCAGGTAAATTGTAAATAGAATTAAACTAAAAATAAAATAAAAATATAAGTAATATTAATTTTTTTCAAAATCTTTTTAAATCAATGAAAGAAACTAAAGTGAAAAACTTTAGATGAAAATATAACAATATTTTTGTAAAGAAGAGGTGTTTTTCTTAAACGCTAGTTTTATCACAAATCATTATACAACTCAATGAATTGTATGCATCATAATTAAGAACTATATATTATAATTAAAATTAAAAGTAAAAATAGAGAATGTAATTAAAATTTTATTTTAAAAAAGTAAGCATTTCAGAAGCCAAAGTTGAGAGAAAGCCGTGTCTCCTGAGCTAGTTTTCATCTATGCTTTATAAGCAATTCTGGGCTGAGTTAAGTTTGCAGCTTACTTTTTCAAGGAAAGTAATGAAATAAAAGAAGCACGTAAGTGTGCTTGAGGGGTTTTCCAGTTAGTACTCCATATTTTCTTGGCTATTCTCTGGGTGTCTGAGAACCCATTTTGTAGTGGATTCCCTTATTAAAGAAATTTGAGAGACATTACTCTCAGCCTCCAGCAACAAGGAATCATTATGGTCATTTCTGATTCTAATTCCATGAGAGGAGAAAGGGAGATAATTTTTACTAGCAATCTTGAACCCAGTCAGTTCTGTTGAGAGTTTATATTCATTACCCAGAGAAGAAGAATAGAGAACCAAAGTTCTCTATAGCTGGAGGGAGGGAGGGAGGGGGAGAGAGAGAGAGAGAGAGAGAGAACAAAAGGAAGAAAGAATGGAAGGAAGGAAGGAAAGGAGGAAAGAAAGACAGGAAGGAGAAAGAAAAAAGATGGTTGTTAGGGTGACTGGATTTTGCAGAATGACAAAGGTCTTGAAGCAGGCCATCTGTGTGCTGGATAATGCTACTAAATTTTTGTTAACTGCCTTCTGTCTAGAGACAGTATCTTGATGGAGTTGCAGTTAGCTCCAACTATATGACATTAAATTTCATGTTATATTTGCCCTAAATTTAACTGGAAAGAGTTATTTCAAAGGACCTCATATGTAAGATTCTCAGGAATCAAACTTGTACCTCTACCTTGTCTTCATTTTCTTCTAGAAACATTTGTTTCAAAAGCTGTATAATCTAGAAAAGTGTTGCCTTTGCTAACATATCTAGTCTACATAAATTATTGTATTTTTTTTGGTTGATAGATTGTTATTAAGAATGTGAAAACACATAGTATACTTGTGCCTAGAGCATGGTAAATATTCAATAACTACTTTTTAGTGTTATAAGACATTATTAGTGCCTTTTATTTTTCATCTCTCTTCACTTTTCTTTCTTTGCAAATATGATAAAATTTGTTTTATAAAAAATTAACCTTTTACCTGTAGTTTATTTTTCAAATTTAAAACTCTGGTATAAAAAATGCAAATTCTCTTATGTCACTTGCTGAAAGCTAATTCATATTTTGCTGTGTTTTTGCTCATGACTTGTGTTTTGATCACTGGCCACCACTGGCCACAGAACTAGATGGAACAATTCTCTTTAATTCCTGTTAGAAACTTTTTGGAATGTTTAACTACTCTTGTCTATTTTGGTTCAAATCAGTAGGAATGCGCTTGTCTTTAGTTGACTTATCTGAAGTTTATCTATATGCATGGTTACTCTCCACTTTCCACATTTTGCATGAAAACATGGAGGTTTCAATTTTGAGAAACTTTATGAGAATCCTCAGAGCAGAACTAAGTAACATTAATCTATTTTACCTCTTTTCCTGGCACACCAAGGTGGCCCAGATATCTCCTTTCAGAGAGGCATGGGGTTGTTCTGGAAAATATCCTGGGTCCCAATACTTTTACTTTCAACAGTAGATGCCATCCTAAGAGTATCCCCACATATTTCTAAATACGAACTAGAATACCTCTGAGATTCATTGACCTGAGGGAATAAACAGTTTTCCCCATGACTATTCAGTTTCAAATACAGAGAAAAATTAAGTTGTTCTCTGTGCAGTACTTCCTCGTTAAACTTTGATAGATTTTTTTTTTTCTAGTAAAATAAATGTAGTCTCAGATTTGAAGAACGTAGGCTACTAGAAACCTTGGTATGGAATAAGTCGAATTTAAAATCTATCTTACACTGATAATGTTGCAATGATTTTTTAAATAGCAAATAAAATATATAACATAGTACCTTTGGGATTTTAGGCAGAGCCAATCCTAAGAGCTACATTCTTCTTTAACTTACATTTTAAGTGCTCATCATGGTAGATGGCAATGAACTCAGAAGACAAAACCTATAATGATTTTCTCTTCTCTTGAACCAGGGCAATATCTTCAAGGTCATACAATATATTATTATTTATAAACTTTTAAAGCATAATTTTTTTCATATTGTATCAGAAAAATTTATCACTATTCAGATAAAATTAGGGTTATAGATCTTTCACACCAACTGTATAGGAAATAGCTGCTCTTTAGCTAACATTTTGCAGTGTTCAATGTTTTATCCCTAGAGTTTAGAAGAAAAGAGAAACAAAGATCAGTGTGATTGGTTAGTTTTAGTTTGCGTAATTACTTTCAGTTGGCATTTACTTTGAAATAACTAAGTATTTTTATAACTTTCAGTTTATATTACCATAACACACAGATCGTGTTCCTTAAATTTTTCTTGAATAGATGATTGAAAAAATATGTATAAAGAAAAAAATGAACTTTATCATTCTGATTAAGGTTTTCTTCTATGAATTTAACATGCTAAATCTGTGGTATATCAGCTTTAAGAGATCAGGTGAGTGAAAGAAAGTAGAAAAAGACTGGAAAAGGGTGGCTAGGAAGGTGAAAATAATCACGAGAATATTGCGTGATTGAAACTAAAGGGAGAAAAGGTCAAGCAAACAGGTCATTTCCATGAGTGCAGTTTCAGTGGATTAATTGGTAGAAGCTGGATTACACTGGGTTGGGAAATGCAATGCAAATGTTAAGAAAATGAGTTTATGAGCACAGTCACAAGTAAAATCCGTGACTTTTGGCTTTTACCCTATTGTTCTTTCTACTAAAGCATGTTACTGTTCAGTGTTAAAAATGCTCTTGGTACAGATTTTAGAAGTACATATTTTCAGTTTATCAACCACAAGAAGAAAAAGTACTTGTTTTGATGTCAAATTTCAGTAAAAATAAGCTCGAACTCAGAAATTCAACATGTGAAATAAGCTGCATTCAAAAATATAGGAAGGATATTGAAATCATTTCACTTTTTTTTTTTTTTTTGCCCGATAAACATATGGTAGAGGAAACTAAGTGCAGCATCCTGAAATATATCACGTTATCTTGTCCATATTAGAACATGATTTTAACCAGTCATTTTACACCATGTTATAAACCACGGCTTTCAGCAAGCTGGGAGACTAGTGGTCCATTACATGTACATAACAAATACATAATATAGAATATTAAGATCAAATTTATTTTAAAATAATTCATATTATTCTTATTATTCACTGTAAAGAAGAAATTGACAGCAGATAACTTAATAAACTGTCTACAAATAATTTTAAAAAGTTTATTTTTTAATATTGTCCATTGAAGATCACCATTAAAGTGGACATTTGGATTTAATTTAATTTCAGGCTACACATACTGCACCTTTTGACTATTGAATCATGAATGTATTATAAAGTAAACTCTGGGGACCTTTTTTGAGAGACTGACTTTGACTCACTATATGCTGTGTTCTATTTTCTGTCTACGTTTGAGGCACTAGTGTATACAATTTGAAGTTCAACCTATTGTAAGTTTACAAAATTTAATGAAATTTTTTTGATTAAGTCAGCAAGACCCAAGTTTCACTCTGTTTCAAAGTTATTAAAAGTACTTATACATATTTATATGTGTATATATATATATGTGTGTGTGTGTATCAATAGATTATATATATTGTACTACACATAAATATGTGTATAACTGTAAATGTCTATATGGTTATATAAGTATCTTTCACAAGTTGTATATATATGTTATAACTAGTTGTATAACTAGTTATAATAGTTATATTATAGCACAATATTAACCATCTATATATAACTTTAACATAACTATATATAACTATCTTCCAGTGAAGATCATTGTGATGGAAAAAATGTATAAACAAAAATTTTTCCAAACATTCTACTTAAATAACATGATTCTATAAATATGATGACACTGTTGTCCTCTCGATGGCCGTTTGGAAACTAGTGAGTAGTAAATACAAGGTTGTTGGAGCTCACAGAGGTATAGCGTCTACACAATGTCTTAGACACTAAAGCATTCGTACATGTGTTCCTTTTTTTTCATTGCGAATGGATTCTAGTCAGACATGTTGCAATATTTAAAAAAAAATACTCAGAATCAAGATAGCTGTATTCTGGACGCACTTCTATTTTAATCATAGATGCACCTTTTATTCCCACTAGATCTCATTTTCCTCACCTATAAATAGAGTGGGTTATACTCGGGCTCTAACAGAATGTCAATTCTGTTATTTGTGTTCTATATTGTACTTAAACATTTAAAAAATATTTTTAATGTACTAGAGTAGTTAATATAACTGTACCATAAATAGTTGTGTATGCAAAGATGGTTTTGGAAAACCTAACATGCTTTTCATAATGTGGTATTTTCATTTGTTTAAAGCAGAATATATGCATTATTTAAAAAAAAAATTAAGTAAAATTCAGCATAAATTCTTTCTTCCAATGCAAGCTCAAAATATACTTTTTATACTGCAGTCCCTCTAAAACGGCAATGAATATATTTTATCTATATTGAGCTGCTTCTTTCAGCTTCAGATTAAGCTGGCTCTTGAAAGGTATAATTGATTACAATCTAGACAATTTTGTTCATCCAAATTAATGACTCAGATGTCATTGAAATTAAAGTTCCTCCTTCTTTGAAAGAGTGAAAATAATTTAATGATCATAATTCTCATTATTTAGCACTTTTAATTTTATTCTTATCCCTGATGTTGAGGGGAAAAAAAGAGTACTGCCTATGTTATAGTCTTTCAACAGCATTACATTAAAAAGTTTTGGACACTTTCACAATATGAACCAATAAGTCATATAATTACAAACTGAAGAAACTTTTATGTTTGATAGTGGTTCCATGTAGATTTGAAAGACTCTTATCCACGTAGACTGGACATAGCAGTCACAGTCATTGTTCTCATTATCACTGTTTCTCCTGTATCTTCATTTATCTTGATTTAAAGCAAATGTAAGTGAAAGTTTCTCTCTTTCAGTAGTATTCAGTCTGAAAAATTAGATGTTTTTTCTCTACAACTACTTCTCGTAAAGGGTATCTCTTTATGTTCGCATCATTATGTGTGTTTTAAAAGTAGAATAAATATCAGAACAATGGGCTATATTTGGATTAAGCCTCCTTGAGTTTAGATACCAGTTGTGACAATAACCAGCTTTCTAAACTTGGACACTTTATCTTGATGTTTCTCTTTCTTCGTATATTAGTTTATTGCAAACAAGATACCAATCAGAAAATATTTTTGGATAGTTAAATACCACACAGTATCATCTCAGTATGTATAATGGCATATATGTGACCTTTTTCCCTTTGCTGTTGTCTCTTACGGTTATACAACATGAAGGCAGTGACTCTTAGGTTTTGTTTTGTTCTGTTCTTAAATTAGAAGAGAATATGAAGATAGTACATTAATTGGGAGAATCCACTGCCTGCAATAAAACTGGATTCTTTGGGGAATAGTTTTTCTACGAGAAATATTACATTCGAACTCATCCACAGAGTTCAAAGTAGTGAGTGTGAAATTAGAGTAGGTCAAAAGATAAAAATAGTTGCTACAACTAAGTTGCCTGATGGATTTAAGAGAAGTCTCTCTGGCCCTTCCCATTTCAGTTGAGCTAAAGAATAAAAAAAAAACCTGTCTGTCCTTGACAAAAGAGGCTTTTCCAAATCAACTTCCCATAGAAAGCCCAATCTTGATCCAGGTGTGAAAAATAAAAGCTCTTTGTGACAACTGCGACTTAATGCCTAGCTTGATTTCAGTCAGTTTTAATGAATTTTTTTCAATACATGTAGAATAGTAAGAATCTCAATGTGTACCTACTATTTCAAATTAATTACTTATCACCTTTAATTAATTTATTCATTTATTTATCTAAAAATATTTATTGAGCCCATGCTCTGTGCCAGGTACTGCTCTAATTCACACAAGTGTTTAACAAAGTCCTTTCTTTATGGGTTAACATTCTAGCTGGATACAGAGAATAAGCAAACAAACCAGTAAAAATATAGCAGGTCAGGTGATATGAGCTGTGGCTTCCAGTCATTTCACTCCAATAAAAATTTCCATCTATCATTTTTCTAAAATTACCATTTCACTATTTTTATTTTCTCTACCTCACAGCAGCATTTAGTCTTCTATTTCAACTAAACCTGCCTGAGAGCTTAGTCTTTGGACCCTTTCTTTCTAACTTCTCTTCATTTCATATATAGATTAGGTGATGTATAAGAACCCTAAAAAGGTATCTCTACTCCACAGCTCTTTGTTAAATGTGTTTCCTATATCTCAATACCTATTTAATATCTGTAGTTGGACTACCAAAAGACATCTCAAAAAACAAATTCTATTTTTTCTGTCAAACCTATTCTTCCCCATCTTCCCCAGTAAGTCTATCTAAAGGAAATAAGCTGTTGCAGGTGCTAGACCGCATAGGGTCATAAATCCTACTTGCAAATGGGATCCAAGTAACACTCTTGGGTTTTGCTTAGGTTATATGGCATGACACAGGTGGTCTAGAAGTTAGTTTCTCTGTCTCACAGAATTATAGGATATCAATTAGAAAAAGGCAGTAGGGATCATTCAGGCCACCTCCCTGTTACAGAACAGAGTAAAGAGAGGTCTATGGAAGTTAAGAAACTTGCTAGATGGTGACAGAACCAATTTAATGTACTTCCTTCTTTATCTGTATAAAGATAGTAGCATTTCTTTAATCAATAAACACAGTGCAAGTTAAAAAGTCACATACGGGAGATATGTAAAATTTGCAGTGGTGAGCAGCAAAGTCTGTGTAAGATTGACAGGGAAGGTTTCACAAAGGAAGTAACTGGAACTATCTCTTGAAAAGCCTGTAATAGTTTTCAGGACTGAGTGAGAGCTAGTGAGGGTACTCCAGATGAAATCCTCAGGGTAATTGACTTCTCTGCAACGCTTGATAATGTTGATAATGTTGAGGATTTGCTTTGCCTTGATATTCTTTGCATTTATAGGCGCAATATCGCAGCTTCCCTCCCTATTTCAAAGGCTACATTCTATTCCTAAAGCACTACCTTAACACTCTTAGTTTGTTTTCCCAAGTGATTAAAAGTAAGATTCTAGAGAATATATGTAAACAAATCAAAATTCCTCAACTTTGATTCTACTAAACAAAGTAACTACTCTAAACCCTACCACCATAAGCTGCAAGATATACGGTAAAAAAAAAAAAAAAAAAGTTTAATTTAGAGAAAAATATTATTTGCTGAAGAAGAGAAACATCTGTCTATCTCCTTTACCATTTTTAAGTCTAACTTTGTTAAATCTAATGTTAGGCAGATACTTTTTAGATACATGTGCATTTTGTTTTCTCAAAGTTAAATAATGAGATTGTTTTTTGATGCTTCCACATAAATGCTGGGGTTACAAGGAAAAGTCATAGGATTATTATTACACCATCTGTTCTAGCTGGTTTGTTTTAGTCATATGCTTTTCAGTGTTCTTACTGAGTTGTCAACAAACTGCCAATTAATTATGCTAACCTAACAGAGTGTCGGAGGTTACCATATTGAGAAAGTGAGCTCTCCAGCCAGTATATTATAGGATTGATAACTGCTGATTTATAAACAATTTCCAGAGTGCCTTCTGTAAATGGGTGAACTTTTAAAGACCTAATAATGACATTTTTGCATGCTATGGCTGAAGAGAACTAGGAGGATGATAATTATATCCATCCAGAAAAGCTATCTTTTTGTTTAGGTCACTCTTCGATAAATATGTAATTGGATTTAATTATTTTTCTTAATATTTCAATGGGGACACTTTTACAAGGTAGCCATTCACATAAGATAAAGACAAAAACTAGTCTTTGTCCTTTGCCTTGTCTAACACTACACTGCTGAGCTCAAATGTCTATCTGTAATAGAAATTAGAATTCTTAAAAAAAAAATTTATCCAACTTCTAACATTAGTTCTGTTTCACTTTATCTGTGATACCAAGTAAATCACTTCAGTTGTATGATAGCTTTTGCTGAGATAAAACATTTATATTGTATTTATTTTTGTATAACTTTTAAGAAATTTTAGACTTGAAAATTACAAGACTATCAATAAAAAAATTAATCATGGTTAACAATATAAAAGAAGTTGATTAAAATATTACAAATAAGTTGCATATACTGCACAGAAGATTTATATGCTGTTATTTTGATCAACTTTTAGTGAAATTTCTTAAAGCAGGTATTCTTAGCTCATTGCCTTTTGTCAGAGAAAATATTTCAGAAGATAGTTAATCTAATTGTCAATGTGTGGGAGTTTACTCTTCTAAGATTTATGAGATTTTTGGTCATTTATTAAAAATTAATTACTCCTTTGCTCTATATCTTTTTGTAGGTACAATGTTTGCATATTTATACATTTGGCTACAAAATATATGTATATATACTTACATGCCTCCTTTGTGTGTGTGTGTGTGTGTGTGTGTGTGTGTATACAGAGCAAGTGAAAGAGAAAGAGAGAGAGAGGAGGAGGAAAAAAGAGGGCACAGAGAGATCCTCATATGAGTACTTTTGGGAACTTCTCAACCTCATATTTATCAGAGTCATAATGGAACAGACTTGTCATGCCTTTGCTTTTCTTTTCCTTATTGACAATGGAAGCATAATTGAACTCAAGGAATAGGTTTGTTTGGAAATTGCCATTTAACAATTTTAATGGTATATCCAAAACCATAGAACAGTGTTAACAGTCATAGGAATTTTAGTTTAAAGCACTTATGAAGCAATTTTCTAGGAGGACCCTTTTAGATACTATTGGAAAAATGCTTTCATAACTCAGTGTAACCCATCTGCATAGTTTCTGTTAAGTACCTACCATGGAAGACTCTCTTATTAACCTCTCACCAATCTTTACCAGTGAATTATAACTATAGTTTTATTAAGTATTGTTTATCAAGCATACTCAAAGAGGAATTCAATATTTATAAATATGTTGATAATTATATTCTGTATTGATGCTTAGAAAATTAGCTATGGTTTAATATCTTTTTAAATTTTCTTTCAATCTACTTTTATTTATTTTTTCCTCAATACATTTTTTATTGTTCTCTATATTTCTACTTATTTAATGTTGTGTAGGGCTGTATGAGTGAAAAAACAATCAGTATTTGTTATGATCGAGGGGATGTAATTTATATTTGGAGATGCATTCTTACTATGAATGCAGTTGGCAATTGCTGGTAGTTTTGATTAGATCCATGGAGATTTCTTTGTGCTATTTAATACTTCTTGGTAATACTTCTTTATGCTATTTAATACATTTCTTCAATGTAGAATGCATTTTCTGATTACTTGCAATGTTAATTTTCACAGGTTAAAAGCAATAAGGATGTTTAAATGCTGGTCAGCTGTTTTGGTTCTTGGATTCATTTTTCTGGAGTCAGAAGGAAGGCCAACCAAAGAAGCAGGATACGTCCTTAAATCCTATCAACCTCAAATAAGATTGCGACACAAGGTATAGTCACCGTTATAAATTCACTCATGTGACTAGCAATTAGTAACTAAACTATTAGTTGTCTGGTTTATTATTCTCTCTGGAGCATTTATTTCAGACATTGCTTTCAGAATATAATTTTTGTATGATAAATGTACATTTGAAAACTTAAAATGGTAGTAATTTTTGAAATCTACAATTTTGAGCATGAAATACTGCTTGACAAAATATAGATCTGGCTCATTAATAAATATATTAATAAAGTTAAAAAGCAATAGTAATAGATTTATAAAAATGTAAATATGTTAAGACTTAATCAACTAGATAATTTCTATTATTTCCATATTAGTTTTAAGTTTAGAACTTTTTAAACTAAAACAAAAGTGTTATGATCTTAAATTTGCCATAAAGATAAATAAAAAGGATGTCTATACTACGTGGAATTATACAGGTTGGCAAAGGATTAGTTTTTATAGAAATCATTAGACATTTTAATTTTATCAAAAATTATAATTTTGGGTTTTCTAATGTTGAGGAATAATTTATGTTAATATTCTCAAGTATAAAATCAATTTACATTTAGACATTCTTTAAATTATATCGATGATATGCTTATAATAAATTAAGCTAGTGCTTTTATTTCAATAAAAGATCATGATCTGAAATAACATACTCAAATAAATCTTTATTAAATGAAACAAAAGTTTATAATACACTTTGGTTTTCATAGAAAGTAGAGAAAAGACAAAAATAACATGATAAATATGGGAGAAAATATATATTTTTAATTTCTTACACTAGTCTTAACACTTTTGAAATAAACAAATGTAGCTTTATTAATTTTTCTCACATTCGATACATGCCATTGGCATTTATATTGTGTATATTTTTGCTGAAATTCCTTCATAGTATTATAGTACTTTGATAAAATAGCTAACCTTTACTGGGATTTTTATGTGGCAGACACTGGCTAAGATCTTAAGCGTATTATTTTATCTTCGAAACAATTTTATGAAGATGTACCTATTTTCATTTTATAAACTAGAAGTTAAAATTCTTAGAAATGTTAAGGGATTTTTAGAATGCATACATTTATTAAATATATTAATTGTCTCAGGATAACATTCAGGGTATGTTTGATAGCCAGAAGAAAGAAAATAAGTAAAATGTAAAAGTTTTAATGTCAAATATCATTGTAGAAATTTAGTCATATATAAAAGTAATTAAGTTTTTAAACTTTCTAGTCTGGGTAAATACAATTGGAAAATTGACCTTGTTCCACTTCTTTTGATTGTCAGTCATATCCCCTACCTCATAGACTAATAATCGGTTTTATCCCAGCCCAAAGTTTAGAAATAATAACTCCTTTTTGAATGCTCTCATAACATATTATTAATACAGCATATTGTCTCATACTACTACTACACACCCAGTGAATGTTTATTCTGTGCTGTGTGTCTGCCCTAAGTTATACATCTCAAGGTCAGAAACTGCCTTTCTAATCCTTTCATTTCTTTGCCATGAACACGGTAGATACTGTTTAGTTAAATCTCTGTGAGTCTTTACTTCTAGTTAGAAGTAATACATGATTGCTTGTATTTAAAAGCACAAAGGCAGAGAATATCATGGTGGTACATAACTTTCAAACAACTTGGGGCAGAGTTAAAATGAAGCTGTAAAAGGCATATTTTGAGTGAGTGTGTATGTGTGTATGCTTGTGCATGTGAAGGTGCATATTTAACAGGAATAAAGAAACACCCTAAGCTGTGCAAGCTCCCGCGAAAACCCCAGCGTATACTTCCCACTCACACTCAGCCCCCAACCTGACCACCGGGAACTACCTTTCCTTCCCCAAGACATTGAAGGTTAATCTCATTATAGCCTTCATATTTGTTTGTATCAGTCATTCTTTGGATTCCAGAAATGCCTGGTCATCCTTTTTCCACTGATACTCATTCCAATTAATCTCATATGCCACTTTATGGGTGAAGCTTCCCCAAACCATAATTGAAAGTGGAACAGCTATAAATGTGTCCTATCTCCCCTTTTTGATTTGTTTGAATCATAACTGGTCTCATAACCATTCTCAAGATATATATTTCAGTTATGTATTAGTTTGTTGGATGTTTTCTTCTACTACAATGTAAGCTACTATTCATCTTGCTGTACACCAGCACCTAGAACAATGTTTGGCATATGGTAAATACTCGACAAATATATATGGAATAAATGACTCCAATTGCTGACTAAAATATGTCTGAAATCAAGCTGATGTATATATTTGTATTACATAGTTAATTACATATTGTTGTATTATATAGTTAGTTATAGTTAATTGATATGTAATTATTATATAGTCAATTATAATTAATAAATTAGGCATAATTTTATTTTCTATCACTTTATCAGAGTAAAATAAACAGCAATACTTAAAACAATTTTATCTAAATTATTTTAATAACACTACATAAATTATTTCCTTTTATTTGTTATTTTAAAAGCTATATAGCTTTATTTAAATTGTAAAACATATAACTGTCTATATGTTTGTAAGACTGAGGGAATACATAAGGCGATTTCCATGTGGATTAGGTTTCAGTATTATTAAATATTAGTTATCGACCAGAAAACTACAAAATAAATAGTATCTTGATCTTGAGTTCTGAGTAGCCATTTTCCATATTTTCCCCAGAGAACTGTTAGCACTTTGAATCTGAACAAATATATGTATAAAAGTCATTTTTACCAAATATTTGTGTGCCAACTGTATAAAGAATCTTCTTTTGGGAGCAAAAAGTGAAATGTGAGACTTACTTGTGAAATAGACATAGATTTAAATATAAATGTGTATGTACATATTCATGAGGTTTGCAAATATATGTACACATAAATGTGATTGAAAATATATTTGTGTCTCAACATAAACATGAATAACATATAAACGTATTATGCTAATTATAGATATCTTAATTATAGTCCACAGTATGTGTCAGAGAGAGCGGATCATGTGTTTCATAAATGTTTTATCCAACAAGCATTTATGGAATATCAAATGTAGGAATTTATTAGCACTGTAGTATTGTAAAATACAATTACCAAATTCAAATCCCCAAAGTAGTTATCTTATTTATTATTATTTTAAAATAAACAATGCATACTAAGATGGTGCTAAGTGCTTTCACATACATTAATTCTTGTAACTTAATTCTACAGTAATTCTGGGATGCAGAGAATAGTATTTCTGTTTACCCAAATGACATTACTAAAACCTAGAGAGGTAAAGTGACTTTCCCAAGCACAAGAGAGAACAGACACAATCAATGAGATCAGTAAGAAGCAGATAAAAGCAAAGATAGGCCAGAGATGGGGAAAAAAGATCAGGAAAAAAGTAAAGATGATGATGATGGTAAAGCAATATCACACTGACCTCAAGGAGAAACCTCTAATATTCTTTCAGATTGTTCCTTCAGCCCTTCCATAAGCACAAACACACTATTTCCATATTCATTTCTTGGCCAGGCTAAAATGAAGGTCTCCTGAAGGCTGCTGCAGCTCTGGTTTAGGCCAACTTCTCAGTGAGGATTCATTAGGAAGTGACAGTTACCACTGTGACTGCTGATCTCTAGCTAGAAATTTGGCTGTGAGCGTAGTGTTGTAACTATCCATTGCCGCGTGCACGTATTATAAAATCCCCAGAAGTCTCCCAAATTTTGAGCCATCGGTGGAATTGGTATACTCAAAACGGCCTGTACAGAACTTAACAGTGTCACCATGCTTTTAGTATCTATTAGGTTTATTCTATACATTAGGTCATTAATTATATGAGTATTCCATGTGGTGAATGGTTTTATTGCTATTTTATAGATGAGGAAACCAGGGTTCACAAATGTTTAATACTTGTTTAATATCACGTACTGAAAACGTTAGGAAGCAGGATTTAGGATTTAATAAACAGAATATAAAACTTAATACAAGTTACACAACGAGTACTTTTTATGGCAGTTTGACCTGTGTGCCACACATTTCCTAGTCTCTCATTCTAATCACATGATAATAAGGCAGAATTTTATAACTTGGTCCCTTTGTGGTCAATGGACTTTGTGTCTAGTTCTGGCTAATGAGTTGCAAGAAATGCCATGGAATGTGACAACTGTAAAATCTGAACTCTCTTTTTCCTCTAGTATGGCAAACAGCATCTGTCCAAAGTAGTGGCTACTTAATTATCCTGTGTCTAAATAACTAGGATGAGTAAAACACCTGGGTAATTAGTGATTGTCTCAAAATGTAAAAGGAAGGAAAAACCTTAAGTTTTAAATCACTGAAATTTGGCATTTGTTAGTTATCTCAACATAGTCAATCCTCACCATTAAAGACAGAAATAGAACTTAAACTCATATCATATCACCTAACTGCAAACCCTGGGCTTCTTTTTCTGTACCATCTTGGCTTTCTGCTTAACTTCCGCTCTTTGGTCTTTTCTTACTCTTTTTAATCCATTATTCCCTTTTTTCCCCCTGAGTCATAATTTCTCATTATAATTTAACCTCCGGCTATATTTATAACCTTATAATATGTATGTACTAATATTTCGGCTTATTACCATATACTCTAAAGAGTTGACTATCAATCCTGTTAGGGTTTGTACAATATCGTATATCCTTTTTATTACCTATAGCAATGATTACACTGTTTCATTGTTTGCTGAGGATGATAATCAAAGTCAAGCTTGGGAGGAAAATCTCAGGACGGTAGGAGTGTTCTTTGAGTATATCTAGTGGGACCACTGATAGACCTTAAAATGCTGACATCTTTATGTGATGAGAGAATGCTATGTCCAGCTTTATAATGCAGAGATATGCCTGCAAACTGAAATTGCCTTATGATTTCTTTACTTCCTAAATCAAATTGTTTGTCTATGAGAGAGTAGTTACTGTGTAAATAGGCTAAAGATTTCGCATGATTTAGTAAGTCCAGAGAGTGTTGCTATGCACCGTAGAAAAGTATAATTCAAAAAAAGTCATTTGTAGGAGTCGACTTTTACTTTTAATATAAAAAAAAAAAAGATAGATGTGGATTGGTGAAGAGTGGCAAGAGAAAACTCTATGGAAAAAGACAAAAACATTAAACAACACATCAAAACCATTGCTACTTAGAGGCTGGGAACCTTCAGGCAAACGCAGGAGCATTATTTCCTGACTGAGGAAAAGTTGCTCCACTCCATCTAAAATATCTGACTGCTTGCAGCATTTCAAGGGAAGTCCCTTTAAAATGTTAATATATTTTGTAGCATCTGAAGCAATCTGGACCACCATTTGAGAGCAGAAACTGTGGCAATGATGGCAGTGAAAGGCATAACAGTCAAAAAATTAATTAATTAAATGTTAAGGAATATACTAATTATTATATTGCTATATTATTCCATATATATATCATAATGGCTGAATATTATTAATTAATCTCAAATGTTTTTCTAACCAAGTAAATTATGTTTGAAAAATAAGGACATTTTTGAAATTTTTTTCTAAGAAATGAAATCCCAGTATTAACTGACCCATTCCCATCCTCATTTTGAGATTGTGCAAGAACTATTGAAAAATAATTTAATAATATTAAAGTGCACATAATAGTTTCAATTTTTTTTATAACTAGGAGGAATGAATCCGAGAAATTTCATGAGTTTTAGTAAAAACTTTAAGAAGTTTAAGCAAAAATCAAAACAAAGATATTTGTTAAACTCTTTTCATTAGAAATGTTCTGAACTTACATTACTGATGGTAAAGATGCTTTCTTAGTGTTATAATTCTCATTCTAAATGCCTGAAAGGGACTCTCTTTATATAACGATGAATCTGTTGACAAGGGATTATTGTTCTGAGCTCCACTGTCCCATTTTCATCTCCCCAAATCCAATAGGTTAGGAAAATTTGTAAGTAAGCTTTGTTTCAGTGAGTGACAGTATTGTAAAGAATTGTGAATGGTTTGAGATATTTTTCTCTTTTCAAGCTAATATGTTATCCTGCTTCACATAGTTTCGTGAAAAGTGACAAATGACACAAAACTCCTGGGTCAGAGATAAAGAATGATTTACTGTTCATAGCAATAGCAGTAGCCACAGTGTCAACATTTAAGCTAGTTCCTAGAGCCCAGTTTCCACAGGGCAATGTAGAGAGGGCCAGATTACAACAGCACACACCATAGGCTAAGTTACACAAGATCTACAACTTGAAGGACGCCAGCTATGTTGTATGGACCGTAGCATTTCTGTTCTTGATACCAGAGGAAGACATTTTCTTTTATTATACTGGACAGTAAGTAGTTCTGCTCTTTGCTCTGAATGGAGATAAAATCTCTGTTTTCTAAGGCTGTAAACACACTTGCCCTTGGGTCCAGAAGGAGTCATTATTTTTATGTTCCAAGGTTATTTGCTATATGAATATCCTTGAACAAATAGTCCAAAGCAAATAGCAGTCAGTGTTTCTGCTCATGAGAAGTGAAGAAATACAAGGGACCTATGGAGGATTATCTCTCAATATGTGTTGAAAGTACCATCGTTAACAGGTCAGAATTGACATTAAGTTGATCTGTCTAATGTCAAAACTAAATGTTATGCATGTTTAAAATTGATTTAAAAACTAAGTACATGATTAGAGCTTTATCTGACTTTTTGCCTAGTTAACTTTGTCTTTTCAAAACTTTACAAGAAACAAAAAAGTTTTGTTGCCTTTGCACATGTAGCTTGCATTTTAATTCGTTGGGAAAATTAGCATGCAGTAGACTGAATCACTTTGCTTAATAAAAATAAGTCAATAAAGGGATATGGTTGAGTTCTAAAATCCTCAAGATAGGGACCTATTATAGAAAATTGTTGTTTGATCCCTTTGAGAATGAATTTTCAAAGCAGTACTGTTACTACAGATGTGTAAGGTGGTATGCAAAAAGGATGCTCCTTTATAACTTTTGACCCTCAATTAAAATATTTTGATTAAAGCTTTGAGTAGTTATACCTTGAAAAAATAGAGCTGCTTTCCACTGAAGATTTGAAATTTTGAAATATTCAAATTGTAATGCATTAGCATTCTATTTACACCTATTTAACAAAATATGACAAAGCAGTCAAATAAAATCAAATTTATTAAGTACATTAGAGCCAAACTTGTCAGGATTCTAGAAAACTCTTTTACTGCTCCAGCCTTGGGCAGACCTTATTGTGTCTGCTATTCGATTATGGATTTTTAAGTGACTTCAGTCACAGAGCTTTCCCATACCCAAGTCAATAATTGAAAACAAAAAAAATTATCTTGATACTTGAAAAAAAATATGGCTTTATTTCTGTTTTTCCCTGAGAAGTCATTGATCCTTTTACTGATAAAGAAGCACCAGATGGACTATTAAGACCTAGGTGCAGTTAAACAGTTTTTTCTTGACTGTTCATTTTCTTTTGATTGACTTTCCAAAGCCTTCTTGTTTTTAAACATAGTTGTGTTTTCTCACCATTTCTGTGGAAAAGATAGTGCTAGATCATATCAGTTTGTTAAAGAAAAGCAGACTATTAACTCACTCATATCTACAGTAATTAAGCACATTATGCTAACTTCTATTCAAAATATAAAAGTATGGTTGTTTTAACAGGTGAATTAAATAAAAATACATTTATCTAATCATTAATTATTAATATGTTGGAAAGCTATCATTTGCTTTCACTACTTCAATATGTAAATTAATTATAAGTTGTCCTGTACATTTTTCATTATTAAAATTCTATTGTGAATTCAATTAGCAAATCTTTGTATTATAAATGAAAGAAAATATCCTGATTTATGAGCTTGACATTTAGCATGTTTAAGAGATAAAAGCCCTGTAGTTTATAAACCACAGTTGAAAAGAGTGGTATTGTTTTTAACTAATATAATACTACTTATTTCTGACATCGATTTCCCTGTATTTGAACAGAGAGTGTTTTTAGAGCTATAAGATAGTAGAAAATATTCAATAAAAATTTTAAAAATATAATACAGATGGAAACAGAGGGCCCAGAAAGCAAAGTTCTCTGGTAAAGATTACACAGGTACTTCTCAGGTACGATTCAATTTCTTGTCTTCCAAAACCGTTTTGTTTTCTTTTTACACACTGCCCCCCTAAATTAACACTTTTCTCCAAGTTCAGGTTTTATCAACAAGAAAGCATATGCACTCATTTTCTTCACAAATATTTATTAATTATGTACTACACACAAGTACTGAGCAAGGTAATTCCAATTGAGTTCTTAAATACACATATTTAATTGCCAGTGATTTTTGGTGAAGCAAACATCTCAAATTAATTGATTGAAAACAACTCAAGACCTTATTTAAAAGTGCAGCAAGGGGACCATCCTTCAGAGAGAGCCAGTGTACAGTTTGCTTTTATAGGGCCTAAGCCACAGGAAAATAAATAGGGGTGACTAAGTATAAAAAGCATGCTTACTTAAGACATTGAACTAGTCACGGGGCTGACCGAAGGTAATAGCGAGTTTGTGAGCTGTATGGGTTAAGCAAACAGCCCATTTAGAGATGATGCTGTCAATCATTATTCTACCAATTGGTAGAATTAACCAATACAAAATGCGTTATTCGACGTACTGTTAGATATTGGTTACATATTGGTTACATATGCTAACAGAAATTTTGGCAATGTGGTTTTGTTTTTTCCTGAGGTAAGGGCCTCTTTTCTATTTCTCAATTGTTTTTAATAGACTTTTTTATTTTTTATTTTTTAAGGGCAGTTCTAGGTTCGCAGAAAAATCGAGCTGAGAGTACAGCGAATTCCCAAATACCTGCCTCCTGGCACTACACCTACACAGCTTCCCCCACTTTCAACATCCTACACCAGTGTGGTATATTTGTTACAATCTGTGCACCTACGGATACATCATTATCACCCACCATCCATGACTTATTTTAGGGGTTCACTCTTAATGTTCTGCATCTCATAGATTTTGACAAATGTATAATGACCTGTATCACCATTGTAATATCATACAGAATAGTTTCATTATCCTAAAAATTCTTTGTGCTCTGTCTATTCATTCCTCCCTCGCCCATAACCCCCATTGATCTTTTTACTGTCTCCATAGTTTTACCTCTTCCAGAATGTCATTTAGGTGGACTCATACAGTATGTAACATTTATCGATTGGCTTCTATTTTAATAATAGTATGCACTTAACTTCCTCTATATCTTTACATGGTTTGACAGCTCATTTACTTTTATAGCTGAATAATATTCCCTGCCTGGGTATACCACAGCTCATTTATCCCTTCACCTAACAGAAAGACTTATTAGCTCGATTTTGGCATTTATAAATAAAATTGCTATCAACATCTGTGTGCAGATTTTTGTGTGGACATACATTTTCAGCTCACTTGAGCAAATACCAAGGAGCATGATTGCTGAATTGTATGGTAAAAATATATTCAGTTTTGTAAGAAATTGCCAAATATCTTCCAAAGTGGCGGTACCATTTTGCATTGCCATCAGCAAAGAACGAGAGTTTCTTTTGACCCACATTCTTGCCAGCATTTGGTGTTGTCAATATTTTGGATTTTAGCCATTCTTTAGATAAGTAGTGGTATCTCATTATGGTTTTAATTTGGAAGTCACTGAAGATATATGATGTTTAACATATTTTCAATGTTTATTTGCCATCTTTATATCTTCTTTGATATAGGTGTCTGCTCAGGTCTTTTGCCTATTTTATAACTGGGTTGTTAGTTTTCTTATTGTTAATTTTTTTTAATTTATCATATATTTAGAATAACATTTCTTTATCAGATGTGTCTTCTGCAAATATATTCTTCCTGACTATGGCTTGTCTTCTCATTCTCTTGACATTGTCTTTTGCAGAGCAAGGATGTTTAATTTTAGTGCAATTTAGCAGTATTTCATGGATTGTGCCTTTGGTGTTGTATTTTATAAGTCATTGCCATACTCAAGGTCATCCAGGTTTAATCCTGTGTTATCACCGAGAAGTTTTATAGTTTTGCATTTCACATTTAGATTCATTTTGAGTTAATTTTTACAAAAGGTTTAAGGTCTGTGTCTAGATTAATTTTTTTACATGTGGATGCCCGATTGTCTCAGCACCATTTGCTAAAAAGGCTATTTTTACTTCATAGTATTTCCTTTGCTCTTTTGTCAAAAATCAGTTGACTGTATTTATGTGGTATGGTCTGGACTCTGTACTCTTTTCCATTGATTTATTTGTCTGTTCTTTCACCAATACCACACTCTCTTGATGATTGTAGCTTTGTAGTTAGTCTTAAGTGGGATAGTGTCATTTCTCCAAGCTTGTTCTTCTCCTTCAATATTGTGTTTACTATTCCGGTTATTTTGCCTCTCCAAATAAACTTTAGAATTATTTTGTCAATATTCTCAAGATAACTTGCTGGAAGTTTGGTTTGGATTGCATTAGAACTATAAATCAATTTGGGAACACCTGATATCTTGATGATATTAAGTCTTCCTCTTCACGAACATGGGGTATCTCTATTTATTTAGTTCTTTTATTTTGTCTATCAGAGATTTGTAATTTTCTCATATATATCTTTTGTTAGATTTATATTTAAGCATTTCATTTTGGGGAGGTGCTAATAAAAATGGTATTGTGTTTGTTATTTCAAATTCGACTTGTGCATTACTAGTGTAAAGAAAATTGATTTACTTTTATATATTAACCTTGTATCTTCAAAACTTGCTATAAATCACTTACTAGTTCCAAGAGTTATTTTGTCAAATCTCTCAAATTTTCTACATAGTTAACTATGTCATCTGCAAACAAGACAGTTTAATTTTTTATTCCCAATTTGTATACCTTTTATTTTCTTTTCTTGTATTATTGCATTAGTTAGGCCTTCGAATATGGTATTGAACAGGAGTGGTGAGAGAGGATGTCTTTGCCTTGTTCCTGATCTTTGCTTGAAAGCTTCTAGTTCTTTACAATTAAATATAATGTTAGGTCTTTTGCTTTGTTTTAGATATTCTTTATCAAATTGAGAAAGTTCTCCTTTATTCCCACTTTACAGAGTGTTTTTATCATGAATGTGTGTTGAATTTTGTCAAATGTTTTTTCTCTGTCTATTAATATGATTATGTGATTTTTCTTCTTTACCCTGATGATGTAATGTATTACAATCATTGATTTTTTTTTTTTTAATGGTGAATCAATTTGTATACTCAGGATAAATCCCACTTGTTCATGATATATAATTCTTTTTATACATTGTCAAATTCAATTTTCTAATATTTTTTGAGGATTTTTGTATCCATGTTCATGAGAGATATTGTTCTGTAGTTTTCTTGTAATGTCTTTGACTAGTTATTATATTAAGGCCTCTTAGAATGAGTTAAGAAATATTCCTTTTGCTACTATCTTCTAGGAGAGATAGTATAGAATTGGTATAATTTCTTTTGTAAATATTTGGTAGAATTTACCAGTGAACCAATCTGGGCCTGGCACTTTCTGTTTTAATTATCAATTCAATTTTATTAACACATATAGATCTATTCAGATCATTTATTTCTTTTTTTGTGAATTTTGGCAGACTGCGTCTTTCAAGATATTTGTACATATCATCTAAATTATTTTAAGTGTAGGCATAGAGTTCTTCATGAGGTCACCCAGTCATTTTTAAAATTTCTTATTATGGTGAATGTTTTAATGACTTCAGTTATTGAAAATTTCCTATGGTTTGGAGTAATTAAATAAAGATCAGACACTGAAAGGTCCAAATAATATAATATTTTTTAAAAATAAAGTTTTATTAACTGCCAAGTTTATATAGTTTTAGGATATTTTGCCTTAAAATTAAGTTTATATAAATTTTCTATAAAGATCTCATAAAAACTAGTGTTCTGACAATAACACAAATATAAAATAACAAATTTTTAAAATATATGTTTTGAGTATTATAAACATTTTTTCTTAATCATATGAGGGTTTAGGAAATTCTTAAAGGGGATTATGTTTTTCTTATATTTTATTTTTCTAAAATTTTAGAATAAAATTTTAAATACATAGCAAATTTGAATGAATTTTACAGTAAACACCCATCATATCCAAGATCTAAACATTTTACTATCCTTGTTTTTAACATAGATATGTGTATATATTTGTGTGTATATATACACATCCTTCTTTCCATTTATTGACTTACTTATTTATTTCAAATTATATTATAGACATTAACTCTTCTTTCTTAAATAGTTGGATATATATATATATATAATTAGAGTTTAATATTTATTTAGTATTTTTTTCTCTTGATATATATTTTACATACAACAGAAAACTCAGGTCTGTGTTTTTATTCTTTGAATTTTGGCAAAAGTATACATTTGTATAGCAGACATCAAACTATAGCTGTATCAATTTATAGAATGTCATCGTCCCCTAAGAAATTTCCCTCATGCTTATTCGCTATCAATTTCTGCCCCTGTTCCATCTGAGGCCACCAATGTTCTGATATTTTTCACCATAATATGAAGACAATAAAACGAGTCCGCATTTGGAAAGAAGTTTGAAATGCTAAATAATAATTAAAAGCTATAAGTCTAACACAAATTAGATATGACTAAAATAATGCTATATTTTATTACAATATACCCGAAGTTATATATGTACATGTATACATATTTATATCATGTATGTATATTCAGAATTACATATATTATTCTAAAACATATTTACTTCACTTATATTTCATTGCTAAAACAATAGAAACTCATCTACTGCAGTTATTTTATGAGCCACTAAAGTTAATCAGTCACACCCAATTTAAGATCTAAAGCAGTATTTCCCTAGTTTATCATCTCTATAACTCACTTCTCTGAGAAGATTAATGATATGCAAGCCAGAAATGGCAGAAATAACATTGAAAAGAAGATATTAAAACTCCAATCAGGAAAGGAAAGAGTAAAAGAACATATAACTATTGTAATGAATAAAAATTTCTCTTGTTTTATCACATTATATTAAAGTTTTAACATCCTAAAAATAAACTAATATTTTATCTTTGAAGAATAAGAAAGTAAAAGATATTCAATTCTACTGAGTTCTACATTCCTGTCGGTACTATAAGCTATGACAAGTGTTAATATAGCTTCAACAATATGTCACTCATTGTATCAATTTCATTTCATCAGATGAATAGTGTTTGCTTTTTATATTTTTGTATTTATATTTTATTTTAAATTTATTGATATTTAAGAGATATATGTGAATATTTTTTCAACTCATACTAAGCTTGCTCCTATTTAAGCAATATTATATTGAAAGAATCTAAGGCTACATTGCTTGCCCACAGAACTATTTCTTATGAATAAAGAAATACATTAATCAAGTATTAGAGATATAAGGGCAAGAATATGAGTGACTGCACCAGATTACTAGTTTTCATCCCATTTTATGCTTAGCTTTAAGGTTCCATGGATGTGAACAAGATATAATACAGAAAAATTAAAGGAAAGCAGAAGGATGAGCAGAAAGCCCTCTTGATTTTACTCCCACTTCACCTAAAGCATTTCTGATTTTGATATATAGTTTGATTCATAAAAGTTTTGAATAAAATATTTCGTTTGCTTAATAAAATTTAAAATATTAGAATGGATGGTCTTAATTTCTTAGTGATTTTGTGAATTATAGTTTAGCTAGTTCCAAAAATCAAATTTATCCCCAAAAGATGAAGACTAGCTACAACTAGATATAGACATATTTTTTTTTAATTGAGAACAATGCTAAAAGTCTTTGCATGAGATAAATTAAAACATTTTGGAAGCATAATTGCATTTATTTAGACATTTTTTACAAAAGTGTCAATCAAAGTAAAAGTTGAAATGTATCTTATCTGTCTACCAGTCTAATATCTTCAATTTGCTAATGAAAAACTTAGGTCCTCATTTTTATGTGCCCAAGTTGCTAAAATCAAATGGTGATAGATTTGGGAATAAAACTCCGGTTTTCTAACAAAGTGTAGGTAGGGACCAACACATTAGTAATATCTTTTCTGATATGTTTTTGTTTAAACACTCTAGCAAAAACCTTACATATATGTACAAATATTTCCTTTGCTAGCCTGTTTCTACCAATTCTACTGGGTTTAGAGATCCTTTTTAGAAACTTTTTCCTCAACACTGGATATTTCATATAACTATGTGTTCTCAAAAAACAAAAGGACTACCTTTTAATTCTCACTGTAAAATCACAGCCATTATTTAAGTTCTTCATTATAATAAAACACATCCCCTTTAAACATAAATAGTATTGGGTTTCTTGCTATAATTCAAAACCTTATTTTTCTGTCAAGAGTCCTCCTCTTTGGTAAACTGTTCCTCAAGATCTTATATCAATCCTTATGATTGATATAATAAAGTCTCATTGACTCCTGAGAAGTTTATATTCATTGTCCTGAACACATTATTTCTGTGAAATGTTCTGCTGAAAATGGACTGTAATGACCAAGTCATTTAAAGAAAACTGCATATTATGCTCCTGTAGAAATCCACAAAGCACAAGCTCATATTAAAGTCTGAGAAATATCCTAAACTTTGCTTAACCTAGAATTTCCCAACTAAATGGACTAGAGAAAAATTCGAACACCTTCGTATCTGGGAAATACAATTTGGGAAACTCTGCTCCAATGGCTTTTAAAATCAATCCTGCTGTATACATCAACTGACTTTAGTTTCTCTTGAAACTAACAATCTTAAAGATCTGACATAGTATCATTATATAGCTATAAGTAATAAAGTATTATAAATAAATTTGGTGCTTTTTAGTCAATCTCTTTTTTAGGGTTTTTTGTTTTTTTTTTTTGTTTTTTTTAGAAAAAGAATATTGATGTTAAATTTAAGAATAGCAATACAGGATTTAAGTTACTTGCTGACCATGTATAAAACACCATTTCTCAAATTTTGCTATCAGTAACTAGTGTTAATACATCACCAAAAATGTTGAGATGCATCAATTTTTAAATTTTTAATTGAGGTAACTTAGATACAGTAAACTACATGGATAATCATTGTACATTTAAATACATGTTTCCATATGTATACAATTGCAGCTTCACCACTTAGATTATTATATCCAAAAAGTGCCTTTGTCACTTCTAAACAATACCATCTTCTGAAGGTAACCACTAATGCATATTTTCACCATAAATTGGTTTTGCTTTAAACTTCATAGAAATGAGATCCTATTGTCGGTCTTCTTTTACGTATGATTTGCTTGCTAAACACTGTGTATATGGTACTGTTGAAGGTAGTGGAAATATTGTTTTTATTATAATGTACTATTACATGAAATTCACAATTGGTTATGCATTCTCTTATTGATGGATATTTGAATTGTTTCCATTTTGGACTATTATGACATTTTTGTATATGCATTTTGTTGGACATATACACTTATATCTCTTGGAGTGTAATCGTAAGATCATAAGGTTGGTATATGTTTAGCTTTAATAGATAATTCCAAAGAGTTTCCAAAATGTTTGTGCCAGCATATTTGGTTTTGTAAAATATTCAGAATGGCTCTTAGAATCATTTAATTCTAGATTCTTTTTGTCTACCTAGATAGAAAGAAATGAGATGTAGGCAGATGTTATTGCTGCTGTTGACAAATGTTGAGCAAAACAGTTACAGAAGATTAAACGAATGAATACTCATCTTTCAAGAGAAAAAATACTAAAATTAAGACTCTAAAATTTCTTAATAAGTCCCTTTTTGAAAGCTTAATACAATGTGGATTTCTATGCAATATCTGATTAAAAAAAAAGATCATTCTTCAATTATGAATTTACTCTACTGATAAATAAATCATAGAAGTTTATAATTTAAGTTATTCTCTAATATATTTTCCTCTTTTGACATGTAAGGAAACTTAGTGATTATCAATTTAAACTCTTTATAGCTTTTTATACATAACATAAATGACAAAGGTCCTAATTAGTTATTTAAAACAAAACAACCTCTCAGGTATGGTATTTCATTTTTATAGTCTTTAAAATAAGGTACTTGAAGAAGCTTCCTTCTCTCCTCACTAGGACTGAATTCAACATTTTATTTTTGTAATGTTTGCTGATAATTGGGAAAAGATTTTGCTATAGAAAACTTCATTTCTCTGAAAGAGGGCTTTCCACTACAAAGTATAACACTTTATATCAGAGAATTTTGAGATTTCTCAACCGACATTTGACTCATTAATTGTAGTCTTCGGAGTGGTCCAGATTTTTCAGAAATGAAAAATTAGCTAAGAATCTAAGAATAGTAAAACAATGACAAAATCAACAAAGCAAAATAAAAAAGCACTGCCATACTTCAGTGGTTTTTATTTATATTAATTGGAAAACCAGTCTTGTTTCATCATGTTTTTTCACCTGTACTTCTAGTACATTACAATGTTAAGTGATTAATCACTTAATCACTTTATGAATATCTTATTTTTTTCATAATCTTATTACTATTAATTATAGAGACTTGCTGAACTTAGCAGTTTATTGAAATTACCTAAGCTTATCAGGTACAAGCCCTTATGGCACTGGAAGACACAGGTTCAGCTGTCTTTTGAATTATGTGCCAACTGCTAGAATTACAAAGTTTCTAAATGAAGCTAATGTAGTTTTTTTGTTTGTTTGTTTGTTTTGTTTTTTAACTTATCAAATTGTAGAAAATGATTGTCATAATCAGCTTTGGCTGCTGTAACAAAAATACCATAGATGAGATGGCTTAAGTGAAAACAGTTATTTGTCAAAATTCTGAAGGCTGGAAGTCAAATATCAAGGTGCCAGCAGATGTGCTGTCTGGTTAAAGCACTCTAACTGGTCCATAGATGGCAGCCTTCTTGCTGTATCATTACATGGCCAAGAGAGGGCTAGAGGAAGCAAACTCTCTCGTTTCCTCTTACAGGAGCAACAATTCCATTTATGAGGGCTCCATCCTTATCACTTAGTTACCTCTCAAACACTGCATCTCCAAGCGCCATCACATTTGGGAATAGGCATCAACAGATGAATATTGGGAAACATAAACATTCAGTCCACAGCAATGATCTTAAATTTACTCATTTCCACGTTGTGTTATTACTGGTATCAGGAATGTAAAGCAGGTCAAAGATTGCTGGCAACAAAATGACCATCTGCTGGGAATTTTATCTCTTACTGGTTATAAATTATAACAGATACTACTGCCTCTCAACAGAAAGCATATATTTAGTGTCTTCATGATAAAACACTACATAAATGTGCAAAAAAAAAAGATTTTATATTTCTGTTAAACATTTCTTTTTAATGATTTAAGAATATATCAAGAACTGAAGGTATAAACTGACTCTAAGGGCCTCTAAAACAGTGGTAATACATCTTGACTGCATATTAGAATCTAGGAGCAAATATAAATGCAGATTTCTGGTCCATTCCCTTAGAAAATTAAAACAGAGCTTCTGGGATTGAGCCCTGAACATAAGATATATATATATATATAAGATAATATATATAAAAGTTCCTGGATCATTCTAAAGTGAAGTTAGGGTAAATAACCACTACATTAATTGCTAGAATTCTGTATCAAAGAGTTAAATATTAAAAAGCCATAAGAATATTTATTTCAAAGAATATTTGTTTCAAGGAATATTTGTTTCAAAAACAATATTAAATATTTTTTAATTTAGAAATTATAAATAATAAGTCATATAATAAGACTATATGAAGAAGGAATATGGAATTCTCAAATCCATACAGATTTTTCAATATTTCTAAATTTTAAAAAGATCTACACCTAAAATATACATATATCTGTATAAAATATACATATATGCATAACATGTAATTTAAATGTAACTGATAAAAAAATGGTTTCATATAAAAGGAAACCCACTTTGGTGAAAACTTTATGCTAGTTGTAAATTTTTTTTACTGTTGCAATTTTTGGAAGATCAAAAATAATAATAATAATAATAATAATAATAATAATGCAACAATATTAAGCAGATAGAATGTAAATGTGTGACATATGAGGTGGGTGGTTGACTATAATATGTACATAATATTAGCAGTGGAAAAATCACACCTATACTTTGTCTAGCCATAAGCAAGTTCTGGAAGAACGAACCCCAAACAAATAATAAAAACAACTTCCAGAGGGAATGTTTGAATCATCCCTTTAATTGCTGAGTTGTCTGGGGAAAGATGATTACAAACTTTTAATGACATCTTATGGTGAAAGAAGTCCCAGAAGGATCCGACACCTTTGTTCAGGCCAGATTGGATCTGTTTATAGTTAAGAAAATATATTTGTTTTAAGCCACAACTGATAGAAGTCGAAGATTATAAAGCAAGATTTCTATTTAAGACTTAGCTATTTGAAATCTCCCAGTATCGATATATTTTTATTTAGATATGTATTAATGCAGAGATTTCAACAGTATATAGTACTTACACATTCAAGGTGATAGATACTGTATCAAGCAAAAAACTTGAGGTCAATCTGGGTACAGTGGAAGTGCATAGGATAGTCATTCAACCTGGTCTCAGGGAGTGGGATAAGTAAAGAAAAAACTTAGCTGAAACTTGAAATACAAAATGTTGCTGTTACTTAGTAAAAAGAAGGGATAAAAGTGTTCTAAGTAAGAGGAAAGACATATATTCAGAGACTCAGAGAATAAGTTTAATATTTTCAAGGATTAAATGTTTTCAACATATAGGAAAATAAGAAGAGGCAGTTACTCAGCTTAAAGAGATGAGAAGCGAAGAGGTAAAGGAGGGTACCATAAACGATTGTACAACTTTTGGATATTATTCTAGGAATTACAAGGAGCCAATGAAAAGGGTTTAAAAGGAAGGAATAATACCAAGTTTGTAATTTTATACACCTTATATGTTAATAAAATATTTTGGTACATTTTAATGAAACATTATTTTGTAAAGAAGCAAACTTTTACCATGCTTCAGTTAATCATACTTTAGAAAGGCTAGCTATTCTGCACAATAATCTGAAGTACAAATCGCACTGTTATCTAGGTAGAAGCGAAACCCTCTTGAAAATTAGCAATAAT
Source organism: Pteropus medius (assembly GCF_902729225.1). Taxonomy (NCBI): domain Eukaryota; kingdom Metazoa; phylum Chordata; class Mammalia; order Chiroptera; family Pteropodidae; genus Pteropus; species Pteropus medius. The sequence continues at coordinate 24,839,683 of NW_024346667.1, read as the reverse complement.
ACTACAAACCCACTACCTTAAGGCAGTGGTTCAGAAACTGTGGTCCTAACCCTATCGGCATCCCATGGAAATGTGTTAGAAATGTGAATTCCCAGATCTCACCCAGATCTACTAAATCAGCCTTCTTGATAATTCTGACTCATGATAAAATTTGAGAACTACTGCCTTAAGGGAAAAGCATGAGTCAAAATATTTCAGTTTTCTTTATTTGAAGATTTAAACATAAAAATAGATCCCTTTTTACCCCAAATTAAATGAAAATTTCTAATAATAGGTATCTACAAATTTTAATTATCAGTGCTCCTTTTAACATAAGATAGTTGGCTTACAGTATATTATGTCTTTGGATATGTTAAAAATCACCTAGTTTTCCAGATGATTGTGTTTTTTGATTGAATATTTTCAAATATGACTATTAAAGTCAGTCACCTTATAGTAAGTTACTTTGAGCAACTTGCAAGCACCTATAAGTAGATAAAACTCTTCATTGAAGATTTGAATACACATTATTTTTGCATTAAAATGTATGTCCTTGTAGCTTTCAATTACTGGTGCTAATTCAGCACTGTGGAATATTCATAAAATCTTTAATATCCTTTCCACAGAGAAGCCCTTGAAATAGTTGAACATGGCTGTCATTCCCTGAAATGCTCCATTCCTCAAGCTGAAAACCTGCAGTTCTATTAGCCATTATTCATATGACTTGACATCAAGTCCCTGTGCCTTCTTAATTACTCTGTTAATGCAGCCCATTGTGTTCCTTCTCTGTGAAGGGTGGTGCCTGGAACACACTCTGTTCTCAGGAGTGATCTTCCTCCATCTAAGCTCAAACTTCCTTCTGGATATGACATTTGTGTCAAAGTACTTAAGTTATCAGTGACAAATTAGTTGTTTCTTTCCCCCTTTTTTTTTTTCCATCTTATTAAAGATGACTCACATTGGATATTCCAGAATCTACAAACTAAAATTTTTAACAAAATGTTTTTGTTTTTCAGTTTTTTTTTTTTTTTTTTTGAAGGGGAGGAAGAAATGTTTTTTTCCTACCACGTTGTTAAGTCAGGCAATTTTTTTGTGAATTCATTGGACTCTGTGTATTGAGAGTTATACCAGTATCTTACCTTTATTTTTTTATTAAAGATCAAAAATCCCTGTTTTATTCATTTTTTCCACTGTGATTCATGTTATTCTCAAATCAATATGTCATTTTGTATATACTTATCTAAGACAATGATCACAATTTAGAAAATGTTGATATAATTGTAGATATTGAAAGTGTGAATGATTATTAAATAGATGCAAGGACACTTAATTGTTCTAGAATCAACCCATGTAATTCAGCATTCCATAATGATATCATTAAAAGGAAGTGTTCAATATTTTACTGAAGTGAAGATCTACTCTATCTCTCCTTGTGATAACTTTCAAAAGGGGAAATAAAAAATCATTATATGTTGATTTCCACTTAACCAATCCATTCTACTTTCTATAGACGCAGCTCCTGTGTGTGTAAGGCATGTCATTCAGAAACTGCTTTTGAAAATTTGTTTGAAAATAATTTAGTCTTCCTTCTGTGATTGATAAATATGGGCTTTTTTTTTTTTTTGGAGGAGGAGGAGTGGGGAGGACGAAATTCATTTAAACCATGAAATCTGAACTATATCGAAACAGGGATATTCAGTCTTTATAATCCCTTTAGTCTTCCTGGGCTTTTACCTGTTACCAATATTTTTCTAAGGTTTTATTATCTTTGTGAAAGCCAAACAAAGCAAAAGCAAACTAAAGATTTTTTTTCTTTTCTGCATGGCAGTCATAAAGATAACAGACTTGTTATTTGCTTTTTCTCCCCAAATGCAAGTAAAAGTATAATCCAATAAATAGCCAAAGAGATTTATGTTCAACTTAACTTTCATTAATTGGAATAATTGTACATAAGCCACTCTAAGATATTATCATTGCAGAGTTTCAATTAGGCAGAATTTGAATTACTTTTTTTTTTTCATTCAGAGATAAGGTAGTCATGATGGTGAAAATCATGGAGATCTGCAGAGTTCTGAAATCTCTGAATCGCTGTTTTATATACTCACAATGCTGCATTTCTTCACAGATTTCCTCAGATTTGGTCATCAGTAAATTAAGTCCTTGTGGATACAAATAAAAATTTCTATCAGAAGCAAATTATCACTTTAAAATATTCAAAAAATAGTCTTCTTGGTAATTACAAAATAATATGGTATTATTTACATACTCGAATTTAACCAAATATTTAGAGACTTTATTTCAACCATAGAACATTGCTAAAATACTCACTTCATCTTTTAAAATCTAAAATTATGTTATTATTTTCCTAAAGGGAAGTGTTTGTTGAATGCAGAGGAATGAAGTTTTGAGCTCTTTGAAAAAGGATAAAAATCTATAGCTCTCAGATCAATAAACATTTTGAAAGATATAGGAAAACCAAAAGAGGAAAATAACCACCCCCCAGGCAAAATACATTTGGATTAAACCACAAAGATTGCCATAAATTCAGCATTTTAAAAAAAGTAATAAAAAGAGATTTACATTTCAGAGAGTATCAATTTTCAAAAGCATCCCACAGAGATATAATGCTTTAAAAAAATAATAGCATGCTACATATTTATTATGCTAGAACTGAAAGTTTTATAAATATCCTATATATTGTTAATGTTACCAGTAGAATACTAGGTCAGGACATAAATGAATAAACAAATTCCATGATTGAAATTGAAGTTACAGAAACAACAGCCTAAATAAGTGGGAGGGAGTGGTTATAAGAGGAAATGGGGGGAAAGGAGAGAGAAAGAGAAAATATAAAAGTAACGGCAATACTATGTGAGGTGGAAATAAAGTAAAAAAGAAAAAAAGAAAGAAAAGAAAAATTCTGAGTGTTTTTTCCTCCTAATCTATGTTACAAAAATTTTGGATTTAGCCTGGTGCGTTGAGAAATTAGATACGTAAAGCATGTATTTTGGTAATGATTGAGTAAAGAACATATTAAATTTATTAAATTTTAAAGGAGAGAGGGAAAAGAATATTAAATATTACATCTAGCATCTACATTGACAGTGCCCTGAGGCTAATAGCAGATTCAGTTTCAGAGATCACCTGCTTAACACACTGTAATTTTTTGAAAAACAGGGATTACATTTACTTTTTTTTTTTTTTACCTTGCTTTAGGAGTCCCTACTTAATCTAACTATGACAGTTTGTGATATAAATTAAATTGTGAAATTTTGTAGAACAAAATCACATAGCATGAGGTGGATATTTCAAAGGTATGAAATCCAAGGTTCTGTATTTTAGTATTCAGGAGACCGAATCCTTGGAGGGAGAATGAAACATCATCCAAGTGACAGAACTATTCATTGGCAAGGCCACCATGACAGGGCAGGAGTTGTGGGTGCCACACTCCATACTACACAAATACTATCACCTTTCTTTTCCTCATCCTCCCTTGATAACATTTCCAGTTAATGAACCTGATGCTTTAGTGACTGGCAAATGATCATATATAGATACATTGAAGAGATACAGATATATAGATATAGATATACACATAGATATAGATACAATTTTCAAGATAGGGTTAGCTATAGATATAGATGTAGATATATGAAAGATTATACTGGCTAATATAATTGTAAGAAACTAAAATTTATCTATTTGATTTTTGTTCAAAATTGTTAAAATCAGTATCTTTTTCAAATTTCCTAATATTAAAGCTAAAATTAACGTTGTTATTAGTATTACTTTTATTTCTTTTAATAATATTAAGAATTTTTTCTATCTATTGGATACATGAGTTTTCTTTGTATTTTTCACTGTAGATATTTTAACATTTAATGCTATATTGGAATGACTGATATATTAAAGACATTAAAACTATGGACACACTTATTACAGAAATTTTCCCAGTCTGTTAAAATAGCTACAAAGGTTTTTAGTAAAGCGTATTTTCAGTGTTGAAAATTAAAAAATTTTATTGGTCACATTAGATTTCATTGTTTTTTAAGTATTTTATTTTATATAGGAATAATTCTTGATATTTTAGTCATTATGACAAATATTATTTGAGTTTTTTTCTATGCTGGCACTGTAATAAAGAAAAAACATTATTCTATAATATTACATAATTAATATGATTTCATTGTTTACATTAGCATTTAAAAGTGTAAATATACTTTCCAAAAGTTTGGAATACATTTTATTGTTTATATGTGGACTTTTGGATCAGGAATCTTTATTGTTTTTTTCCAAATTATTAAACAGCCTTTCAAATATTACATATAAATTATTCACATTTTCCAACCTCTTAAAATGCTATTCAGTGATAAATTAAATTGCCAAGTAAACATAAATCCACGAGATGATATCCTAAATGCTTAACAGTAAGGCTGGTATGGACATTGGCCAATTAGAAGACCTGTTGTAGGTATTTATCAGCTAACAGCCTTGCAATGTTCTATATCAGTAATGTATAAATTATATCATTGATGAATATGCTCATTTTGACATGAGTGCAAGTTTTACTTACTATAATTTTATGATAGACTTTAAAATTTTAGTGGACATACATCTTCCTTATTATGTTATTTTTCAGAATTCTTTCTTCCTATTAATACTTTCTTTCATGTGTACCTTAAAATAATTTGGTTAAATTACAGAATGATTTATTAATATATTGCTTAAAAGTTATTAACTTTTCTTACATCAAATAGTTATTGACATGTCAGTCAGTTTTACTTTGAGAATAATAATGAATTAAATTTTTCCATAAGGTAAAATCTCTCAATTTTTCTTTATATATCTCTTAGTAATGTTTAATAGTTCTCCTGATACTGGTGCTGCACATTTTGTAAACTTGTTTTCTAAGAGGTTTACTTATTTGTTATTGTAAATTAGTTTGTTTTGATAATATTTTAAATTTAGAAATTTTAGCATTTTATTTTATTTTATTATCAGTTTCAAGTATACAGTACATTGGCTAGACATTTATATAGTTTATGAAACAATCCCCCTGATTTTTCTATCTTCCCTCTGGCTCTACACATAGCCATTACATTACTGCTGACTGCATTCCCTATGCCATGCTCCCTATCCCCATGACCACTTATCAACTACTAATTTGTGCTTCTTTAACTCTTCACCACTTTCTTTCAGCCTCCACTTCACTCCCCTCTCTATTTGTGAATCTGTTCTTGATTAGTGCGTACTTTTTGTTCTTTAGATTCCGCATATAAGTGAAGTCATATGGTATTTATCTTTCTCTGTCTAACTTATTTCACTTAGCATAATAACTCTAGGTCCATCCATGCCGTTGTGAATGGTAGGATTTCATTTTTTTTTTTATGGCTAAGTAATATCTCATTGTATATATGAACCATAACTTCTTCAGCCAAACATCTGTTGATGGACATTTAGGTTGCTTTCATATCTTGGCTATTGTAAATACTGCTGCCATGAACACAGGGGTACATACATCTTTACAAATTATTGTTTTGGTTTTCTTTGGATAAATACCCAGAATCGTAATTACTGGGTCAAAATATATTAAAATATTACTTGAAAGTGTATGAAGTTTATCTAGATTTTTGTAATTAATTTTGTAATTAATTTTTTCATGGATTCTCTTATTGGTTCATCTATATTTTTAGTTGACAATCTTGTTGACTACAATGAAATCTCTTCTATAAAGTTGTGATTTTTTGAATTAGCTCATTAATTACTTTCAATAAAGCTCTGCTATCTTACACAAGCTAATTGAATGAAAGCACGTTTTTATCTGACACAAAACTTTGTTCACTTAAAGAGAGGCGATATTTTATATCCTAAAGCTAAATTATCTCAGTTTTTATTGTGCTGTGATGAAGTGACGTATATAACATTCATGCCTGAGAGAATTAGAGTGTGTCATGTGGTCGTGACTGCTCATTGGTTTTTATGATTTCAACATTTTAAAGACTTTCATTACACTTGCTTAGCCATTAAAAACAAGATAGTCATCAAGTAAATGTTAGTAGCCATATGTTCTCTGCATGTTTTCAATAGAACTACATTAATTCAATATTGCAAAAGATCATGTCCACACATTTTGTTCAAAGTGTAAAAAAGAATAAAATGGCATATTCTCTCTGATGTGCATATCCTTATAACAAGCTCTTTTCGAAACGAATGTCTCACAAAACACTTGCCTTTGAGTAAGCACTAAAAACTGGCAGCAGCTTTTACTGATATCACTCATTTAGCAAGCTTATAAAAATCTCACTGTAGGGTGTCTTCAAAATTATCATTATATCTGTATTTGATGTTGATTTACTTTGCAGCATGTACTAAAGTATTACTTCAGTGGTTAGTTTCCAAGTGTGTTTGGATGTCACATGAAGCTGAACAAGTGAAAGTACATTTCACTTTGCCTCAAAAAAGGGAAAAAAAAAAAAAGAAAAAGGAAAAAATGTATTATGTGTCCTGCGCTTGAGTAGGTATGAATTAAATTTAATAAAATATGTAGATTTGTGTGTTTAATATGCTGTGGACCCTGAGCTCCCACAATTAATGTGTTGATGTCCGGGGTTTGCAAATTCAAAAGATTCTGGGAACTAAATAAGTGACGTAAATGAATGATTGGACCTGATGAGTAATATAAGAAACTAGATGCTTAGAAGAAAAAGAGATAGCGTTAAACACCTTCTTTATTATAGAATTTGAAAATATAAAAAAACTTAATCGTTTATCCTAAAATTTGGACAAAGAATAAATCAAATAAAATAAAAAATAAGGAATTTATAAAGTACAAGAAGAAATTAATATACTGGAGAGAAATTAGTGGAATAAGAAAATATATTTCAAAATCTGTTTCCTTAACTTATTAATAAAATATATAATCTCTTTTTAAGCCTGACCAATGAAATATGTCAACAATTATAGGAAATATCAGGAGAAATGCAAAGAATCATAAGCAATTCTTACTGCATTTCGATTGTGGCATTTTGAAAATTTAGACAAAATTTATAATATCGTAGAAAAATGCAAATTTTCCAAATCAACTCAAATGAAGGTAGAAAACATTCTCCAACTACTATAAAAGAGATTGAAAAGGAGATTAGAGAGCAATGCTGATAAATGCACCAGGACCAGATGGCTCCACAGCTGAGCCATCTATTTCACTTCTTAACTATTTAACTTTTAAAAACCAGAAAATGCCAATGGTATTAAAATAGTTCATTTTTTAAAATTTTGGTGTGAAATATCTTAATTTTTTAATGTTGAAATTAATTCAAATTTTATAAAATATTCTGGGCTCGAAATATTTTGCAAATATATTGGTCATTTGTTAGAAATGTATCATTAAGCAGGCTGCTTATTGGTTACTGAATTCTGTTTAGAAATCTTTGAAGTGTATATTCTTATAAATCCTTCTGCCTGCGAAACTGTGTGTGTTTGTGTGTGTGTGTGTGTAGAGAGAGAGAGAGAGAGAGAGAGAGAAATATTAGAGGCTTAAGTAATTATCTTTCTAGTTTCTATTTTCATATTATCTACATATTTTTTTTAGTTCATAGTGTCTATGGACAACATAATTCCATACTATAAATATGTTCTTTTTTTACCAAATTATTATGTTAGCTCTATGGTATTGTTACATAATAAAGGGATTTTGGGGGTTTTTTTTTTGCAGTGGCCTTCTTAGAAATAAAGGAAGAATCTAACAACTTTTCTATTGCCTGACGCCCCTGAGAAAAGCGTGAGATTTGTTTCTCACCTTTATATATATATTTTGCCTTTGGGCAGCCAAAGACAAAAAAATTGGCTGTGTTTTATTTGCCAGATATTGTTTGATTTATCTTTTGGGTCCTGTTCACTGACAGAGAGAATCACTTTACAAATTGGCCCTTGACTAACCAAATGCCAGGCCAGAAATAAATGAGAATTAAATTGTTCTGACTGGATATGTGCCCCTGATCTGCTTCATTAGCACAGGGCCTTCCCCTAGTGGCCCTGTGAACTCCTAGTTTCACTGTGATCCATTATAATGTGTCAGTTGTGATCTACTCTTTTGGAAACTTTGCTCGTTAAAAGCATTTTGGTGCTACTGACCCAGGAAAATTCTGATTTTGTGTAAACTCCAGCATTGCTAGTCCTTGAGATGGTGACATTAGATGAGGAGTGATTCAATAGTCATCTTTCAAAGAATTAGAATGCCTTGTAAAGTGAAGATTATTTAGAGGGCGGGGATAAAAATGTGCTCTAAAATTAACTTTTTAGCCTAATCAACCTAATGTTACATTTCAATCTTGGAATCTTAATTAAAAAAAAAAAATCCCATGTACGTAATTTGCAGATTAATTTTGTATAAACAAGGCTTTTTTGTGGTTAGTTCACAACGTTTTTAAATTTTGGCAATTTAAATACCTTAGGACCCTTTTAGGCCATATATTTAGAACTTTCAGTTAAACAAATTGTGTTAGAAACTCCTACATTTAGTCTATTGCACAAAGTTTGTCAAATTCATACTAAAAAACTTCAATGAAAGATGACACGTGAGAATTTGGAAGCATGGACAATTTTAATTTTAATTTTAAAATATTTATACTCGAAGTAAAAAGTAATAATTTAGATACAAGATAATGAAATGTATCACACAAAAAATAGTAAAACTTTGAAAAATGGATTCTTTTATAATTAATTTTAGGGGAAATATCAATTTATGGTACGTAGAATGAACCACTAGAATGAACCTCTCCTGCAGAATTTTCTAGATCGGTGCCTTACTTCAGTACTCATAGAGCAATGAATAGCAGATTCTCAATCCTCCCCCTCTCTTTTAATTTGTGATTACACAATTTTGTGCACAGAGGGGAAATACTCCTTTAAAACCCTCTAGCAATTAGCCTATGCCCTGCAGCATGAGATTTAATTATTCGTGCCAATATTAGGACATACATTAAATACATTCAGAATAAATTCTTCCACCATCTGCCATAAAAGTGAATATAATAAAAAATGTAAGTAAAATTATCTCTAAAGATGATTGAAATAAATTATATCTGAAAGGGCATGGGAAACTGATACATAAATAATCTCAATATTATGTTGTTCAAAGAGATGTTACTTACTGAATGATGAACAAGATACTTAAAAGTTCATGTCAAACAGCACAAATAAATATTATTTTGGGGGAGAGTGGTATAGTTTTCCATGATTGCAATTTGTGTCATTTTACTTTTGGAAAAAGTTGCGATACTTCAGGAGTGTATACATTGCTTTTTCCATCAATTAATGTCATCTTTGGTCTCCTATAATCTTTAATTATTATTTTCTTAAGATGTACACTATAATCTATCTCTTCACACAATTTATTGTGTTTCTAAAACCAACAACAGTTTCTTGCTTCTCATGCCACACACTAGCATTACATCAAAGCAAAGTATCCTTTATTGTCCTACAAGTTCTTCCCAGTTTGATGGCATTGCATGTTCTTATTAGGTAATTTTTCTTCTATTCTTTCATTTTTCGTAAATAAATTAAGATTTCATAGCTTCTGCTACCATTCTCATTTATATATATATATATATTTTTTGGAAATTAAAGTACTTTGAAGTTGCCAAACTCTTAGGCTGAAGAATGTATAATAATTCACCAATTAAATGGTAATTGTACCATATCTAGATATTTACACATGTAATTTTAGGGGCAATTAAATATGAATCCATCTTTATTATATTTTTATTTATATTGGATTTTTCGAAATTTATAAATACAGGTAATAGTACAAAATATATAAAGAGATTCTGTGCCCTTAACCACTTAAAGAGATATTAACATTTTCCAAAGTTGGTTTCACATTTCTTTTTTTCAAAATAGTGGGGAACCCCAAAATCCTCTCTTCATTTCTACATTCTTCTCTTCCTCATCTCCAGAAGTCATATTCCCTATACTGTAATGCAACTACCTCTCTTCGAACACAAGTCTATATACCCAGAAGGAGACACGCTGAATTCTGTTAGTCATGGAATGCATCTTGGGATGACGTTTATTGCATTAATTCAGTCATAATCTCAACTTCATATGTTCTACCTGAAAGCTAAATTAGAAAGTTAACCACCATCTGCAATACCTTGTGTAAAACTGTATGAGAAAGGTAGATTAGTTAATATGAAAGAAAATTGGTTGATATTTATAATGGGCACAGAATAGAGAAAGGCAGAAAACACGGACATTTTCTGTAGTCTGTAATTGATCATATTATCAATTTTTATGTTTTCTGAAACCTTCAATAATACCTTAGCCATCAGAGTTCTGTTATTGTTATATTCTCCAGTAGGGTGGCCTCAAATTTCTTTTCTGAAGTTCTTGAGTTCTTCGTGATTTTTTTTCTGTATCAGGTTGCTATAACCTTCCATCAGTATTTACCAATGCATGTGAAAGTATTATGTTAGTCCAAAGGATGTTCTGAGTTCAAAACAGATGCCTTGTGACCATAATCCTGTTCTTTTGATAATCATAATCAGTCTCCTAGTTTTCATCTTGTTTCTATTGCATGAAGATATATAGTTGTCAAGTGAAAATTTAGACATCCAATTCAATGGAAGAATTTTTTGTACCTCAGTGGGAGCGTTCTTCCCTTGAATTCTAAAGTAGCATAACTTGAAGTTGGAGAATGAGTGAGCAAAAATTTGAGAGTATCTTATTAAGTGAAATAGTGAGAAATACCTCTTCCACTTTTCTATCTCTGATATTCTGGGTTATGGCAGAACAGCATCATGTATTTCTTACCAATTTATAATATCTATTTCATCTTGTACCATCAATTCACAAGCAACTGTTTCTACTAGCTGGCAACATACTAAGTACTCAATGAAATACACTATTACACCAATCTATAAAGGTAGCTGCTTCTGTGTATTGGTGTTTGTGATAAGACCAGTGAATTTCATAGTCATGTTGATCACTTATCTTACATGAAAATTAGTTCTTTGGTGCAGAAGTAATATTGTTTGGGATATATAGCAGTAAATAAAGCATTTGGTGAATTCGAAGAAGATGACAATTTCAGAAATACTGCTGACAAGAAAGGTAAATCCATGCCAGATTACTACCTATAGGGTGGAAAATAATTGCCAGCTCCATGATACAATGTGACCAATGTGATCAACTTGCCACAGGTAATTGGCTGGTCTCTAGGTATAGGTGCCGTATCAAAGATTTAGTGTTGATCTCTGCTGTTGGCATAGTCACAGTACATTTTAAGGGTGCCAGTGATCAACTCACTAGTGCCTTTATAAAGACACTTTGTTCTTTCAGGGGACATCATTGAAGAACCTGAATATATAGTTAAAGATAAGTCTATTCTAACTATTCTATTCTAATTTAATCTTTTGCACTATATCAAGGAAGTTTAGAACTCTCGACATTATTTAATGAAAAGTACTACTGAGTATTCTGGATTTGATCAGTAAATCAAGCAAAAGGATCAGCTATCATATTCTGAAACTAGCCTATTAACCCAGAATACTGATAGTCTCACCTATGTTGAAAACTATGATCTAATCTAAAGACATTTTCATTCCTATCTAGTTCATTATTCTTATAATTCATCCCTACACATGTTCTCTACATTTTTGCTGGTATAAATTGTCAACCTCTTACAATTATTTTGGTTTGTCAGTTACTTCCTCCTCAGTCAGGTTTTGTACTTGTTCTCTCTAGGGCTTGCTAGTTCTGATGCTAAAGAGTAGGAATGGGGCAGGGAAATATTGAAAGAGACATGGAGGAGTTAAAAATTCAACTTGTGTTGTAATTCTGCACAATCTATAAGATTAGATTCTGAAACTAATTTTTGGCTACATTAGTCTTGTGTCTACACAATACAAGGTATTATTTTAGGATAGTTCTATAACCTCTTTGGTTATCTCATCTGAGTACATGGAGCTTTTACATTATAATTTTCTCCATTTATTCCAGGACGGCCACTGCTCTAACCTCATTTTTATATTTCTTTTCCCCATCACAATGTTGTAGCTGAGCAACTGCTTCACCCATTGAAAACTTGCCTTCAACTGGCACCTTATTCCACATGATATCAGGTGATAATTTAAGTATCCATTTGCCCCTGAATACTTGTGAGATTGCCTCGCAGCTGATAAACCAAGAGCTTAGAGATCTTGTATGTTTTATAACAGGCCTTAGCAAAACTATTGAATGAAGATTTACCTAAAGATAATAAACATCATCTTTATTATATTGAAAAGCAAATAATCCTTCCCTCTACTCTGGAAAGAAACGGTATCTCTAAATTCCAAAACTGTGTACTAGATGAACATCTTTGATAAGATAATTCAGACAAAGAAGGCAATTGGTGCCTTATTCATAAATTGTGCAGAAACATCAGAAACCTATAGAGAACTGTGTCCCAGCCACAGACTTTGAGATTTTAACTACACTAAAGTATTCTTGGATTTAACATTCCAGGTGTGGCTTCAAGCTTTTACTCCTCTAGACTTCCCAATTATTTTGCAAGCTTCTAATACATATATTCAAGTATTTGTACTTAAAATGCCAAGAAGAGTTTCTGTCCCTTGCCTGCTATAGTATATGTCTTAAGTTGGTTTCCTGGAAAGAGAAGTTGGGATAAAGATTTTGGTTCAGGTGTCCAATTATGCCATTCTCTTGGGAAAACCATCTTTAAGTAATGAGGAAGCAGGATCCAACAGGGTAAGAAATTAAACTACAACGAAGTTGCAACAGAGATCCCAGCCAATCCCACAGGGAGCTCTGGAGCTGGGAGGTCTTCCAGGCATGACTCAATTTGAGACAAATATGGTGGTCTTTGTAACCCTGTTATTAACAAGTCTTCACATGTGGCTATTCCTATGGAGAGCGTGCAGCATGCACATGGGTGTCTCCTTATTGCCCTAGTGGGAAATGAGCAGGCATAGGAACCAGAATGAATACAACGTCCATGCTTTCAGCTGTGCCATTAGTTATAATTTATCTATGACTCAGGAAACTGGTGTCTTCTGCCAGCCTCCATAAAATTGTGGCAGACGAACTTGTTAGCTTGCAAGGCCTGTAAATTCTCACGCACTTCATAATTCTTGACATCAGAAAGCTATTGGTTCTGCCACTACAGCTGACTCTCACACCCATGAACCTGATGACCAGACCCTGGAACATGGCATTTGTCTGTTGTTTCTGTCCCAGATCATCATGGGGATGACAGCTGGATACTAGAATGCTAATTCTGGCCACCTCAGATGTCTCTAACACTCAGTGTCACCACATTGCTTTCTGGAAGCAATAATATCAGGAAGGTGGCCTCTGCATCAACAATCATGTTCCAAATTTCATGCAAGTGAATCCAATTGAGAAAACTCAATTCACGCTCAAACCATCATGGAAAAGAAAGTTTGAGAAATATAAATGTTACCTCTTCAGTCTATACAATAAACAATATGGATGGGAGGTTTCCAGGAGTACAATATATAGGCTACATCCTATGTACACCTGACAAGATTTTGCTTTTGATTCTACCTGGGACATTAACAATATCTTTGGCCAGAGCCAAATTTTATGTTAATATCTTGCCCAGAATTTTTCTAAGTACAGATATTGTATATTTAAAACCTACTCTGGTGGGCTTGTGGTAAATATTTATGTTTTCAGAGATTTCCCCAATCCCCCAGAAATAAATTAGAGACAGTTGCCTTCTTTTCTTCCTGTTCCAATGTTTCTAGTCAGATTTTCACTAAGGGTAAAGCTCACTAAAAGTGCAGATATTTTTGCAGTCATCACAGATATAAACCAATTTTTAGAAGCTCAAGGTTTCACCTCCTGCTGCATGTGGGCAATATATCTCAAGCTCCAGAATTGCTGTAGCAGCGGCTTGTGAAATGTGCAATATTAGTTTTGAGGCTTTCAACTTGATTTTCACTTTATTTTCTTTTTCTAGTACCTTTTGTTTCTTTCTTTCTTGAAAACTCAGGTATGCATTTCAATAAAAACGTATTATTTTTTGTCAAATTTCTGTATTCTTGGAGGGAATGTGTGTGTGTGTGTGTGTGTGTGTGTGTGTGTTTCTAATAGATCTGAACCTAGGAGCCACATTATCCTTATTTTAATCATTTCACCCCACTTAGCATTACATGCTAAATTTCTTTCTTATTATTTATTTATGGACACTAATTTTTGTCTGATAGGAAATTGGTAATTTACTCTTAGTTTTCTCTTTAAAAATGTTTTCTTAATTTTATTATTAGATTATTTGATGTCATTCTTCAGTAATAACTCTCTTGATCAGCTTTGGAGCATTTTCACATAGATATGGGACAGATCGAGGAAGGCTGTGATGTAATCTCTGAAAAGTTTCATTTGGAACATGAATTCCTTGGCAATATTCTACTGAGACAATTTCCCATATACCTAAAAATGAAAATAATGGTTTCATTTTATTAAATTAGTATTTTTGTTAATTTCTGATGCTGGTCATTTTGTAATAATAAAAGATAAAAAAAGAAAATGTATATGACTTGCTTACAAGAAGTTCATAATGGTAAAATAGACACTAATTACAATAATTAAGCAATGAATGCATAGCAGGAGGAACGATTAAGTCTATTTTACTTTATGGAATTTAATATTAATAATTAAGGTTATATATGTATGTCTCTCTCTATATATATGTTAATTCAACAGATATTTATTAAGCCCTTGATACACAGTGTCATTGATAGTCCATATTGAAATTTATAGTCTTTACTGAAAAAAATTCTTTGGTCACAGCGGTAAAACTCATATAGATAAATTTAAGAGTGGACAGAAAACTCACATTAAAAAGAAATAAAATTTAGCAGTTATTACTAAGAATACCATCACTTGAACAATAATAAATATCCAAAGAAAACTATACAACCATGGTTATAAAAAAATAATAAATGTTGCTGGCAGAAAAAGAAATGATAAATCTATAAATTACTAAGTAGTGAGCAATATGCTTGTGCCTGGGGAATTACTTGAAGTCAATAAAGGCATAATTCAGAATCACCTAAAATTGGAAAGTAGCTATGTGTAATCCAGCTGACTTCGTGAAAGGCTAATTGTGCTGAACTGATTTAATTTCCTTTTATAGTAGAATAAAAGTTTTCATGAGCAGGGAACAACTGAGATAGAAATGTAAGTAAAAAGGTTAGATTTTTGCATACAAGTCTTTCTCATTGACAAGCTGAAAAATATAAAGTGCATTTTAGTTTATTTTAAAATTCCTTAGCTCAAGGTCTCAAAATTATCTAGAGATAGCATCTGCATTCCTTTCGCAAACTCTTGGAAATATTACAAATATTTCCTGATAAATCCTATCTTATTTCTTTAAAAGAGGAGTAGAGCAAAAATATTCAATATTACATGCTGGTATAGCAAAATAAATAGAATTTTTATTTAGACCCATTAATTTTCCCATAATTTTATCCATTACATATTATCTTGACAAAATTAATTCACTAATATAAACTAATTGCTGTACGACAAATATTTATTTTTTATATTTGCTATTTTGGTCAAATATTTTTTATATGTTTTTAAATTGGAAGTATATTTTCCAAGTGCAGCTGCTTTGGTCCTATGTTTTCCTGCTTCTGAGATATTTCTTGATGTAAATTTTTACTATTTTTCCAAAGATTAAAGATATATCACAGAAAAATACAATGTAGTTGCCTTTATATAAACAGCTTTACTGTGATGTTTGCAATTTAATCAATTAGATAATTTAGTAAAACAAAGAATCAAGGAGTAGATGAGTTTCTTAAGCTGGTCAATGTAAAATACATTTTTTAATCAAAATAATGTCATTATATTGAGTTTATCTTCATACGAACACACAGAGAGTATTATAATGATTAACACCAATTTATTAATAGCATGCTAGTCATGATTGTATACATTTATATGTGTATGTATTTAAATATATACATATATTTAAAGAGACATTACATGAAATTGCCTCACCCAGTTGTAGAGGCTGATAAGTCCCAAGGTCTGCAGAGTCAGCAAGCTAGAACTCTGAGAGAGCCAATGATGTAGTACCAGTCAGAGACCAAAGACCTAAGTACCAGAACTAATGATGTAATTACAATCCAAATGTCAGAAGGCTTGAGAACAGGAGGAACCAGTGTTTCGGCTGGAGTCTAAAAGGAAGAGAAAACTGTGTCCCAGATCTAAGAAAGTCAGGCAGGAGAAATTATGTCTTCTTCAGAGAAGGTCATCCTTTTTGTTCTACTCAGGCCTTGAACTGATGGTGTGAGGCCCACTCACACTTGGGAGGGCAATCTGCTTTACTGGGTCTACTGATTCAGCTGTTAATCTCATCCAGAAACACCTTCACAGACACTCAGAATAATGTTTAAACAAATGTCTGGGCACCCCGTGGCCCAGCCAAGCTGACACATAAAATTAACCATCACATGTACCATGCGTTGATAAAAGTGTACCCCTTCTAGCAACAAGCCCCAGATGCAATCAGAAAAACATCATCCAAGGGTTAGCTTTCTTCAAGAATTCTTCATCAGTATATTACGTCTCTATTCTAAGAAGAAAACAAATGGCCTGAGGATGAGTAGAAAGGCATATGAGATAATAAAAACTGTTGAAGAAATTTCAGTAGGGAGACCAAAAGAAGGATGATGAAAATACTAATGGGGAAATAGCTGAATAATTAAAAAACTTAAGGAAAAAAGATAGAAAAATGTAATTAAGATAATATCAGGCAAGAGAAAGGGAAATGTATTCCTTAGTCTATTTTTTAAATAGATTTGTATAATAAAACTTGGATTTAGAAGTTTACGCAAGGCTCCCTGAGAGGAAGAATACTTTCAAGAAAACTAGATAGAATTCAGACAAGAAAACATTTTGGTTATGGAGGAATGTAATTTGAGGGCCCTCGGCAACATCTATAAGAGAATCATAAGGAAGCTCTTATAGTTGTTATTATTGCATGTTTTTAGATAACGTGAAAAAATTTTAAAATGTTGCTGTAAGTGGAAAAAAAATCTCAGTTGTCTAAAGTTTGTAAGTGAAAATATATACAGGAGTTTCTTGAATAATACCCATCTTATTCAATGTCCTTTGGTTATTAAGTTGATGAGAAAAAAAAAAAATAGCTTCCTGTCCAGGGCCATGGTCTATGTAGAGTTTTCATGTTCTCCCCGTGTATCAATGTTTTTTTCCAGGTACTTTGGTTTCCCCCTACATCCCAGAGATGTGCATATGAGTTGAATTGGTGTGTCTAAATTGTTCCAGTCTGAGTGATTGTGGGTGTGCGGGGTGCACCCTGAGATGGAAGGGCATTCTGTCCAGGGTGGTTCCTGCTTTGTGCCCTGAGCTAGTGGAATCTGCTCTGGCCACTACAATCCTGAACTGGAATAAACGAGTTGGAAAAGATTATCTTGTTTTTATAATCTTTTTTAAATGTATGTATAGCTCACGTTTATTGCAATGTTTAATATTAGAAGGGCTTCAGGTCTTTATTCAGAAGTTTGGTGATATTTTTCTGACCAGAAATATGCCACTGGAACTTAACATTTGTTTATGTCAATTAGACTATGATAAATTGATTTAGTTATATGTCATTTTACATAAAGTCACAGTTTCCAAGAACCTATCAGTGATGCTAAGTGAAGACTTACTCTGTTTTTAACTTTATTTTACCTTACCCTTTAATTGCAAAAGGGTACAAAAAGAAGACAACAAAAATAATCTTTAATATTTAGTTATAATAATTCATAATCAATTCCAAATTAATTTCTTATTTAGAAGATATATAAAAATGGATATGAAATTATGGGAAATGTCAGATGTGTGAATGTAAATTGTTTCAAGAATATAAAAGAGAAAAAATGTAGAATGTTTATTATATGCACTTGAAGGCAGGAAAAGCAGATTACTCTGTTGGATAGGAAAGAAGAGAAGATTCAAATTACTTTCAGGAAATTTTAATAGAAATTGAACTAAGAAAAAAGTAACATAAATATCCTGAATGTCTGAAAAAGCAGACACTTAAGAATTCCTATTTCTGTATATCTAGACTGCCTGGCTAGTGTATATTCACATTTGAAAAAAAGACTGCTCAGCTACTATTTAGAATTTCAAGTCATGGAGAACAGTAAATTCATGATAAGATAAAATAATAATTTCTATTTGCTTAATCTATAGTGAAAATATCACCAACTTTATATCAATGTTGCTAATCAGAAATAACATGCCCTATATAAATTAGAAAGATATTTCGATTTCATACATATAATTCAGATAGTTTAGAAAACATTTCTTAACTAAGCATTATAATAAAAAATCTACAAAATAAGCTCTCAAAATAGTGAGTCATTTATTGGTTTGTTAATTAAAATATGTTATTAAGAGAGATGCTCTCATTACCTTCACCATTTTAGCTTTTTAAGGCAATTAAAAACAAAATTAAAATGTTAAAAAGGTATCATACTTACTAAACTGAGGAATTATTCCTATAATTGATGATATATTTAACCATGATCTCATTTTGTTAATATTACTATATCATATCAGTTTCTAGCCCCTATCTGCTTATTCATGAGTGATATCCAGGTTAGGCAGGCTTTATAAGAATGTGACTTATCCAATTGTGGGGTACCCCATGCTCAGCCGGGCTGCATGGGTTTAAACTATGTTGTTACTATCTTGAAACTTACTTTTTGAACAAGGGGTCTTGCATTTTTATGTTGCACTAAACCCTGCTGATAATATAGCTGATGTTGTCTCCAGGCCACAAAACTTCATTTATTTTGGGGAGTCCTAGGGTGGCAGTGCCTCCTGTGTACTCTCTCTGCTGCTTCTGTCTTTCCATAAAAAGCTCAAATGGTGGTACAAAGGGTATTGTCCCTTGCTGCTGCTAATATCAGCTCTTGACACTATGGGTGCCTGAAACATCTTGTCTGTTGACCTGGAAAGGAGAATAATGACTCCTTGCATATGTCACCTGTATTCCACAGCAGAGCCTCAGAAAAATTGCCCATGTAAACAAGTGTCTTTAAATTCATTACTTCCTTTGTCTCTGTTCGACAGTGATGAGGCCTTGGTCACATTTCCTCCATTATCACAGTGACTGCTCTTTTGCCTTTCATCATTTCTTATATTCCTCATCCTTATCTTCATTCTTTACCTTCTTGTGTTTTATTTATTTATTTTTTTTATTGTGGCACCTTTTTGCCTTTTATTTTTAATCAGAACCCTTCATTTTACTTCCAGCAAATAAATAAACAAGCAAGCAAAATAACTCAAAACCAACAAAGATATATATCTTTGTTGGTTTTGATATATATATATATATCTATATATATATGAGTTTAATATATATATATCTATATATATATATTAAACTCATGTGAAATAAATGGTTAGAAATGGAAGAACATTACTCATCTTCATTCTTCAGAAATACTCAAGCCCAATTCAGACGTTGAAAAGTTACTTTGTTACAGAGGCATAAATTGAATTTTAAGCGATTCCCTAGATAAATATAAACCCATAGTTAGCTTATGAGTATTTAAAAGAGGAGTGTGTCAGCTCTCTGTAGTGTTTATGACAGAAATAGTGTTTATTTTTTCTTTCTTTTCTTTTTCTATGTAACAATGTGTTGATACCAAGCAACAAATGTCACTCAAGTAGAATCGTTCCACTTAATAAAAATGGGCACGTGCTCACTTACTTTGATAGAGGTGCTATAACAAAACACCACAAACCGGATGACTTAAAACAACAGAAATATATTGTCTAGCAGAACTAGAGGCTAAACGACTGAGATCAAGGTGTCAGCAGACTTAGTTCCTCCTGGGATTTGTGAAGGAAAATTTGTTACAGACCTTGCTCCTTTCTCTAGAGGTTTGCTGGCAATCTTCGGTGTTCTTCGTTATTGGTATTCTCTCTGTAGCTTCATATCATATTCCTTCTATACATGTCTGTATCCAAATTTCCCCCTTTTCTAATCACACCAGTCATATTGGTTTAGGGCCCACCCCAACAACCTCATTTAAATTAATTACCTCTGTAAAGGTTACATTCTAAGGTATTGGAGCTTAGGATTCTAATATATCTCTTCTTGGGGGACACGTTTCAGTCTATAACATGTCAACATAAATAAGATGGGAAGGAACATTGGAAGAAAAAGTGAAAGACTTTTTAATACTTTATTATGATGTGGATTTGGTGCTTATTTCAAAAAATCTTAATAGAAAATAGTATAGTTGTACAAATATGAAGTGAAATATTTCATTCTTTCTGTTATCTGATTTATAATTTTGATTCTGAAAAACTGGATATATCTATATTGAGGCAAGAATATCTCTTTCAGAAATTTCATTACATTTAGATAATTATCAATAGAAGACCACTTATCTTTCATAATATTTAAATATGATCAATTCTGTTGAAAAGTGTTCTTAAATAAATCTTTTTTTCTCATGTCAAAGCTGTTAAACAAGACCCATGACATATCTCATAATGAAGTATTTTATAAACTGCAGAAATAGGCAATAAGTTCTAAAAAGTGAAAAATGGTAAAAATTATCAATTTCGAAATTCAACAATGTAATAGGAAGAGGGCCTATAGATCTAACAAGAACAAAAGCAGCATCTATAAGTCTTGTATTCTGGGAGAAAAAGGAAGGATAAAGCTGGTTTAAGAAATAAAACACGACTGTTACAATCAGTGCCAACTGAGAAACTCCAGATTAAGGAGAAATTCTTTTCAAAAGCAAAATTAGTCCAGATGGGATGGAGTAGAATTGCAAACTTGTATAGCCTATGGCTACACATTATATTTTTACTTTGTTTGTCATGTTGAAAACCAATGGTTTAAAACAATGGCTTTACAGCCATCAATTTAAAATGAAGTAATTTTCATATCAAAAAAGAAGAAAAATTATAACTAATTATCACATTTTTTAATATTGATACTGTAAAAGGATGTTTTGAATTCTAAATATTTTTGAAAAAGCAGCCAGAGGGGATATTTCCATCACACCATAATATTTTTTTAGGATTTAGTGTCTCAGTGTAGCCAAACATAGGATATTAGCCACCTGACAATTTCTTTTATGACCGAAGACTCTACATTATAGCTCTAGAATCTTTTGCTTTACAGTAATTTTCTCACTAAGAATGTCATAGTGTTATATAGCTTTGCTAAATAGCCTATACCATCCTGCCTTTTTTGGTGAGAGGACAGCTCATATGAACAATGCTTATTAAAATCTGACATGATGGCAGATATAACTCAGATCTGAAAATAACCAACATCAGAATGCAAAAATTGAAGGAAATAGATGTTACCTTAAAAAAAAAAATGTGACAATGTGGATGAACATAGATGATATGGTAAGTGAAATAAGTCAGACAGAGCAGAACAAATATAATATGATTTCACTTGTATGTGGAATTTAAAAAAGAAACAGACAGCAAAACAAATAAGAAACAAATCTATATAATAGAGAGAACAATCTATTCGTTGCCAGATAAAACGAAGGTGGAATGGGCAAGAAAGGTGAAGGAGATTAAAAAGTAGAAGCTGCCAGTTATAAAAGTAGTCATAGTCATGTAATGTACAGTATAGGGAATATAGTCAATAATTTAGTAATAAATATGAATGGTGACACTGTGTTTGTTTCTTCTATATATCAGGTAGATCACCTACAACTCCCAGTTTTGTAAAAGTGGCCTATGAGGAATGTGTTCTGTGTGACATATTGGCAGAATCCCCCTAACCACCAAAGCCAGGTGCTCTAGGGGTGATGACTGTGTGGGTCGCATGCACCCTTCTGTTTTAGTTGGGTTGTGACTTCTGTAGATACTCTAATGGGCGGGACCAGTCCAGGCTTGGCTGTCTGTGTGGCCCAGCCATGGATGTTTCAGCTATGCTGGTATGCTGGCGCTGTTCCCCTAGAGCAGGGGCTGGGTTTATTTTTGCGGGGGTGGTACTGGTCTTCAACAAGGCTACCCACCAGATGAGGTGTGATTGGTTTTCTTGACAGGGTTGCTTGTACCTGCTTAGGCTGCCCATCATGTGTGACACAGTGGTCAAGGCAGGAGCCACTTGGTAGGGTATCTAGTGCCAGCTGAGGTCACTTGCCAGAAGTGGTGGGGCGAGAGCCCCTTGAGATGGGCTCCAGCTATGGCAGGGCAAGTAGTGTTGAAATAGAAAATGTCAAAAATGGTGCCTGCCAATTCCAGGCCAGCTAGCTGAAAGGAAAATTAAACAAATAAACAAACAAACAAATTGGTGGCCACTAGCACTTCCATCCCCATACAAAGTTCTAACACATCCCTGCTCCTCTGGCACTCACCCTAAAATTAGTCAATATAGCTTCTTCATGTATGACCCAGACACTTTTTAAACTGCTACCTCCATGCTAGAACTCAGAGTAAGTGAATTTATGTGCAAGCCCTTTAACAGCTGTATCTTGGTTTCCTACGGCCCTTTGATTTTTCTGGACACAAACACCATTAGTTTTCAAAGCCAGATATTATGGGGTCTCTTCTTCCTGGTACAGGTCTAACAGGCCGAAGAGCCTGATATGAAGCTTGGACCCTTTGTTCCACAGGGGAGACCTCTGCAATTGTGATACCACTCCTGATTGTATACTGCATCAGGAGTGTGGATCCTGACTAAACTGTGTCTCTGCTCCTCCTCCCTATCTCTATGTGGCTTTTATTAATATCTTTAGTTGCAGAAAATTTGCTCTGCTCCTCTTCATAACATTCTGAGAGATAGTTGTTCTATATGTAGTGCTAGTTTGGATGTGTTCATGGAAAGAGGTGATATCAGGGGTTTCCACCTCTGTTATCTTGACCCTTCCTTGCAATTATAATTTTTAAGGAAGTTATGAGATGAAAGACATTTAGAGACAAGAAAAACTAGCAGTACTGAAAATAATTAATTGAATTCCGCATAAACACAAGCTAAATGATTGTAATCTTTAATTGTGATGTATTTTTATTCCACATTTTCAATATAATTTTGAGAGAAATTGTAATAAATGGCTCTTATGAAGAATTTATTTAAAGCTATTTTAGATGAAGCATATTGAATGAATTTGCTCCTCTTGAGGTGGAATCCAAGGAAGTCTATAGTTTAACAAGTCCCAAGTGACTCATACACACTAAAATTTGAGAAATTTGAAAATTTTTCCTGACCTATGACTTTTATGCAATAGTAAGACATCTGTGTATAAGTTTCATATCTCTTAACCTTGATCTTCTTTGCAGCTCATCACTCCCCATAGCCCACTTAAATTTGGAGCATAATCTTGCCTTGTCTTCCTTATGTTTATAGACATAACCCACTCTTGTTCGAGTTATAAATTATGCTGTTTATAGACTATTATTAGCATTCCTATTTCACTGTAACTTTTCCTGAACTTTGTAATTGTTTGTGCACTGACTTGGTGGACTAATATAATATTACAGTAATCTGAACCTGAATGTGGTTTTCACATTGTACTTGAAAATGGTAATATTTAATAGACATAAAAAATAAACAATAGTTGAAATTATTTTTATTTCAATTTTCTTCTCAATTTCCAATATAAGGCTATAATTTAGAGCTTTAAATTTAACAAGATTATTCTATTTCAATTCAATTTTTATTTGACTCTGAAATAAGTTTCAACTGTAAATGCTTTAACATAACAATATGTTATGTTAATGACTATCAGAAATTTATACATGTCTCCTGGGTTTTTCTCTTTTCTTTCTTCACTTCTGTTGTATCACAAATATTAGCCACTCAATGTTGTTGGGATTTAAATATCAAATAGTTTTAGATGATCTGACTTCTGATACTTTCTCAGACTTTTAGAAACGTTGACTATTATTTAAAAGATATGGATGTAGCTTTCCAACTATTTAATAAGTTTAAATGTGATAAGATTTCTAACTATTTTTTGAAAGATTTCCTTAATTATCTTGAAGTATTATTTGTTCTCTTAAATTAGAAATTGATTGAATTACACCTGTTCAAAGAACAAAGAATTAGTGAACTTGCTTTCTAATACAGTTATGCTGTTGTTTTTGGTGTAAATATGAATTATATTATTAAAAGCCTATAGGTGCATTGATTTGTTTTTTTTTTTCCCCTCCTAATTGAGTGACTGTATCACACTTTCTTTTAACTATTTGTTGACTCAAAGGAAATAGTATATCCTCCTTGTATTACTTTAGAACTCTAACTCAATTTAAATTGTATGTCAATATAAAAAAAAAATTAATTGAATAGATACCAGTTGTAAATCTAAAATTGATCAAGTTGATCTTACTTTGGGAAATCTAGCATATAGGTCTGATCTATTTCTCTGTCATTTGATATCCTTGTTTTTTTTAGGGCCAATGATTCAGACAAAACTTCTGTATTTCCTAGCCTAGCTTTGCTCCTAACTCTTGGAAATAGGCTTGTTTCCTTATCACTTATGTCAAAGAATGGATAGTATAGGTTCCTCATCTATCACTATCTTCATGTACCTCATTATCTACACTAATTCTCAAAGTCATTATATGTGTGTATATACCTTATCTAACTTATAACTATAAATGGAATTAAGTAAGGTTACACAAACATGTGTAAATTGTTAAATACTAAAATTTTCTCTTAATGTCACACCATTTCAGAGTACACCTGTGGCATACTACCTTGTCATTGCCAATATCATGGCATTATATCTTTCAAATATAAAAATGTATTGAATATAAAATGTATTAAATATAAAAAATATATTGAATTTAAAGCTAACTTTTAAAGAGCTATTATAGGAATGTTTAATAAACTTATAGGTACATTTTTATTGTCTCTTTAAGCATAATTATCCAATTAGTTGTAAATGTCTTTAAGTTTGCATAGTGGTCTATACAAATGAAAAAGACATTAAAAATAATAGAACATTATTAATACTTAATTTTTAAAAAAATTAGTTTTTGACATGAAAAATTGGTAAATTATTCCTAGATACTTTTTTGCTTTAATTTTAGCTCAGGAGAGGTTTTTGTTTGTTTTTTCCAATCATGTAATGGCAGAGGATATGGAGAGCTTATCAGGATAGCAACCATCTATGAGTGGAGCTCTTGAGGGAAATCTAGATTAAAAATAAATAAGCAGAGGGAAAGCTTTTAAAATCCTACTAGAAAGCTATGATTTAGTGAAATGAGGTTCCTGGAATTTAAAGATTAGATAAAAATAGAAACTGCCTGTCAGCAGCTTTTAGCCTTAGTGCTAATTGGGCAGGTGGGCCACACATTCCAGCTGGCTTGTTCCGTCCCCTCGGGACCTATTTGCAACCTGCTGTACATAGGTCTTTTTATATTAAGCAGCCATTTAAATCATATGCTGGTGCAGACACACAATATCAAATGTCTTCATGTATCAATATGTTTTTCTCTAAGATAATGAAATTAATAGCAGATGTTTTAAGGCCTTTTATTAGTTTGTTGAAATTTAGCATTTAGATAAATTTCCTTTTCCTTTAATTTATTAGAACATATTTCTGATAGACAATAACATAGAAGAATAAACCCCTCTGAATCCAACACTGAAGTAAGAAGATATTAAAAGTTTTGTTTAAGCCCTCTTGTACCTCTCCCCAATCATATTGTTTTCCTGACCACCTCTTCAAAAGTAAATGTTTTCTTGAATTTTGTGTTAATCACTCTCAATATATTTTTATAAGTTTAATATATATGCATAGGTTGATAAACAAAAATAGTGATTTTATATGTTATAAAATGTTATATGTTTATATTTTATTTATAGTGATTCCAATAGCTTTAATCTATTTATTTCTTCTATAATTAATGTTCCACTTACAAATTTCCACATTCATCATATGAAGGATATATATATATACATTTTTTCATATTACAAACAGTGCTGCTGGCAGCATTCTTGTACATTTTTCCAACTGTCTATATGCAGAAATTATTCTAGGACACATTATCAAAAGTGAGCTTGCTCTCTCATGAATATCTGCATATCCAAATGGAGTTGATATTTACAAAGGAGTCTAGAAATGTGTTACTGATTTTCTCAAACAACTTTTCTGATCATTTGGTGAAAACCATCTGCATTGATTCCAGTTTCTTTGGTGGACCCATTCACATTTGTCTTCCAGTTTTCTAATTCTCTTCAGTACTGTTCAACTTGTTAACTGGTTAGGTTATTCTGAATTATCCTAGTCATTGTATTTTAAAGCGTCCCATATTCATAATTCTCTGCATTTTCTTAAATACTTTTAATCTCAGTTTATATTCTATATTCAGTAATCATGATGTTTGAAATTTAAGGCAGTATAGTTAATCTATTTTTGCTTCCACTGATGTTCACATGTGTTTTTTGTTTGGATTAAGATTATGTTCTGTTTATTTCTGTTTTGGAAACCTTGTAAAACATGAATCAAGGGCACAAATTATCAGAGATGAAAACTTCTCATCTGGAAAGGATCTTAAGGCACTGCCAAAGTAGAAATGCTCTGAGTTTATTTCTTGAGCTTTTGTGGCCATATCAACAGTATAAATTTGTACTCCAAATTACAGTCGATGAAGAGAATACATTCCCTACCACTAGAGCTCAGGCTAGAAATGACACACTCCTTATTGCCACCATTTGCCCAAAGTGTTATTTTTTTTTAAAAAATTATGGATATGTATGTGTGTATCTCTCTTGTTTGAATTCCATATAAGACAGTTAATTAAGGCACATTCTTTAAATACCTGTTATCATCATCTGGTAAAATGAATTATCTATTTTATTTTTATCTATATGTATATCTATTTATATATGTATGTATGTATCTTTCTATCTAATATGTATCATCTATTTATTATTTATCTATCTACCTATCATCCATCTAAATTTCACCCATCTCACTATTATTTTTTATTCTCATTCTCTACTTAAGTCTTTCCTTTGTTGTCAACCATTTTATTTTGATAAATAATTTTTATTTGTATGTATTCCTATAAAAATGTATTTTGTTCTACTTCTGAGTATTGTATTCACATAAAGAGTAATATTGCTTTTGTTCTTGTGTCATTTTTTTTTCCACTTACTACTTTGTTTCTAGGATCTTTTCATGCCATTTTATTATAACTTCTAATTGTCAAATCCCTAATATTTACAATTCAATTCTCCTTGGAATGACCGCATCAGTTGTTACCCATACATACCTTTTAATGGAAAGACTGCTGCAATGGTCATCTTTCCAGCCTATGCCTTAAGGAACTCGTCAGCATTTCTAAGCTTTATAATATATGGTTTGCAGGGAATTGTTTCTACTTGATTTTAATTTCACATTTTTTAAAAACTTTTTTCTAATACACAAAATATTTATTTCCTGAATATGTAGTAGAAATCATCTGCAAAGGCATTTGGATTTGGGCATTTGGAAATAGAGATTTTGATGGCCATTTAAAGCACTTTTTTGTTTTTGTGATTTTTTAGAATAAATTTGTTTCTCAATGCACATCTTCTTTTCCCCCTGATTATTTCATTTTGCCCTTTTTCTTTTTCAGAAATGTGTCATTTACATCTAAGATAATTATAGAGACTTATCAGAATATAATGTTTAAATACCATTTACATTTAATCTCAGTTGTCTGTATTTCTAATTTTTTATACCACATTCTGTTTACTCAGCATTTTACCTTTTATTTTTTAATTCAGTCTTGAAAAATTTTTGCCTCGGAGATCTAATTAATATTAATAAAAAGAAAATCCCAGTTTAAATTTTGTACATATCCTTCATTTATTTTTGTTCTCTATTTCCTTGATGTCAATCCTTCTTTAGTTTTGTTTATGCTGTTTCTACCTTTTAACCTCTTAAGTTTAGTACATGGTTTGTATTTTATAACCTTTCTTGTTTTCTGATAATTAAAGATATAAATTTCCCACAAACATTATCTTTCCATAACTCTGTGAATTTTGTCATGCAGGACTTTTATTTGCTTCAATCTAAATATTTCAGAATTTTTTTAAGATTTCCTGTTTAATCAAAGGATTATATAGTAATTTGTTATTTAGATTCTGATTATAGGATGCTAATTTAGCATCCTTTTGATATAATTCTGATACTACTTAATATTATCTTAATAAAATTATATATATAATTTGCCCATTTTTTTGAAACTTCCCTTATAGCCTAATACATATTTAATTTTTGTAAATGTTACAAACATGCTTTAAATCAAGTCTATTTTTCTTTAATAAACATAGAGTTCTTTATCTTGAGCTAATTGATTTTAGAACTCATAGCTCAGATTATTCTTTGCTTGAGTTTTCAGTTTTTAGAAAGTTGAAAACTGCAACACTAATTGTTGATTTGTGTATTTATTTGTGTGTACGTATATATGCCTATATATTTGTGTATATGTATACACATATGTCTCTATCTCTCTATTAAATCATTACTTAATATAATTAATTTATATATTAATTCATTGTTGTCTGTTATTAAGTGAATATATGTTAATGATAATTATGTCTTATATTATATTTGGTTTGGTTTCCACCATGTGTCATATATATTTCTTATATGTTTTTACTGTATTTGTATGTTCTATTCTTATTTCCTGCTTCGTTTTGTAGATATGATTTCCTTTAATTTGTCTAAATGTTATAGTTTGTTTTTATCATTATCATAGATGAATTAAGACAAAATTAGATTTTATTCTCTTCATTAATTTATTAACTTCCTTAACATTTATATCTTCCTACAGAAGGACAAATATTTTAGATTAAACTCACTTTATTTTGTTTCCTACTGCCCGTTCTCCCGAAACACACCAAGTTATTATTGTCTATATCTTTCTCTTTACTTTAACTTGGAGCTAGTTTTTCTTATTATTTTCTGTTTTTGTTCTGTTATTTAGGCAATAATATACTTGGTGTTATGAAATTATTTTTATATCATATTCTCCTGTACTTTTTTTCTCTTCTTAATAACGTATTTTCTCTGAGTGCTCTTCAAAGTGAAAAGGGAAAGTTTTACTGAAACGGTACAGAACTCTGCTGAATTATTGACAACCCAAAATATCAAAACCATTGTTATTCTTTCTGTGCCTAAGGATATTTTGTTATGAAGTCACAAATAAATGTTGAAAGTACTTTTATTTAATAATATAAAATATTCCATTGTCTTATTACAAGCATATTGCTTGAGATGTCTGATGTTGATAAATTTTTTTTTTCCTTTACTTGTGTCTACTTTTTCTTTTTGGAATTAAAAAATATGTATATTTCTGTCATCGATCTCTTTAAATTTCTCTATGCAAATAGTTGTTCTTTTTTTTTTTTATGTCCTTATTGGTATTTTACAACTTTTATTTCTAGATTATTTATATAGTGTGGATAATTTCACTATTTTTAGGTTTATATTTCTGGAAATTCTATTAAGTTGATGGCACTATTACTTAGAGGATCTGTATCACTTTAGCTTCACAGATGTATTTTTTAACTGTCTTTTCAGGATTCTTTGCCTTAATTCAGTCTTATACTTTATTAATCAATCTATGTCATTCATCCTTTTAACTTATTTCTCATATTTATTATTTCTAATATTATATTTTTCATGTTTGATATTTCCACTTAGTTTTTCTTTATGACATTTCATTTGCTAAAATATTTTAAGGATACTCATCATGCTTATATAAAAATTATAATTATATCAAATGGTTTATGTTGTCTGTTTTGTTTTTTATTTCTCTTCTATAGTAATTGTATTCCTGAGATGTCTAGTTGTTTTGATCTGCAAGATCGTATTCCAGTGGGAAGATCAGCTTTTCAGATTGGAAAGGGCTGATAGTCAGGCACTGCTCCGTTAATCCTCATTTGATTCAAGGGAGAGTAAGAGAAGTGGCCACAGTGTTAGTATCCTTAGGCACCAAAGAACCATCTCTGATCTTCCAGTTGCTACAAATGCCCCACAAGCTTCTGTACTGAGTTTACCTTTTAACTCTTTGAAAGAAACATGCATTGTAAAGGTATGATGCCCTTAGACTGTAATTCATAAATTGTTGTTATTTTGAAATAGAGTAGGTAGAGAGATACATAAGCAAGACTGTATAACCAGCCAGCACACTCCAGTGGGGGGTTTGGGCTTCACTGAACATATCCTGCTGACAGTGGGCTTTGAGGTTTTTGCTACATAGTGTGTTACAGTGCCGATGAAAAAGGCATTTATGAGGCATTTGGAGTTGGGTAGGTGGCGAGGTAAGAGCAAATCTCCAAAAGTTTCTTTCAATCTGATCTCCAACCACTTTTCCTCAGTTTCCTACACTAGTCATGAAGACAATCTTTGATCTTCAATAGTTTTTCATATTTTTATTACAGTTCCTCACTTGCATGTTTTAATCTTGCTTTTACATATTTTTTTCCCAAAGAATTAGCAGGTGATATAAGTTTAAATTTTTTTTCCCAATCTACTTCATGGGTTTTAGTATTATGCCAGCATCTCAGTTCCAACACTTCAGTTTGCACTGTCCCAAAATCTTTTGTCTGCCCTCTGCACATAGGATACACTGAGCAAGACCAATGTCCTCTGTCTCAGCATTAACTGACAGTTTACATTTCCAGCTACCTCTTGATTTTGGATCCCGTAACTCTGAAAGGATGGCTTTTTCAGAATATCTAGTTCATAATATGACCATGACTCAATAGCCTGAACACTTTTCACTACTTGTTATTATTGTTTTCTTATTTACATTTCTGTCTTTATTTTCTTGGTGACTTTCAACTCTTGATGACTTGAAATCTATAAAAGCTGTGGAAAGAGAATGATATACTTGTAGATTGAATAAGGTTTTAATTATCAAATTTAAATGTTTGCATATGTATGTGTGTGTAATACTATATATATTTATAAAGTCTTTGAATTTTCCTAAAGGGACAATAAAATACTGACAATAGTGGAGAAATTAGAGGTATTACTGACCATCCAAACTGTATCTTTGTCTATAATATTCTACTGAGTGTTGCTCATGTAGACTATTCAGAGATTTTATTTTTTTCTGTATCTCGCATATGTTTTAATCTTTAGAATATAAGTTTGTTGAGGGAAGAGGCTTTGGCATTCACAATTATAAACAGGAAGTGATATCAGCAAGATGTAGGGCTGAAAGGTTCCAATGCTTACCCCCCACAAACAACAAAAACAATAAAAATCTACAAACTGATGAAAATAGCTCTGGGAAATCTCTGGATTGTAATGAAGAAGAAGCAGACACCCTATGGAGCTCAAAACCTGGCTAAGAACTCATAGAAAAACACAGGAAGCATTTTACGTACATCATCCCACCCCCCAGTCCATAGTGGCTTGACACCAAGAGGGATGCCTCAGAAGATTGTTACCCCATGGGGAAGAGCAGAGCAGGAGAACCCCAGCAAGCCTCACTACTAAGGATGTTTGCAGCTTTTGCTACTAAAGACCTCCACAGTCTTCATCAACACTGAACCCAGCTGATGAAGCAGCCCACAGTCTCTTCCTCTGCACCTCTTCTCTGGAACTGGTGCTGTCTCTGCAATGAGACCTCCTCTCAGAGTCCCCACTCACTGCTGTGCCCTGCTCTCTGGGATGGAATGCCACAGTGCCTTGCTATCCTTGAGATAGGAGCTGCTGCTGCTCTGCACCCTGCCCTGGGGTTCTAAGTCAAAGCTTTGATTTGCTATTACTGGGGCTGCACTGCTGCAGCTCTGCATTTCTTCTGGGTCCCAAGGTTGAGCTATGACCCACCATCACTGTGGATGTGCTACTGCAACTCTGTGACTCACCACTAGGGTTCTAAGTTGCAACTTTGTTCCACCATCACTAGGGAGGAGCTGCTGCTGTTCTTCTAATATCCCAGGGCCTAAGTTGTGGCTCTGACCTGCGATCACCAGGCTGTGGCACTGCAATTCTGTGCCCTGTCCCCAGGTTTTTAAGTTGAGATTGACTTGCCATCACTGGGGCTGAGCTGCTACTGTTCTCTAACTGCCCCTTGGAACTATAGTCAGGTTGACCAAGCATCCCCAGAGCATGCTGCTACTACACACTGTCCCCTGAGAAATGCAAATTAAAACCTCAATGAGATATTATTATTTTTCACACTCCAAAAAACACACTGCAAAAATTTTATAATAATTGGCATGTTTATTTAATTTATATTCCTCTTTACCAAATAGTTTGAGCTATAATATTTAAGTGAGTGCAAATTTTCTTATGGAAGTAGAAGAGAACTTTCTTGGATATAGATTTATATAATCCATATGTCTAAAAATTATATAGTCGAGCTATGCTTAACTATTCAGTTTCTCCCAAAGGAGTAAATATTTTAAAATTTGATGACTTTGCACAACCTAATACTCTTTTTCCCAGCAAATTATTTTGCCATTCCTTAATTCTTAGCTCAAGCAACATCTTCACTATGAATTCTCTTTGCTCCACACTCAGCATTGACAATTGCTTCTTCCATTTTTGTTTCCATGTCATCCTATAAATTCTTTATCGTTGTTTGTAATTAATAGCTGTCAGTCTGTCAGATAGAATTTGAATTCTGAGATCAGATGTTTGTTATCCATAGTTAATCCCTGTCTTGTAGCACAGTGCTGGCTATGTATATATTTCAAACAAACCTGTATATTCTAAACTATTCAAGGAGTGACTGGTTTAGTAGGTCAATACCTTGTTAAAGTAGTAATATGATCATGAGAAGATTAATACTTTCCAATATATTTTGAATTTCTTCACACAAAAATGATATAAATGGGTAAAGGATCTGAAGCCAGTTAGGATGTATATTATCTATATTAAAAATGCAACTACCCCTATATTTTTTTAGAACAAAACATAAATAGTATTTCAAAAATTAAACAGATATTTCCTTTAAATGTCTCCAAATTTATGCTGAACATCTTTCAAAATGAAATATTATCTACAATGCACAGTTAAAATTATTTTAAAAATATTTGCCATCTTATTTTATTTTATTTATTGCCTTTGTTAATCTCTATCATATTGTCTGCAAGGATCTATTTGCTCATTTTTACCACTGAGCTGGATTTCATGGAGTCTATTTATGTAATTAATATAGCACTTTAAAATTCTTCCAAGAAATGATATAGTACAAAGTAAAACATGAATGGTTTGCTATTATTTAGCTTTGGTACCTGGCCAAAATATGTATTTTATTTTAAGACAAAATCACTTTATCAGAAAATCTTTTGAAGAAATATTTAAATTGAGTTATTCTAAGAGACTGGCATTCTGCTATTATAAACAAGAGCTAAGATTTCTTAATATAAAAATTGTTTCATATATATCATGTGGACAGGGTAATGAATCTTTCTGATCACTTAAGATGTCTCACATAATTAATCACAATTTTCTTCTTAATATTTCCTCACTTAAAAAAATAACATTTAAAACAGTTCATAAAATAAAATTGTTGAAAATACATATTGTCAGGTGAATAATGCAACATTTTAGTCACAGTCATACGAGCAAATTTAAAATGTTACTTTCAAAATTTTAAATTATATATATATCTCTACTGACAGAGTTCTAATACGAGTTTGGCAGTAAATGGAATAGTTTATTCTTGCTTTCTTCTTATTTCTCAAGTTTGTTTCCATTCTTTTTAGTCTATTAAATTAATTATTATTTTATTGTGTTTATGTACACTCTTCTTAAACATTTCTACTTTGTAGAATATTTAAGGATATTTTCATTAGTGATTTATAAGCACATACAATTGTGTAAATAAAGAATTAGATTTTAAGAAACAAATAAATATGATATCTGTGAGTGTTAAGCCTACTTGACTGTAGTTAAAATTGCTGATATCAGTATTACTATAGATTTATAATGGCAAAACTTAATGAGGATTTCAACAATATCAAGCTATTCTACTCACCTACACTCACAAAAAGCAGTGCATTTAAAATCTATTCTGTCTCCCCAGATTTCTGACAAACCAATCTACTCTACCACTCAACCCACATTTTCTATTCCATAAAGAAAATAAATCACAGATTAAACATGTTTATTTCATCACATCAAGCCTGCAAACCTACTGCATCAGTGACCACCCCTTCCTGTGCTCATCTGTTATATTAGAGGAACTGGTTTCCCTTCTATCTAAATTTTGCCCCCATTCGTGTTCTGTATCACTTGTACCATTTCAATATCTTTCTAAAATCAATCATATAATTTCTTCCTTTTATTTAATCCTCTCCATTTGTACTATCTCTTATCATTTATACATTCTCAATTCTCAATGATATAAATATTATAAAACTAAACACAATAAAACAAAAAGACAAATGAAAAAAACAAACAAACGCAACACAATACCTCTATGAA
Organism: Pteropus medius; assembly: GCF_902729225.1. Classification (NCBI taxonomy): domain Eukaryota; kingdom Metazoa; phylum Chordata; class Mammalia; order Chiroptera; family Pteropodidae; genus Pteropus; species Pteropus medius. Next base: position 24,805,277 of record NW_024346667.1, on the reverse strand, counting down.
CTTTACTCTCCAGCTGCACACCATCCTAGGTCTTTCTTTCCTAGTCATGTTTTTCCCATTTCATTTTTACCAATTTGTACATTTCTCAATAGCTCTATTCTTCCCTGAATAACTTCAATTTTACTTCAATTTACTTCCACTTTTTACTTCCACAATACCACCAAAAATGTGTTTTCTTTGAAGTCAATGATTCTATTTCAATGTATTTAATGGGTATTGTCTTAGACATAATTATGCTTGATCTGCCAGAAAAACTCTATGCTATTGAAAATTTCCTTCCTACATAATATATCTTCTGAGATTTCGTGATTCCATTTATTCTTGGTATTCTCCCAGGATGTGTCCTTCCATTATCTTTGGTTGATTAATTCAACTCTATATTTTTCTTATATTATTTTCAATACCCAGTTCTAGATTACTGACCTCTCTTATATGTTCTCCAGATGCAGTTCTGATGATTTATACCTAGACTGATTGATTTCTAAATTGATGTGTCTTACTGAGCTATATCCCATGAGTTCCAGACATTTTAAACATCTGTCTACATTGAATCCTCAGTGTGATATTCAAAGCAAAGTCAAAGTCAGATATCAAACCCATCAAAATTTCAGACTCTTTAGCTCTGAAGAGACACAGTAGGCAAAGCTCATTGTAAATGATTAACTAGAATGACAGAGATATCAGGAAGATAAGAAAGATGCCTAAAGAAGTAAGAGAAGATCAGAAGTTCAGTTTTGGACATGCCAGGCTGTTATTAGATTTCCAAGTACAAATCTCAAAAATACAGTTGAATATATGAGTGTGGAGTTCAAAAGTAAAGATTAGCTGGAGATATAAATTTTAGAGTCCTCAGGGAAAGGATGACACTAATGTGCAGAAGACTGGTGAAGATCACAGTAGGAGTAAGATATATGGAAGAAAGATAAGGGTTCAATGTCTAGGAAACTAATATATAGAAATTGAGGATATGCGGAGGAATTAGTAAAGGAACTGGAACAGGGGTAGCCAAACAGCAAGAGAAGAATTTAGAGCAGGACAATACTAGAAGGCAAGTGAAGAAGTGATAAAATTGTTTTATTTATTTATTTTTGATTCATTTTCCTCATCGTAGAAGTAACTCCATCCTTCCAATGGCTCAGACCTTTAAAATCACTCTTGTCTGTTCTTTCTCACACAATATTTATTCTACCAGAAAATATTGCCAGCTTTAACTGATATTCCAACTCTACAGCTACCACACTGTTCTATGTCATTATCACCTCTCACTTAGATTGCTGTCTTACTCACTTTACTGGTCCCTCTAATTTTGTCCTTGCCCTGTTCAGCCTATTCTCAATAGCCAGAATGATTCTATTTAAGTGTAATTCAGATAATATTATTCCTCTAAGAAGAAATTTTCAATATTTTTTTCAGCTCTCTCAGTGTAAAAAACAGAGATCTAACAAATGCCTCAAGTGCTAATCTACCTACTTTTATTGCTTCCTGATTGCATTTCCTGCTAAACTGCCCTGACTCAGTCTTGTCCAGTCATAGGCCTCCTTGGTATTTTTGACGATGCCAAGAACTCTTGTACCTCAGGAAAATTGCAATTGTTTTTCTCTGCTTGGATCATCTTCTCATCTCATTCAGAATTTTATTTGAACATAACTTTATCATTGTAAACCTGTTTACAATGAAAATAAGTTCTAGTTTCTAAATAGGACTCATTATCCTCATACAGGACATTCCATATCGACGTGATTTTTTTCTGTCTTGTCCATCTCTTATAACCTATTGCCTTGAGCAGTGTCTGACACATAAAAGTAATATATACATATCTGTTGAAAGAATGAATGACTGAATGAGTAAGTGAATGGCAAAGAGAGATTTTTTTTCATTAACAAATACTTCCAAAAAATTTAAGCCTGTTTTTCCTCTAATTATGAAAGGATAATATATTTTTAAAACATGTAATTTATATTTAAATTTTAGTTCAACAACAGATATTTTAAATTAAAAATAAATCAGGACTGGAAAAATCAATTAACAAAGGATAGTACAGAATTCAAACACAAGGGCTGGGTGAGTTAAGATAAGAGAATTGGAACACAAAGCGTTAATGTCTAATAGAATTATACATTGCGCTAGCTGGTTCAGTAAATATACATTTGCCAATATGCATTTTTATTCTCAAAATCTGACTCTGGGATTAATGCTCATGGCAAAGAAATTCTTCATATTTTTTACTATGTTATTAATGTTATCAAAACTTATTGGCATTAATACAATTATGCAGTTCAGTATACACATATAATGGTCACTTTTTATTAGAAACATTTCAAAATTACTTTTAGCGTGAAACCCTGAAACTTTTAGACAAAGTAAACTGTGCTTGAATATTAATTGAGAAGTCATAGAGTGCACAATTTCTACTTAAAAACTTGAAAGCAAGCTAATTCTTTTGGGTTGCCTGGTAACTAATAAGGAGTATGTCAAATTGAAAGACAGGTCTGACTGAAGCAGCCTTTCAGTAAATAATAGAATTGTTGTCAACTTTCACCTTAGAGAAGCGAGATAGAGACCAATTCTAAGTTAAATTGAAGGAAAGACAGTTTAAATATCTTTTGTGTATTTTGGAGAATTCTCCACTGTTTCCCTTAAACTTTTTCCCTCACTAACAACTTATGATTAATGTAGAAATTTTGAAAGTGAATTCCAAAGACATCATTCATAATCAGTTTGAAGTAAATGGAATGGCCTAAGGCATTCAAAAGACATGAGAATTTATTATTCATCAACCATTTGTTCATTTATTTATAAATTCATATTCATATAATATACTGGTTTCTTAGAGAAATTTATTTCCACTAAGAATGATTACTACTCTAATAAAAGATTTGACATAAGTATTTGTTAAGGTGAGAATTGTGTTACAAAGACTCCTGGGTATATGTACAACAAAACATTTAGACAAGTCTTTAGTTATAGTGATATTTATATCAGGCTGTTAATCACATACAGATTTTGACCTATTTCTGTTTTAATTCCAGCAGGAAAGAAGTCAAGAAAGTTCAAGAATCAAAGGTAAGGAATGACTGTTTTAAGATGATAGTCTCATAAATATCTGTTCAATATAGGATAAATTAAAAAGGTTTGATGCAACTTTGAAAATATAATTAAAAATGAGAAAACAGTGAGAATTCAAAATCTTCAATGTGATCAAAGCCATTGTGAGCCCTTTGGGAATTCTCTGTTGAAATTTCCTTTCTTCTTATAGTGCTTTTGGAATCTTCAACACAATTTTTTTGTTTAATTTCTTTAATTGTTCTTCCATCAAGCATTCTTCGTAAGAGTTGGTGTTGTAGCACATCTATGACTCAGCAGATGAACTTTTTCAAAATATATCTCATGAAGAACTAGTTATTTAGTCACTGCTACCTCATTTTATTTTCTATGAAAAAGCAAGAAAATAGTTATTTAGATATTAAAAATCGTTGACAACTTTCAGTGTAGCATAGTCAACTCTAATCAGACATAGAGACAAATTTTTCCCCATGAAGGCATTCTTAAGTTTTGAAATTTACTCACTGAGATAACAAATTATCCTAAATAGATTGTAATCTTTCAACAAAAGCCTTCCTTCCACTTGGGCTCCTTCTCATCGTAACAGTGAAAGTACACAGATTTTTCTGGGGTTAATCCCTCTGGCTTCTCAGTTTGGGTAGAGATCCCTTGTCCATCTATCCCTTCCTGAAGGTGATTTAGTCTCAAGCCTAGTTATGGAGGAAGCACAAGTGTCCTATCTCTCTCTTTTTTTATTTTTATTTTTATTTTTTTTGCATAGGAAGAAATGTTTATTAGTTTTTTTTAGAGTTCTACGAAAGTAAAAAAAAAAAAAATAACTGTGTAGAAGTTACTAAGTTTACATGTACAACTGAGATGATAAAAGCATGGTTAAACTTCCGAGGGTCTTTAGAGTGACGAAACCAATTTTGTGTACTTATAACGAGTTTAAATATAATCTTCTATGCATATTTCTCTACCATCCATGCTTAGATATTTGTATGTGTCTATATTAGTGAAGAATTTGAAAAGACATACTTTTTTTTTTTATTATTTTGCTAGGTGTATTTCATTCAAATGAATTATGTAAGACTGCCCTTTCAGAGATTCTCAAATTATTGGTGCTCTTTTTCAGCAAACGAAAGTATGCCTTGTTATTTTATAAGTAAAATCATTACACTTATTTATCCCCAAAACACTCATATTAACTCAAAGGTTTATGCTTTTGTGTTACAAAAGAGAATTTCTATTCCAACGTGTGTTAGATGATGTTCATTTAAATGATATAAGCATTTAAGCAAACTGAGTGCACATCTTCCTTCGCATAAAGGGCCCTGGTGTTTCAGGTTAATCTTAAATCATATTTATAATCTTGTCATAGTAGCAATAAGTTTAGTGTCGCTTTCTTCTTGATGCTTTATTGCCTTGGAATACATAAATCATACCTTCTGAAGTGGTAGAAATTATTTTCCAACTGTCATCTAGGAACATGTTTTTTTTTTAGAATATAATACAATTTTTAAGATGATGCTTGTCACTGCTTTCACTGTTATTGGCTGGCACTTGGTTCAGAAGTCTCACATTGTGGGTTGTAGACTACTGAATTGTAAGTAAATCCGAGGTACACGGTTACATCAGGACTTGTGTAGCTGTGCTTAGAAGAACTCTACATTTTTCTTGACTATTTATGGGAATCATCTTGAAATGTTTTCTTACTAAAAATTATGAATGACTAGTTAAAAATGTTTTTTAAATGTCAATATTAAGAGAAAAAAATAACCCATAATAACAATAGTTTGCCCATTGATAGATGATAAAAAAAAATCTGAAAAGTATACATTGTACATTTCTTGGTAACTAATTGTTGAAATATGAGCTGTGTACTCACTTGATGTTACCAATTCTCAACTAGGAATTCTCTGGACTTTCTGACTAATTGGTAACCTCATTTGCCAGATCATGTTTATTACGTTATGAGGAATGTATGCAGAGGAAGTCTTTAATCTTCTAATTTCCTGCCTTCTGTGCCTCTTTCTGTTTATAACAACAGTCCCAACCTCATGATACCAGTGACCTGAAATTACATTAATGTACAAAGCACTCCAATGAAAATTGATCCCTCTTTCCTCTGTGCACATAGATATATGGATTGAAATGTTTAAAAACTTCCAGTTCAATCTCATTGATTATTTGACATTCACACATGCTCTTATTCTAATATTATTTTGAAATACCATAAAAATCCATATTTTTATATATTCTAAAATTATATGGAATTCAACTGACAAAATGAATTTCAGTTCAATAATTAATATACTATTGGATTCTCAATTGATTTTTGTGTTTAGATTGTTTATTGTTAAATGAGTTAGAACCTAATCTATTTAGTACACAATTTTGAGAATTACAATTGTTTAAGATAGCCTTCCTTAAAGTTGCATTGATGATTATAGCAGGGAAATGAAGGCAGTCCCACAATTTTGAAAGGATTATCAAATAACTATTCAGGAAACCATAGTTCACACTGTTCTTCTGTGACATTACAGATATGTTAAAATAGAGTACATTTTGTTTTTAAAAGCCATTGAAGATTTTATAATTATTATTAGGAAATAATTTCCTTTGAAGAATATTATGGCAAGTTTGCACATGGTTATGCAGTAGCATGCACTTGAATATCAGCTTTACCCTCACTCTGTGATTTTAATACTCAAACATGCATTATTAGGTAGGATTTATAATTCAAACATGCCAGCATTTTTAAAAAATCACATGCAAAGTAAATAATTCAAATCACTATGATCATTGTGTTATATTTCAAATTGGGTCATATTTTATTTAACCAATTACTGATTTACATAGGTAAATTTAACATACTGTTATTAGCAACACGTCACTTGATTTATCTTGATTTTATATATATGATATTTAACACTTATGAGTATTTCTTTATCACCCGTTCTTCTGCTAAGTGCTTTCCATGTATTATCTTATATAATCCTTTGAAGAATTTTTTTAACCAAAAAACGAGTAAATTTTACTGTCAATCTATCTATAAATGGCTATCTAACATTTTGGTGTATGTGATTTTAAAAATGTTTACATATGTTTGTATTTCTGCAAAAAAAAAAAAACCCTTTAGTATTCTTTTCTTAGAAGTGTTAATGAATATTCTTTTTTCCTCAAATATTTGCAAACACTTTGTGGTAGATCCTGTGAATTGGTTCACTCAACAGCCATTTCAAACAACAATTAGCATGCTTTTTTTTTAATAGACTTTTTACTGAGTCTAGTCAATTAAAAGCTACATTTCCCAGGTTCCCTTGCAGTTAGACTTCTAGATGTGTTTTAGGCTTCTCCTATCAGATTCAATCAAGTTTGTCCTTTTATAAAACTCTTATTGGAAAACAAGTATGGTTTTGAGATAACTTTTCTTTCATGGATAATAGCAAAGGGGATGTAGATTTGAACCCAGCAGCCTGGGTGACTGACAGCTTCCTTATGTATTTACTCCTGGTAATGGGAGAGGCGGTAAATTCTTTGATGTTCGGCTTGTGTGGTAGGGTTTTAGAAGTTGTTTCTAAGAGTTCAGTATACAGCCCTTTCCTTCAATCCTGTGAGCTACTTTCTATGTCCTTTAAAAAAATCTCCTTTACTAAATAGTGCAGATTCTATTGTTTGTAACAAAGAGCCTTGATGAATACATTAATCCATTTTGGGACTACCACTTGAGGGATCTGATATGGAAAAAGTAAGCAGCTAAGGGATTATCAGAGATATATGTAGCAGGTTTTTGAGAAAGAATTCAGGAAGCAAACCTACCTGCAAGGCTGATGCAGGCAATGACAGCCAGTAGGTACAAGGTGGTAAGCTCCAGTTATAGAACAAACACATGCTTGTTCAGCTACATGTTAAAATCACGTGGTCCCATCTAGCTTGCAAGCATAATGGTAGGAAATTCTTAAGTCAGATGAAATGATGGTTCATATAGTCACTTATTTAGAATTTTGTGTTGAGGATCAGCTATGTGCCAAACACAGTTATGGGCACTGGACCCAACAGGAAAAAATATTCTGCCTTCCTGAATCTTATATTGCAGTTCTTAGGAAATCTGTCCACGCCACAGGATAGTAGCTATTTTCCAAAAACACAGCTAAAATCCAATAAAAGCACAGGCAGCTTTTCTTCTCTGCTCCTCCTCCGATCATCCCCTTTCTCTGCCCCTGTCTGATACTTAGAGAGACATGGGTGCTAGAGGATGGTAGAGGCAGAAAAGTTAACAGAAACTGATAAATTAGAATCAGCATGAGAAAAGGATAAAAGCCCCTCCTGAGAGGTTAAACTGCTGCTACCTTTAAATTATTCTCCAAGCCTTCAAGCCTTACAGGAGAAATAATTTCTGATTCTGCAAAATATGTCTCTTAATCTTGCTCATAAACCACTTTCCTGTGGTTCAGAATCATGGAAATTAGATAGCAATTTTCATGATGTAATTCTCATAAATCCTCAGTAGGAAAGGACTCCATGTCATATATTGGTGTTCATCAACAGTTTTTCCTCTCAGGGAAATGAAGCAGCAATGCTTTAATAGGATGACTAAGAATACAGCAGTGGAGTTTATGGTTTACCTCTAAAGGTATCATTACTTGTCTTGGTTTGCTATGTGGCAATCTTTTATTATGTAAATTGCTCTCCCCTTGTAGGCATGGTAGAACATTATTATTCCATTATAATTTTTAATAAATAATTTTTCTTATTAAGAAAAATCTCAGTATGGAAAACATTATGTAAATTATATTTGATGTTAAAATATTACAGAATATTATAAATTGCATGCTATATATGTTATATCATATAATATACCAAATATTATATAAATAATGTAATTTGTATAATAACTATTTTAAATGATTACATGCATGATTTATTTTCTGTTGGTGTATTTGGTTTTTTGTTGTTGTTATTGCTGTGTTTGCTGTAAAGACTTAAAAGGAGAGCTATTATTTATTAGTCTCTTGCCATGTACCATACATCTATTTATTCACTTTTTCAGCTTAATTATCTATTAAATATTATATATGATTCACAATTTCTGTAAACTTATATATAAGTAAAATATATTTAAAATAAATTTACATATTCATATATATACTTAGATATGTTAAGATATAAAATTACTTTCCACTTCTTGAAAGCTATTGTGTGTATTACACACACACACAAAAACAAGTTTCTTTATCATTAAAATCAGGACTTATCCAGTTTTTATATGTCTTTTAAGAGCTTGGCAGGTGCATTATTTATAAAAGTTATTTAAAAAACATTTGTGAATAAATAATGAATGAAAGAATATATATTCACTTATAGTATAGTTTCCTATTAAAGCATTTAATACAATCTAAAAGTTATTTAGACTATTTCTAAGTAGAAATGTGAGACATTATTTTTTTCTCAAAAGTAATCACTTTTACCAGAGTTATATATTTAAACAGTAACAAAGATATTCCCTTTCCGTCATTCTTTTGAATGTATAATCTAGAAAAACAATGTGTGTAGTCTATTATTAACTTTTTACATTTATTACCATACATAAAATTTTCATTTAATCATAAGAGTTAAGGTTTGCAAATGTGGAAGCACACATTTTCATTATGAATTAAAAGAATGAATTGGTATCTGGATCATATGTTATGCTTAGATAAATTTTTAATGAGTAATATACATAAAGTGATCAGTGAAAACTGATTTTATTTTTTAAGAAGCTTTAAGTAGTGCCAAAATTCCATTTTCCCCAATTGAGGAAAAATATGTGCCATATCATAAAAAATATCAAATTTTAGATGCAGAGAGAAAAAGCTTTCTTCATGGCTGACTGACAAAGTCAAATTTACAGGCCAAAAACATAATTTGAATAGTCATAATCGAAGGGTTACAGAACCAACAATAGAAGTTGTTTAAATTTTGATTAGGCTAAAGCTATTTAGATATCTGTGGATTAATTATAGCCATCAAATAAATAATATGTGGACAATTTAGACTTTTAACTGATTATTTACTTGTTTCTATGTTTTACAGTTAATTTTATTCAGTATAGAATCTATGGGGCTTGTTAGTGAAGAAGACAGATTTATCTAGACTGAAATGAAAGAAAAAAAAAAGTCACACCTCAATATAAAATATTAACTGTGGATCTTTAAGAGAACAGAATCTGAATCTGAACTTATTTAGAATGTTTTCTGGAACTTGAGAAGAATTATTGAGTTAGTTTTATATTTATTTAATTTTAAAAAATAAATATAAAACTACTAGACCCAAAACACAACACAAGGAAATACGCAAGTGGACAAAAAAAATTATGGTAAACAGGCTTCAGTATCAACCATGAAGGGGGAAATAAACTATCTTTATGATTTCCGTGATGTACTAGAATATATCAGCAAGGGCAGCTTATAATTATTCAAGAATTTGTTTTACCCAGTATGTTGCAAGATAAGAAAACAATTATTCACAAATAAAGCAATTATTTAATTACTGTTACCAATTAATTATACTAATTGTTAATAGGATTTTTAGAAATTGAGTGGAAAACAATATTCTAACAACTTTGGCTCAACCTACACTAACTTCTGTAGTCTTGCTTAATACATGTTCTAAACAAGCCCCCCTCTAAAATTTGTGGGTCCTGGACTAAGAGAGCAAATAAAACATACCACTCACCCACACACTTTGGTTTGGTGTATATATATATGTATATATGTGTGTGTGTGTGTGTGTGTGTGTGTGTGTGTGCGCGCGTGTGTATATACACACACACACATATATATGTGTATATATATATATATAGATATATATATTTAAGACACTTTTTCTGAAGATACAAAATGTGATATATATATATATCTATATATATATATACACAAAGGGAGATTTATATATGTATGTATGTACATACATATATAATGTTAATATGTTTAATATTAAATGTGTGTGTATATATATATGTGTGTGTATATATATATATATACACACACACACACATATATATATGTGTGTTTGCGAAGTGGCCTATGCCGGTCTTAGAAGTAGGCCTATGGCTATTGTTAAGTAATTCTGGGATCTAATCACCCTGAACAAAGTCCAGAATAGAGCAAGGCCCAAACTTAGACTTCGCCCCATGAACTGTTTGCCTTGCCAAGAGAGGGGTAGTAACAGGAAGGCCAGAGGGGGTGGCGAAAGCAAGGGCTCAAATCAAGAACCTAATTGCCTGGTCCCAGTCAGTACCTGGTCCCAGGTATAATGAGTTGAAAAATACCACAAGAAAGATATAAGGTAGAAAAATGTGCATTAGTGGGAAGATTAGAAAAGGGGCCTATATTTGGAAAACAACGGCTTACGTGGGATAATACCACATTTTTGAAAACTTGAGAGTTTCATGCTCTCAAGTTTGTTATCAAATTTTTATGTATTAAGGAAAAGTGCTATCCACTATTGCCTCATTCTCTAATGTATTTTACATGTTGACCTCATCCTCTTTTGATCCTGTTATGCTGACTTAGTAAGAGGTCTGCTGGACATATGAAAATAAATAGCTAAAAAGTGTATATATCATGTGCCTTTTAGTACGCCAATGGTGTTAATGTTCTAAGATTAGTCTGCTTTAAACTGCTTTTCAAAACGGCAGTGAAAACTATATGTTGAATCACAGTGCCTCCTTACATATCTAACACAACTTCTCATTTACATGGTCATCTCTTAGGTAAGAGATATCTTTTATAATAGCTTTAGTGTGATATAATAGAATTCAAAAATATCAGGAGACACTGTCAGAGAAAAATGCTTTTACTCTTATTTTAGGGCTCTCAATTTTCAGTGAATATATCTGAGGGAAAAAAAAGCAAGGTCAGGTAGAGATGTTACAAAGAGTTTAGCTATTGTCTGGTCATTCTGAAAAGATCATGCTGGCAGGTAATCTACAGGATGACAGCATACAGCCCATCTGGCATGTGGTCTGCACACCACAGGCCCTATGATCTCAATCACAGCAGGAAGAAACTGCACCAGTAACCAAACAGGCACTTGCAAGGACTGACTTGAAAGGAAAATTACTAGAGAATAAAAAGAAAGAGAACTTTCACCCTCTTTATCCAGATTTCTTAAAACTTTGCTTTTAAACCATTTAACTAAATTATTAAGCCTGTGTTCATTCTGCAGTGTAAGCTTCTTCCTTGAAATGTATCAGGACAGTTACAGGACTTTATGAACTCACAAAACCAGTATCAGCCAGGGATACTGATATACCGATGATTAGATGTAGATTTCTTTCCTCCGGAAGATGCTGAAAGGGGTCAGAAAAATAGCTTTAACTCTAAGACTACTTCCAAATTGGAAAATCCATTCCAATTTTCTTTCACCTCCCAAATTATGCCCAGCCATATTTTGCGAACTGTATTTTATCTGAAGTTCTGTATTGACATTATATAACATTATAAACATATCCAAAAATAGGCTAAACCTCAAATATAATTATAAATCTCATTCTTATTTGAAGCCTGGGGAAGCCATTAAAGAAATTTAATCAGAAGACTAAATCCACATGTGAGTTAAAATCCAAAGATAATAAAGTCCAAATGAATAAAAACTCAAAAAAACTCAATTATCTAGCCCCTTTAAATCTAAAGAAAATAGAATTTTCTCCATTTGTTATCCTGGTCAGCCTGAGCCCTATGGGACATCAGTGCCCAGTTATAATGCAGCTCCTTTCAGCAGCTGCAGCCTGGGCATCTGTTTTCCATTGGGTTGGTATCGTTCTCACAAACTCAGAATCTCAATTAGATCATTATTGAGTCTAATGTGCCTGTCTTTCAGAGAGTCCAAAGATGATCACAGTCCATATTCTTATCCAAGACATTTTGTAAGGAAGCTCATTTCTAGAATGCAGATGAAGTTGTTTCCCTCAGAATTGTGTTTTTACAATCTAGGATTTAGGTTTGGCAAAGACCAAAACAGAACCTCAGAGCTATCTGAAAAATGAGGAGAGAGCATGAAAATATGCCCTATTTCAGTCACTCTGGGATGCCAGTTAGTCTATGCCAGTTGCTCATCTACATTAACTTTGAAAGTAATTTCAACCAGAAGACTCTCATCAGGAAGTTAATTATGGCAGAGTATTTGCTATGTCTGGGAGAAAAGATATCTCTTATGAACACTCTTACCTTTCTCAGATACTGGCTGTTGAGACATGATCACGTCCTTTTGAAGTTTGGAAATATACAATAAAAACAATTTTAGCAAGTCTTAATTTATATAGTTTTCTTTTTTCTCCGGCATATTAAAATCTTTTAATTTCCTGTCTTAACTGAATTTCTCTTAAAAGCAGAGCCTTTGGAAAGATTTATGTGCTAATACCTTATGGTGAGTACATTCCTAGGAGAAATAAAGAACAAGGTGGAAGGAAAAGGAATGTTGGAGAGCCACAGATGCAGTGCTCTACAAATCTGCTCATCACACTTTGTGACAAGCTATTTATTTAGTCTCACAGGACATCCTCAATGAAACCATACAAAGCTACTCTACCTTCAAATACTCCATCCATGAGAAAGAATGGAGAATGTTTTACTTGAATTTATTCATTGACCTCCATATCAGTTGGACAAAGCCTGTCAGACAGGCACTAACTGTCCCACATTTTCAGTTTCTGTATGTGCGCATGATGAGCTGGATTGGGTGCCTTATTCTCTGATACCCATGCACATGCCCCAGTAATGTGTGGTGTAGCATGACACATTACTGGGGCATGTGCATGGGTATCAGAGAATAAGGGAAGTTGCTAAGGGCTCTATTGAGGGCAGTGGAAACTGGTTCCATACCTGAAGAAGTATGTAAGTTGTTGTTTTAGTCATTAAATTGGGAAATAAATCAAATAGGTAGATCAAGAATAATAAACAAAACTGAATCCAGTATCTTTCCCCTTTCCTTGAGCCCTGTGTTTCTGGCCCACCAATGCTATATGAATGTGGACATTTTTAGGGACCAAGCCTCCATCATCTTTTGTGGACCAGCATTTACAGTGCCTTGCCAGAAGAGGCTCATTATAGTGCCTGCTCATTGTGGAACTATTCAGACCTATGAATCCTAGGAGGTTTTACTTCTATTTCGGTTCTAACATCACTCTCAGAAGATTCTTAACTTTAACCTGTCATTAATATTTCAGAGAGTTTGCACCAAGAGCACAGTGAGAGCAATAGGTCATGAGTTCGTCAAGTCACTTTCATGAATGTTTTGAATGTGTTAGATCTTGAGTAGTATTTTTAGCTGATGTTTTTCATGCAATAATCGAAGATGACTTCTATTCTTTTATTTTCCAACTATTTGTCTTCTCTTTTTAGAAAAGCCATTGGTAACCTGTTTATAAAGTTGATCTTTTTCCTTTTCTACCAGGTAAAAAATAATTATTTCCTGGATTTAAATGCCTTGCTCTTTTTACCATCCTTCTGTTTCCAGTCAGACTTTTTTTTTTTTTTAAGATTTATATTAACTGCATTCTGAGTTTGCCAAATGCATCCATTGTTCAAACAAATCTTGTGTACCTTCATTTCTTGGCTCAGATAATCCCACCCAAGAGATATTGCCATCTAACCACAGCATGAACAGAATCTATTATCAATTCATCTGCCTTTTTGCCATATGTCTCTTTTTTTTTTGCTGCTTTCTTTTATTGTCCCAATTCCACAAATTTATCAAACATGTTCTCTCAAGACACAGCAAATTTCCAGACAACTAACTAAATGTAACTCCATCACTTAAAATTATTTTGTTACTTTTCAAATCTCAGGCATGTGGATTAACTATGAATTCAAGTCTAGTTCTTCCACTGTCTTCTTGTTAGCTCTGAATGCGAAATGAAATTTGAAGCATCAAACCTAAGCCTGGCAATAATAATTTAAAACTAGAACCTCTTTAGTATTATGTAGCATGCTCAGAAGTATGAGTCATTCCCTGTAGAAAAAGTTGAAAATTACAATGCAAACAACAAATGAAATAGGAAGACTCCCTTTTCCATATGATTGGATTCTTGCTTCAGTTAAATCTGAGGACTGAGGTCTCGGCAGCCCAAGGGCAGCGTCTCCTGAGTTGCTGCTGCCTCCACACACACTTAGGGTGCTGCCAGTCAAGCGGCCACAAACTGCGCTCAGAACCGCGATTTGCTGGAGTTGCCCCTTTACTGTGGCCGATCGGGTCTTTTCAGTGTGCTATGGAATGTTCTGCCCCCAAACAGTGCCTTTTGGTTTCTGAGATCCACGTGGATTCTACTTTGCTTAAATCCAGGATGCCTACTACCATTGCCAAGGTCAGTGCAGTTTTGCCTAACCTTGTGTTTGCAGGGATATATTTATATGTCTTTTTAAAGAAATGCTCATGAATAAGTTCTTCATAAACTTCAATGACCTGTCAAGGAAGAAAAATAAATCGTAAGTGTTTAAGACTGTTAACAACCTAAAATTCAAGCCCGTATGGAAATAAACAAATAAAAAGACTCTTGTTTCCTAATATTTAAAGTAAGGCCATGTGACTTGATCTCAGCCTCTAAAACCTAAATCATGGGGAGTAGCAAATAATCTTAAGAAGGAAGGAAAGGAAAGGAAGGAAGGAAGGAAGAAAGAAAGAAGAAAGAAAGGAAAGGAAGGAAGGAAGGAAGGAAGGAAGGAAGGAAGGAAGAAGGAAGGAAGGAAGGAAGAGATGAAGAGATGAGAGACAAGACACACACACACACACACACACACACACACACACACAGAGAGAGAGAGAGAGAGAGAGAGAGAGAGAGAGAGAAAACAAGCAAACTCATGAAATATTTTACCTGTCCACTAGAAGCTTGTGATCTACTAGAAAAGTAAACAAAACAAAACGACATGGGGTGAGAAATATTACAACAGAATAAACAAAACTCAAGAGAGGAATAACAAATAGCAGATTTTAGGAAGGCTTTTGGAAGACTGAGATTTGATATGGTGCTTAAAAATTGGTCAAGGCTTGAGAAATACTTATAAAAGGGACATGTTCCCAGTAAATGACACAACTTAAACTAAGTATAGGAGTTAAAGGAGTAAAATGATAAGTACAGGTTCATTGAGAGGGCTGAACAGAGATAAGACTAGAAACACAGGAAGAATTATATCTCCAAATTTTTAGGAAAATATGATTTTAAATATTCTATCCTGCTGTTGTCCCATATGTCAAGCCGTGTGTTTTGGTTTTACCTTGGAAAATCTGGTCTCTGGACTAGGGGCCAATTTATGGGGATCTTATTCCAGAAATTCAAGTCAGATGTTTTGGTATATAACCCAGTGTGAGCCTGCAGATGGAAATCTTAGTTGTTTAGTGATAAAAAGATTGATAGCTCAGCACAAGTCAAGTATGGCATTGGATGTCTGGCATAAGAGTTTTCTTAATTCTGAGCCCTCAATTTTAGAGGCATCACTGCACCCTAGTTTTCACTGTTATGCATATTTCCCATAACACTATAGTCAAGTAGAAGACAATGAAACAGATGTGTTCTTCCTTCTTGGGGGCTTCTATAAACTGTTCTAGTGTTCCTGGCTTTTATTGTGCTATATAGCATTCCTCAAAATCTAATTAGCTTAAACACAGAGTTACCACATGGCCCAGCAACACTACTCCTAGGTATATATCTAAGATAAATAAAAACATATGTCCAGACAAAACTTGTACATAAATGTTCACAGCAGCATTACTCATAATATCAAAAAATTTGAAACAATCCAAATGTTCATCATCTGATAAATAAATGAACAAATTTGGTATAATACAATGGAATACTGTTCTGTAATAAAAAAAGAAATGAAGTGATGATGTGCACTACAACATGGATGGATAAAACTGGAAAACATTACACTAAGTGAAAGAAGTCAGACAGAAAGGTCATATATGATATAGTTGCATTTATATGAAATGTCCAGAATTAGCAAATCTATCAATACAGAAAGTATACTAATAGAGAGAATAAAGGAGAGCTGTGATAATTAACTATGTTCAAGGTGGCCAGGTGAATGAGTGAAGGCTGTCAGGCTTGACCTGGTTTTTCATCTTTGACTCATTCACTGTCTCTGTGCCCATGTGGCAGAACCAGTATGACCAGGCGGGCATCTCAGCTCTTGGAATGTCTCTTGTTATCGCCTCTTTCATGAATAAGGCCTTTAATCATTTTTTTTTTTTTAAAGTAAAGTATATTAGTATTTCCCAGGACAGGAGGGATTAGAGGAAATATGGAGAGTGACCACTAGTGGGTATGGAGTTTCGTTTTGGAGTGAAGAAAATGTTCTAAAATTAGATTGTAGCGATGGTTGTAAAACCATGTGAATGCACTAAAAGTCATTACATTCTACACTTTAAATTGGTGAGCTGTGTGGTATATGAATTGTTTCTCATATATTTCTCTGTCATTTTTTTTCCTTAGCATAACAGTCATGTTATCATGTAAGACTATACAGCCTATTTAACTTCTCTATGATCATTAGCAATAAGGCATCACCACCTCAGGGTGCTTTGACAAATGTATAACTTTATGCATGTACAAATACATTAGGAAAGGGAGAAAAGGGTTTGAGATATACTGTATGATACAACCTTGTTATATTGAAATAGTGTTGTCTCCTAAATTTCTAAGTTCAGTGTGCTGAACTCTATAAAAAGCAAATTAACCTACGGGTAGAAACAAAGCACCAAGAAATGGTTCAGAATCACCACTTATGTTTATATCTTGTACTAGTAAATAGATAAGAACACTGTCAAAAGATATAATAGGTTCTATTTCTTAAAACAAAACAAAACAAAAGCAAACAAAAAATACTAAGAATCTTTGCTTAAAATTGCACATCAAAAACTGAACTCCGACAATTGCAAGCTACTATTTATCTTTATATCTTACCACTACTTCACCTAATTTGTAGAAAACTAGTTAGAAGTAAATCGAGTTGAAAAATTACTTATATAAACTACATAGGAAGAAAAGCAAAGTACTAAATGATATTGAAATCTTTATGCATGCACAGAATAATTTAGGAATAAAAAATTATTTTTAAGTACAGTAGTTTTGTTATTTTTATATTTATGCCACCTATTAGCTTCAAGTCTATGAGTTAATGCTTTTAAATATTATTAATTATATATTAAGATGTATTATTTTATCTTACATTATCTACTGGTAATTTAAAGGGCAATCAGAGTTCACATAACCTTGAAATATGAATCCAAGGAGTGATTTTTGGTGTGACATATTTTATAATTGTAGCCTTTTATATTATGCATGTTTCTACTGAAACAATTATAGTATTTATTCTGTGCTTTTGCCTTTTCATAGCACCGCTGCATTTCATTATCAATTAAGGTCATGTTCTGGTTCACTCCAAGTACAGTCCTTTGCCCCTACCCCAGATCCTAGCATGCTATTAATAGTGCCAACTTTGGTTAACATTTACATCAGCCTTGAGAGGAGATGTTACAGTGAAGTGCAAATTAAAGCCTGCTAAGATGCTACTGCCAACAATTATACTGGGGCACAAGTACATTTTTCATTTATTTCAATGGGTCAGATTAACAAGGCTACATGCCACATTATCATAAAAGGTGAACTAGGCTGTCAGTTCTGATTATTGTTAAAGAAATGGCATTTCTAAGAAGGCTGCACTAAAAGAGAACACATCTATTGCTATACTAGTTTAAATGTATGTAATTATTGGACCCTTTTTGTAGGCTCTTAGAAGCCTCTGTCAATCAAAGGTCGATTTTTTATTTCCTCTTTTTATTTATTTTTTGTCTTTTCAATTTAATTTCTCTATCAAATCCCTTTATATAAGCTAAAAAGATAGAAGAGAAAAATTCTTTAATTTCAATAGCTTCTTGAGTAACTAAGCTTGTATGTTTAAATTGAAATACTACAATGCAGATTGCTATCCTAGAGGAGGACATATAAATCAAGCCCATGTTTAGGCAATTAATCCTCCATATTAAACATTAAGAAAAAGAATGACCTAAAGATGCTCAAGGAGATCAGAGCCTAGCATTTTTTTCTATCTAGTTCATTTTCTTTGGATAATGATGTCTATCTCCTGGAACACAGAAGAAAATTGTATTTAATAACTCATTGTTTATTCCTATATAATATGAGTAAACAGTGATTTTGTCATTGTTTCTATAGAACAGAAACATCAAATAAGATTTTTCTGTCCCTGTCTGGAGACTAATACCTGTGTTATAAACCATCTCTACATTAAAAAAAAAAATTAAGAATAACTTTCCTATCGAATCATCTTTACATAAGAAACTAAACATATTGCAAGTCTATAATTTGATGTATACCATATCATTATATTACCAATCCCCTCGAAATTCCTCTCACTAGCAACTTCAAAGTTCAACCACAATTATGCCTTCTGAAAACAAGTTTAATTTTATACTTTAACTGTACATAAATAAGATAATTTAATTCATTTGTGCTCAACATTTGTGCTAAGATATTTATGCACATGATACTTGAAGCTGTAGTTTGTTCACTTTAATTGCTATAGAGTATGTCACTGTAGTAATATACCACGATGTACTTACCCACTATGCTGTTAACCAGAATTTGGATAATATAGGCAGGGATTCATATCCAATTTTGACTATCTTTTGAGCCTGTACTATTTCTACTATACTTTTGAAAATAAGTTTAATATGGTGAAATGCAGTATTCCAGGCTTACCAAGTTAACATAAGGAGATATATGCAACCACAATACAATATTTACAAAACCACATAAAATATTTTAGTCCTAACATTTTTCTTAAAAGTCTAAGTATTAAAAAAGTAGTGTTCTTATATATTTTTATTGTATAATTATCTGTTATAATTTTCATTTGAAAAATATACTTTCTTGATTTTAGTGTATATAATACTTATATATACTATCATAATTTATATCCCCTCTATATATGTAAGTTCAGAATGTTTAGTGGTAAACTTATCTTCTTTAATTTTCTTTATAATGATTAATATGTTATCAACAACTGATAAACTCCTCTTTGTTAATTGTGGGTTTGACAACAAGTTATAGATAAATCAGAGGTTAACCACCTGAAAATAAGATTTTGATTATCAAAAAGTCAAGATATCCCAGGACTGAAATGGGATATTAGCAGATGACTTATGCATCTATTTTTTTTTAATTAAAAATATTTACTTATCCAATAATTAAAAGACTTAGGCAATCCCTTTCTGGAGCCATGTTTTTGCCACTGTGCAGTATTTGAAAAAGGTCTACCATAAAAATAGAAAATTGTGATATTGAAAAGGGCCTATAGAAATTAAATAATTGTCAAAGCAGGAAATCCTAATTGGAGAAACAAGAGTAATATAAAAGAAATTGTATTGACTTTTTATTAAAACATTTAGAACAATGAAAAATACTGGGACTTAGGAAATATAATTTCTTTCTTGTTACCAAAACAATAATAGTTCTAATTCTTGAATAATTATTCCGTTGTAGAAACATAAGACGGTTGACATTTCATCACAATTTCTTTACTTTTATAGTAACAACATATAAAATTTCCTTACAAGAAACACAGAGAACATGCATTATCTAATTTTTATATAACTTACTCATTTATCTGGTTCCCCTTTTTTAAGCTTCATAATGCCAAGGTATTTACCAGTTAATTTTAAAACTGAGGTCAAAATTTTATTTCAGTTCAACTATTACCCCAATTGCTTTTATTTTTCTCTGTATTTACAGGGGGTCTAGATCTTTAATTATATTTAAAATAAAACAGAGAAAACATTTTCTACATTTATTAAGATATAAATGTTATCAGTAATAAAATTAAATGTAGTGTAATGAAAGTTGCAGGAATCTCCTCAGATATAAATTATATGTAAACGTAGCCCTTATATTAGGACATTATAGCATCTCACTATGTTTTATGGTCTTTATTTACATTATTCAAAAATAAAATCCTGTTAAATTTGATGAACATTGGTAATGCTTAAGATGTATATATAACGGCCACTAGTTAATTCTGTGTATGTGTGTGGTGTGTATGTGTGTGGAGGGCAGAGCGGAGGTTGCCCACTTCCTAAAAGTTTTCCTTAGAATGGTTACTGAGCCTCTCTCTGCCTTAGCAGAGGTGTAAATAATACCTATCCCACAGTGTCATACTGAGGAATAAATGTGATGATGTATACAGAAAGGAATTAGTGTTGTGCCTGGCACTTATTACCAATATCAGTTTCCTCAATTTACTAAAATAGATGAGGCGAAGGAACTGAAACAAGAAAGAACTGATGTTTGCAGTATAATCCTCCCCCAACCTCTTTGTTTTCTCTCTTTCTCTCCTGTTTCTTCACCAGCTTTACGTTCCTCTTAAACTCTGAAATTTTAGGGATTCCACTCGTATCTCACTGATCTTCCCATTTAACTCAGTCTCTCTGGCAATCTTATTAGTCACATGTTTTTATCTAACATTCATCTATTTAATAAAGCATTAAATAAGAAAATAATAATACAGAGAGGAAGTGACTACCAAAGATATGGTAATAAAACATGACTCATTAAAGTTATGGTTTAAACTAAAGTTGGAAAATAAATCTATAAGCAGAGGTTGTTATGGGAACATTAAACACGAACATAAGAGCCTTACCTGTTCAGTGAATGGAATGCTTCTGTGTGAAATTTATATTTAAAGGTGTATAAAGAATATAGAGGGGATGTACTTAATATAATAAAGGCCGTATATGACAAGTCCACAGCTAACAGTATACTTAACGGTAAAAATCTGACACCTTTTTCTCTAAGAACAGGAACAGGACAAGGATGTCCACTATCAGCATTTTTATTCAGCATAGTACTGGAAATCCTAGCCAGAAAAATTTGGCTAGAAAAAAGGAATAAAAACATCCAAATCAAAAAAGAAGCAGCAAAATTATCAGTATTTGCAGATAATGTGGTATCTATATATTCTGGACTCTGCTTTGTAATATTTCAGTCTCCTTAGAAGGATTTGAATTCTTTCCTCTACATTAAACCGAGGCGTATCTGGCATTTCTGATTCACTTACAGTGGTCCATGTTTCCGCCAAATAACCAGCCAAACTGTTAGAGCCCTTTCTAACTCTAATGGTTAGAGCTGCAGCATTAAATGCATCCTTGGCAAGCTCATGCCAATAATTCAGCCTGATTCAACTTTGTATTGCTTCCACCATGATCCTACACCCTTAGTATCCATTCCCATACATGTTCTCCTGATTTCTGTCTATATAAATTAGAAAACTGAAGTTGTTCTTTTGGACTGTAGTACACTTCCTGTGTGTCACATTTTGTACCTCGCATTTAAGGGTCTGCTGAAACAGGAGTCTAGTTATATTCTAGAAGCAAAGAGTATTGATGGAGGTGGGTACTGAGGGGCTAGAGAAACCTTTTCCACTAGCAAAGAAGATGCATCGGAATTTAGGCTCAGTGAATAGGATTGTCGACAAAGTACTTATTATTCCATAGTTAACAAACTAAAAACAACAACTCAATTAAGTAATTGATAAGGCAGGAGAACAAGTTATGGACATACCTAGTAAAACTTTCTACCCTCTAGAGCCTCTATATTGTGTTTGGATTATGGAGGATTTACTGGAAGATGTTAACATTAATCTGATACTTAAAATATGAGTACTAGTTAACCATGGAATGATAGGCTGAATTTGAGGAAAGAATTTTACTGATTTTGATGTATATCTCTTCCTCTGAAATTATTTTAAAACACTGTTTTCATGTTAGTATGCTAGTTACAGCTATGCAGTAGAGTAGATATTCTCATTAGTTTAAAGTTGTACGGAAAATCGTAAAATATCCATCTCTTTTAGTTTATACTAGAAGTGGTCCAAATGTGGAATTTTTGCATATCATCAATTTAAGTACAATATTTCTATATAAAATATTAAATTTCTAACTCAATTGATCAAACAAAATAATGATATATTTTGTACAAAAATAGTAAGTGGTTTCTTACTATTGGTTCTTTCTTATACTTGATTTCTTCTCTCTTGCAATATGATAAAATTATGATTACCTTTATAAACTAAAAAACGTGCTCAATGGTTAGGCAGTTTCTTCTTATATTTCTTTGAATCACCACAATATCTGAAATCATACCTCCTATTAAGTACAGAATTTTAAATAAAAATAGAGGACAAAGGAGTTTAATTCATTTGTCTTACTCTGCATCAAAGCAGTAAAAAATGAGACACTTGTGGCTGTGACACGAATGCAGTAAGAACACTGGTTTTGGTGTAAAAATAATCCTGGGCTTGATTCTTGATGCTAACTTAACAATAAATAACTATCATTTCTTGAAGTACTGAACATGTGTACCCGCACTTATTGAATGTTATACATGCATAAACACTGTGCACAGGTACATACACACAAGCAGCCACAGGCATGTACCTTTATCAGAAGGAGTCTTGTGTGTATGTTTTGCAATTGACAGCTCACAACATATATATATTCTGAGAAAGAGCTAAAACTCATAGAAACAATGCAATGTGCCTTAGATCTAATGGCCAGCATGTGACTAAGTAGTGATTCGAATTCATGACTGCTTGGCTCTTAACTACTATTCAACATTGCTTCCTTTTCATAGTCCTTACTAGTGACTAAATGTCTCTGCAGTTTTACTTCACATATATAATGTTCTTTATACAAGAGGGAGTAATACCAATTGCCTTATAAGCATGTCATCAAAAATGAATGTGATAAACAAACACACACACTTATAAAATACTGACTTTTTTCCTCCGTTAATGGAATAGAACATTTTAAATATTTTTAAATGGATTTCAATCTTGCATTGTATTTCAGATATAAAGAATTTACTGAGTTTTCCTTTTTTTAAAAAAAAAAGTGAATGTGATAGAGATATAAAATGCAGTAATCAGTTCTTGGCTTATAGTACGTAGATAATAATTGGTAATTACTATTCTTATTTCTTTGTTATGATGAAACTAAATCAAAATTACAAAATCTCAAGACTTCTTGTCATTATCGTTGTTTGGATTTTTTTGGAAATCAAATTAAAAACCACACTTGCCCATCCGCTTAGTTTAAGATACAGCGTTCTAATAGATCAGAATCAATGAGATATCAAATATCATTGTTTTTACACAATTGTATGCTATTTTTAGTAATCCATTTCTAACACTTATAGTTTTAATATCTTGACGGCATTCCCATGCCCATTCTCTCTCTCTCTTCCTCCCTCCCTCTCTCTCTCCCTCTCCCTTTCTCTCTCTCTCTTGGTGTTTCCTTATTTTATACCAAGACTTTTATATATATAAAAATATATATATATATAAATTTTCAGTTCTTTTAAGACTTTAAGTGGTACAATAAAAAGGAAACTATTAACTCTTCAATTTTCAAGTGGAAACTATTCGACCTTTAGATACTTGCGTCTTTGTGCCTGATAGGCATAAGTGTAAGTAAGCACAGAGATTTTGGCTATTGCTAACAGAAGTTAAACCTCTTGACATCCATTCTTCTGATAGCCTCTAAGCAAAAGAACTTCAGATCCATTGTATCAGATCAGCTCATCACAAGCAATTTTAATCTTCAATTGTTTAGTTCAGGCTGACCTTATGATGCCTGAAAAATTCAGCAAAAACTATTACTTTTGTTTTAACATCTACTTGTGTTTTACCAGAAAAATCAGAGCTGAATATGACCTCTGAAACTTTTCTGACTTTTGACTAGACTAGAAATGACTTTGATGGTTTCCACATGAATTGTCTAAGAAAGAATGATGAGGAATGTACTCTTTACATCATTATTTCACATAGGCAATTAAATTTATAAAAATTATGGATTGTACATAAATTTTAATTTCTAAAATTAAGATATAATTGAGGCATAAATGAAATTTTTTGATGATCATGATGATAATTCAGCCACATTACAGTGTCTTAATCAAATGATCATTTGTGCAAACATAATACATTTGTGATTTTCCCAGAAGAGAGTGATTCTCTTCTTGTTAACTTTTTTAGACAAACTATTTGCTGATGAGTCAAATATCTTAGTGGCACCATGAAGTGTTTACTATCCATAGTTAATTAGATTTACTATAACAAAAGGAGATAATTTCAAAGTGAATTTATTTTCTCATCAATATCAATATATATTACCAGATTAAAGTTAATATTCTTATTTTCAATGTTTAACTTTATGTTCAGGGGGTTGTTTATTTTCTTTCACTATTTAAATAAATCAGGTATTTTATAAATTTTGATCTACATGACATAACATTTATCCACCTAGTCAGATAATATATTCTTTATTACAGCATATAATATGTTTAATGTTTTTACTTTTTTTCTAAAATTATGGAGGCTAGAGGAAATAGAATATTTAAAAAATGTCTTTCATGTAGGCGATTATTTTTTAATGTCTATTTTGGATTATATAGCCTATTGGAAGTTTCATCTAGTTATATAACATTGTGGTAGAAAATTTAGTGATAAGAAGCCACAACATTCTATGATTTATGGAATACTGCATTTTAAAAATAGTATAATTCATATAAAAATTGCAGATATTTTACCTAAAAAAAAAGCCAGGATTAAGATTGAAAAAGCCGCAGATCATCCACCAACTTATCTAAATATTATTTAAAAGAATATGTTTGAGACTTGGGGATGGAATTGCTTTCAGGTACATTATGCTTGAGAGTAAATTTTCTACAAAATAAATCAATATACTATTTATTTTTAAACACATCTGTGAAGAAGAAGCAATATAAATATAAATTTATAGTATAATATTTATTATAGTTATTTCCATTTAACAATTAGATTGTTATAATTTATTTTATTTAATAATATACTGAAAAGTACTTATTTCACTTATATTGGTAAAATTTGAATTTACAGAATTATTTTCTAGCATGACATTCCTTTTTGTAGTTTTTGTTGATAAGTTAAATTTATCAACATTTGCCTTCTTAGCTGAAGACCAATTTGTTAATTTAAAAAAAATAAGTCTTAAGATTTGAAAGCAGTGGAATATTGCCCTATGGCACTTTTTTAGAAGGTTTAATCATTTGAAAATTTAACTAATCATTTTTTAAATATATATATTTCTTTTCAAGAAAATCACTTTTTAGTTTGATAAATAAATATTATAGTACAAATTTCTTTTTCTCAGAATAAAAAAATGCATATATATTACTCAGCTTGTTAACCCTTCAAAAGAAAATTTATTTTTACATCTTCCTGAGCAATTTATTTTGTATAGAAGAAGCCAATGACCTAACTATTTAGCCCCATTTGCATGAATGAGTAAATTGACTAAATTGACTGGTTACTGATCCAAAAGGAATTCAAACAAATACTCTTTCAGTTACATATATTGAATATTTACTGTGAAGAAACATTGTCCTGGACACTTGTGGAAAATGGCAAGACTTTATTTGAGACTAGTGCAATAGAGATGAAGACTACTGTAATAAGATAGACAGATTGAACTCAACTTCACTGGAACAAAAGGGAGAATTTTAATTGGTGGAGTAAGGTAACTGAAAAGCATGGGAGGTCCTCCTTTAACAGAGAAGTTGGCCAATGTGATTAAGCCACCTGCATTAGCTAATTGTTGCTTATCAAAGTTAGGCTCCTACCTTCCCACAGACACTGGGAGATAGGGGTACTCTCTTGATGACTACATTTCAAATAAATGACTCTCAGGTCCTTAAGAAAGACATCTTGGGTTGTAAATGATTTACATCTCAAAAGAAAAGAGAAAAAAATTATAATTGAAAGTTTCTAAAGTAAATGCTGCAAGAGAATGGAGGTTAGAGACCTACAGTCAGGAAAAAATCTGGCTAAAATTTAGCAAAGCTGAAGGGAGTGTTAAGGTCATCTTGGTCTCCAAGATGGGTGGTGGAAATTTTTAGGCAAAGAGTGGACAGTCTCTTCCTTTGAGTAGCTTTCGATAAAGGATGAACACAGGCATCCAACCCTGTTTTTTGCATGGTTCTAACTGGAGTTCTCTGAGGCCGTTGTTGCTTATTCTTAACTCTTTGGGATTGTGCAGACCCTGTGATCTACACTCACATTCACTCATTCACATGTACATGCATATGCGCACACACACATGTTAAATGAAGAGACTTAAAAAACTTTGTCCTTTATAGTAAGGTATATTTAACTTGCCTTCAACTGAGAAAAATATTTATTGTATGTAGCATATATGCAATAACTATTATATGTAGTACTGCTATATATGCAGAAGATATTAAGGGATTTCACATAGGTTGCTCAAGTTCTTTAGGATTGATATTGGATATGTATTCATCCCGTATTCCCTACCTAATACCTTAGGTAAATTAATATTTTGTCAGTTGTATCTATTTATGCTACATATCTTAAGATACATTCTGAAAACAATAAGGAAATATCTATTAAAATATAAAAATTTTGTATGAAAAGTGAATTATGTTTAATTCATCAAATAAGTTATGTAATGAAAATTATTTCTAAATATATTTGTTTTTCTAATCTCTGAAGACCTTATTTATTACAAATAATTCTAAAAATTTAATTTACACTATTTGCTTCTCAACAAGGTAATGGCAAAAAGTTAAATAAAATATTATAAAACTATAAAATAAAAACAATATACATCTGTCTGACTTATCCTGTGAAAAATCTAATTAGCATCTGTTTTGACTATACTCATAAATTTTATTGGAGTGGTGATTTCACACTTTAAATATAATTGCCTACTAAAATGTGGTACATATTTTTAACTATAAAAATAAGATTCCCCTGTCATAACATCTATCCTGAGAGAATGATTTTTTGCGATGTTAAAAACATTTTCTAATTAGCAATAGATATTCTCCTGAAAGTACAGATGGATTTCTTATTTATAATCAAACCTTCAAGGCATGCAAAAATATAGCCATATAGTGTAATAATTGTAGGAAGCAAACAAAGTCAGCAAATTTATCAAACAGTAATCTGGGCCACTGGTTCCAAAGTGGAGAGAGCACATACCAGGTGGTACATAATAGGATGCATTTGGATGTAAGGAAAAAAATACAATGCTCCAGGCAAAATCTATTGAATGATTTTAAATATGATCAGTTTTAAACATTAGAAAGAATATATCAGCATCTAGGTAGAGCATAGATTAAACAAAGGAGACAGAAAAAGCAGATGGGACGGGGGGCTTGTGAGAAATATGAATGCATAAATTATGGCAATAGCAATGATGTTTCAGCAGAGGGGAATGGTTTAAGATAATGTGAAAGAGAGTCAGTGGTGAAAATCTGGATGCGAGAGGAAAGGAAGAGTTGCAATAGATGACTTACAAGTGTCTGGATATTTGCCATGCATTGTGAAGGTGAATCCTGAATGAAAAGCAAGTTCTGGAGAGCAAAACGATTTTACTGGTGGACAACCTTAGTTTAAGGCACCTGTAGACTGCCTACTGAATGGAGTAAGGTAATGAAAGATAGTTCATTCTTAAATGTGGTTCGGCCATATGCAGGGTATATTACCTTGTTTAACTTATTTAATATATCTGAGTATCATTTTCTTGATATACAATGGAGATAGTAATTGCCATTTCATACAATAATTCTTGAAATTGAATTTATTAGCAAAAGTTATCTTTTCTTAGCACCAACCTTTACTTGTCCGGCATTTTGGGATCTTGGTTAACCAAAAATTCTGTTACTGCATTAATTCCAGTATCTTTCTGTCTCACTAATATCTGTGTGGGGTGACTGCAGTTTAAAAATACCAGGAATTTTTTTCTGTTTATTTTGTTTTTTAGAAGAGCAGCAGACCTAAAATTCTGATAAGTGACCTGATGAGTGGTGTGGGTTCCCAGAGAATTATTTAAGCTAACTCAGAGAAGTAGTGTGTTTTCATTAGATATTAAGGGAATATGAATCCAGTTGCAAAAAACAAACAAACAAACAAAAAAACCTCATTGAATGTTAATAAATACTTTGGGAAATACTTTGGGTAACTGTCAACATGTTTAGGGATATAGAGAATGTAGATTTTTAAATCATTAACAGCTTAGTGGTCTGTATCCTAATTTATATTGTTGATGTGATGTAGTATCTTTTATACAGGATTACTGAAGCTAAGTGCTAATTATTGCATTTTTAGGTGCTGATAGCTTAAGGCTGATAAGAACAATCTTCTCTTTACGTACATTCATTCAGAAAAGATCTGTCACCCAAAGGAGATAGGTGATACATAAACATTTAACCCATTAATAGCAAATTAAGTACAGGCTCTAGTGTCAGACTGTCTGACTTAGAATCCTGATTCTATTGCTTCCTCACTGTATGAAGTTGGACAAGTCACTTCCTTTCTTGTTTTTTTTTTTTTATGTGTAAAAGGAAATAATTCTAGATATATCTGAAAGAGTGATTATGAGTAACCAAATGCTGTGCATGTTGCAGTATGCACAATCTTAGGTAGTTTACCTGGCATAAGATATTACTATTCTATCATCATCATTTTAAACTTAAGAGTAAGAATTTGATTTTCCTTCCTAACCTTGCTTCTTATCATAGTAGGCATCTTTTAATAATCTGTAATTTTATTGCACAAATTACTAATATTTGAGTTAATTATATATTCCAAATAAAACACCTATCTTAGACAAGGCACATGCATAACAAACACCACCCCATACACACACACACACACACACACACACACACACACACAAATTCACAAAAGCTGAAAATCAGGTAAAAGTAATTTTGATGTTAGTTTTATTCACTACCACTCCTCCTTATTTTAATCTACACAAAAAGATATTCTATTAAAGGTATTCTTAATTCAAAAGCCATTTCCTTAAAAAAGTCTTTCTGGGATGAACCTGTGACAAAGTTCTATAATCACATTATTTTAAAGCCTGTTCTTAATATATACCAAAAGCAAAAAAAATATTGTTTCCCATTTACTTTTGATTAATTTAGCTTATGATTAAAAGTTATATAAAGGTAAAATTAGTTTTCTACTTTTGAGGACATATATTTTCAGTTACATATTATCTAATTTTTCAAAAATTATGCACTACTCATTTTATGTCTCATAAATAGCTGTCAAATATTTATCTTTGTCTTTTTTTAGTTGATCTTGCTGCCATTCAGTAATAAACTCATAAGGCTTTTAATTTTTTTAACTGAATCACAGTCTATTAAGAGCCTATGGAAAGTTTAATAAATATATCATGATTCTTTCAATTTGTATATCACCATATCATTGAATTATTTAAAAAGAATACTGAAAAGTGCATTTAAAAAAATTATTTACATTTGACATTTAATGACCACTTGATAAATAAGGCATTATGTCTTTATAAAACAAAAGACAACAAACACACACACCACTTATTGAAACAAAGTCATCTCAAACTTTCCTATCCAAAACAGAATTCTTCCTCTTCCTGCTGGCGTCTTCTAAATTAATGGCTACTCTCTCCTTCCATAAGCTCAGTCATATCTTGCAATCAACTCTGACTCTTTCCTTTCACTCAACCACTCCCTCAGAAAACCTTAGTCTTTACATTCAAAATATACTCAAAGCTCCAGGTGGCCACACAGCCCCTGCCTGCTTCTATTGCTTTTTTTCATCCAGGCCACTATTACCTCTACTGAGAAGATTATCCCAATTGGGCTCCTTGTGCCTGCACTTTGCTTCCTTCAAACTCAATCCAGCAACCAGAACGATTCAGCTAAAATCACTCCTCTGTTCTGCTCAAGCCACTCTCTGGCCCTCTACGTTACCTCGCACAAAAGCCAAATAACTTAAAATTACTCATAGGGCCCTGCAGGACATGTTCCTGCCTCTTACCTCTCTGACCCGCACCTCACTTTCCTTTCCTTCGGTTTGCTTCTGTCACACCATTCCCCTTGCTGCTCCCTAAACAACACATCAGGCAGTCTCCTTCTGGAGTTTGGGCGCTTCATCCTCCCTCTTTCTGAAACATTCTTTCCCCAGGTGTCCATATGGTTCCTTCCCTATATCCTTCGTGTCCATGCTTATAGGTCATCTATTTGAGGTAGACCCTGACCCTCCCATTGGACACTGAAACTTCCCGTTCTCCCACTACTTTGTTCTACTCCCGCTTTCTCTTTCTTGACGGCCTTGTCACTATATATATATAAACAGGGTAAATAATATATATATATATATATATATATATATATATATATATATTTACCCTGTTTATTGTCTGCCTTTCTCACTAAAATATGAGGTACCTGAGGATAGGGATTCTCTCAGTGTGAACCATACTGTCCACCCTGTTTATAGAATATTAGTGTATAATAAATCTTTGATAAATATTTTTAATATGGAGGCTTGCCTTGCAATCATATCTTAAAATATTTGATAGAATACAGGAAGAGGTTCCTCCAAATAATTACTTTCCAGCAGAAATATTGAGCTCACCAAGTGATAGAAAGGGGATGGGGAGCTAAGAGTTGGGGACACTTGGTGCTGTAGGCACTGAAGTGGTTTCACAACTTCTACATTCCTACTTCTCTAGGACCTCAGTACTTTCTGCTTTCCCAAAGTTCTATTATCCTAGGGATACAACTGAATATGGATTATGAAATAACATTGGTTATTCAGTAGGTGTTAGAAAAACCAATACAATATGTGAACTAATTTACAATAAAACAAAATGCAAAATTATATGAAATTAAAACATGGTATTTCCAGTTTGAATATCTTACTAGCCTTTTCATTTTTATGTCTTTATGGTATTTCCAAATCAATAACAAAATAATAAATTTTTCTAGGAAATTCGTGTTGGGGATTTGGTCCACATCTGGAGAATTATTTTTATCACAAAGTCTATTTCCATTCACGCACTTCTGGGACCTCTTTGTTGACATCCTGCTAGTAGCTGTAGATTTTGATCTCTAGGTGGTGGAGACAGCAAGTTTGGGCCTGAACATCTAACACCTAACTAGAGAGAGTAATTATTTGGTGGCCATGACTCATTTTAAAACAGT
Organism: Pteropus medius; assembly: GCF_902729225.1. Taxonomy (NCBI): domain Eukaryota; kingdom Metazoa; phylum Chordata; class Mammalia; order Chiroptera; family Pteropodidae; genus Pteropus; species Pteropus medius. Next base: position 24,774,142 of record NW_024346667.1, on the reverse strand, counting down.
GTTTTATCTCACATATTTCATTCACTAGAAGGATTTCAGGCGTGAGTGGTTGATTCAGTCCATTTCCAACAAAGGTTCTAATGCTTCATAAAAAATTAAGCTAAAAATATTTACATAGTAAAACAACAAGATTATGCTTTAGGATAAAAGCTAAATAGCCTTTCAGTGTAGTATCTATGTCCTTATCATCTTATCATCATATCTAATTATATTTCCTATTGTATTTCCTAATGAGTTATAACAAATTTATGTAATGGTAATAATTTCTATGTATATAAGTTAATGTTACATTTATAAAAGAAGAATTGATATATTATATTTTCACTTATATCACCATATTTTTTTCATTATATATCCTTTTAAAAAGGTAGTATTATTTAATAGTCATTCATATTTAAAAGTGTTTAAAATTGAACTAACTTTATTGATCATGATTTATAATGCCATTTGCTTTGACAATACATCAAAAGAACCTAAAAATACAATTGAGTGGCTTTTATTTCAGGTGTATTCAGTTTAAAAATAAAAAAAAAAAGCATTTTGTATATAGTCTAATATATCTTTGTCCCCCCAAAACAGCATAATTTATAATCTTGTTATGATATGAGGATCACTTAGAAATTGCTTTAAGATTGTTTGTATAGTCTAATTTCCTAAAATAGAGTCAACTGAACAAGAGCTCAGCATTAGGAATTTGAATAGAAACCACTAGACTATGTAGTATCTGAATTTCATTTCTTTTTTATTTTGACCCTTTAAATTTTAATTAAAGTTATGAGAATAGCTTACTTTAAAAATGATTTTATTGAGGTATAATTATATTATAGGTGTTGTATGAATGTTTTTTTAATGACATGTATCCATCACTATAATATCTTACAGAGTAGTTTCGCTCCCTTGAAATTTCTTTGTGCTCTGCCTAGTCATCCTTCTTCTCTAATACTTGAGAACCTTTTTACTGTCTCCATAGTGTTGCCTTTACTGGAATGTCATATAGTTAGAATACAGTATGCAGCCTTTTAAAACTGATTTCTTTTACTTAGTAATATGCATTTAAGTTTTCTCCATGTCCTTCTACGGCTTGACAGCTCATTTCTTTTTAGCACAGAATAATATTTTACTGTCTGGATGTGCTACATTTTATTTACCCACACACCTAATGAGGGACATATTTATTGCTTTCAAGTTTTGGCAATTATGAGTAAAGCTCCTATAAACATTTATGTTCAAGTTTTTTCTATGAGTTTTATGACATATTCACACATACGACCACCACCAATATAATCAAGAAATATATGAATATAAATCTATTGTTGTCTATATCTATAGCAATATATATGTTTTATCTGTATACATATATATGAACGTTATTATTATTTCCTATTTTAATGCACAGATCTGTGAGTTTTAAGACCTGTTTAGCATCCTGTAATCACCACCAAAATCATGATACTGAACAGATTCATTACCCCGTAATACTCCCTAATGCCTGTCCTCTATAGTCAAATCTTCTCCACTCAATCTCTGCAAACCACTGATTTGTTTCTGTTTCTATATTTTTGCCTTTTCCAGAGTAACATATAAATGAATCCATGCAGTATGTAATCTTTTGAGATTGGACTAGTATCTTTATCTGATACATTTAATACCAATAAAGTAACATTTGTTTTTGTTAGAGTAAGTGTATAAAAGTTAGCTTATAGTCAGCCATATTTTTTCAAGCTTGGATTCTATGGCTATGCTTTGACTAGTATTTGAAACATGATAAGCTACATTCATGAAATGTAAAACTTGCTGTAATATTTTTAACAATATCTTGATTGAAAAGATTGAGATATTTTCCTCAAAACACTAAATACTTAAATCTAGTTTAAATATTATATTTCTGTAGCATATGGATTATTTGGTATACAGTTGGCTGACCTTTTCTATTCTCTCCTCAGTTTATTCAGAAGGAAGAAGGTTTCCATGTGCTAGTTTATCTTTTTGAGAAGTCAATTGCAACCTTAGGCTTTCTTGCCTTGGGTCTCCTGAGAGACATTATGAGACATGAGGTCTGTTTATTTCTTCTAAGCTTTAATTGTAAGACTTAAATGTGGCAGAGACTGCCCTTTTCCAGATGTCTGTTTTATTTCTCAAGTTGTGAAAACTGTTTAAAGGTTAGCAGAATCAGCGATTCAAGTGGAATACACCCTTGGCATAGGGGCGTGAAGGTCATTGCCACATTCCACAAAATGATTATAGTTTCCCATCAGACACTTTTCAATCTGATCCACTTGCTATCAGAAAAGTCAATATTTGCATTCTATTGAATATGCATGACCACTAGTGTTTGAAGAAAGGGCTACTTGATATATGCACTTCTATGATTATCTTGTTTGCATTCACAAGAAATTATCTGAAAATCCTCTAATGATTCAAAGACTTGCTGTAAGGGGTTATTTCATTATTAGAATTAGTTCTGCTGCAACTTTATATTTAACTGACTTAGTATTTTATATTGCTTAATTTAAAATAAATCACCAGAACAGGGAAAACATTAAAATATCTAAGAAATAATTTCTTTGTTCATAAAATGTTGGTTGTATATGTAGGAAGGTGCTTTCAAAATTTTCATCATATCGCTGATTTTTTTTTTTTTAATCTCAAAAGTACATGCATTGAAGGAGTTGGTTTTTCCTGAGAGATTCTCATATTTTCATAAACCCAATTAGCTTTCACTGAAAATTACAGTGTGGCAGTTTCTCATTGATAAATAATTTCCCAAGCTATATTTTCTATTGATTTTCCTTCTTTTTGAGATTGTTGCATGTCTTTGAGATGTATTAACTGTTACTAAAATTTATTTACACGTATTCTGGATTTGTTGTTGTTTTACTCTGTATCACCTTTTTGTTTGTAAATGATTTATCTTCTGTTTTCAATGATCCTGTCAACTTATATGTAATGGGGATGCCGTTGTCTGCTTGGCTATCTGTGACTCGCCCATTTTAACCCTCATATTTTGTGGCTTATAGGCTATGAAAACAAACAAACAAAAAAATCTTGCTAATTACCTCATGAGACTGAATTTCGTCCTTGAGATCCTATTTACCTATTTATCATTTGCATTTTGTGAAATCAAAGAAAATGCTGCAGATACTGACGGCATCTTTCAACTCTCATGAGTTTCCTCTGTTGCTCATTTAGTGGTTTTTGAGTTTAACCATTTATTCTCTCACAATAAAATTTGCAGTGCCCTCTTCGTATCTTCAGTTTGACGTTTCAAACTAAAATAACGTAGAGTAAGTTTCTTTCTTCTCTGAGACTCACACTCTAAATCTAAAACGATGAAGTTAGACTAGGAATATCTTTAATTTGATAATGATTCAGTAGTCTGAGACTTATTGATCTCTCAAAGTCAAGTCAAAGGTAGCAAATTTCTTGCTTGGGGGCATTTTAATTGAAGGTATGCTCAGATATGAAGTCCTTCACTGATAAATTTCAGCCTGCAAGTTAGAATTTGTTAAAACCACTGAGTAGGAATATTCCTCCTGATTCTGTCTTCCTCTATTAGCTTTGGTAAACTCAGTGGATTCTTTTTTTACATAGTATTTAAGTTGTTACTTAAGAATTATAAGCCTGCTGTTGTATTTAGAAAGTTTCTTTTCCCTTTCCTAGCATTCCAAAATATCTTTCTCACTCCTTTGTTAACTGTTTCTAAAAACCTACTAGATGAGATGCATTTATTTGGATTACAGAAGTGCTATTATGAAGACAGACAAATAACAACCTTCACCACAACAAAACCTCAGTGAGCCATGTTAACCTAAAAATAAAAGTACCAAATTGAGAGGCAACAAGTGTTTATTTGAGATCCCAAAGAATACTTACTGAGGAATCACCGATTCAAGCAGAAACCAAAAAGTGTTCTAATTAGGAAGTGAAGGCAAGGAATTTTTTAGGATAAAAGGAAGGGGGAAATTACATGAGTACAAGGAAGGAAATTTTATTGGCGTTATAAGGAAAGAATTTCTGTAGATGCAAATATGGTGATATGTTTTCTTCTAATGGGCCAGATTCTCTAAATTCTTTTTAGGCAGTTAAAGGGGAGATAACAAGCTCTTATTGAGTCTTTTGAGGTCTTGATTATATTTAGCTCAAAATAGTTTACATGCCAAATAGCACATTCTGGGGGAGATTTGTTCTGAACCCCTTCGAGTAGGAGATTCAGAAAATGTGTGTCACCATTGGAATTACTACGGGTCTAGACTCCTCCTTCCATAGTGCATCAAAGTCATTTTGAAACCAGACGGCAACCGAGTCCTGGGCCCCTGCTGCTGCCTGTGCTACTCAGCCAACAGACCAACACAGAAGCTGGGATCTTTAGAATAAGGGTTTTTTGTCAGAGCACCAGTGATCTGAGAAGGCAGCAGGTTAACACCTTCAAAAACTGCCTTGCCTTCTCAGTCAGGCTTAGGCTATTTAAGGAGAAATCTGGGCATTATTCTAGGGGCTAAGTGATGTTTCTGGGGGGCTCTGTTCTGCTTCACGGGGCCATTCTTCTGGCACCGTGGTGCTCCAGTGGCGTTAGCACCCCAGGAATAATGATGGGACGGTCTGGAAAGAATGCTAGACCAGAAGGATTGTGATCAGTAAGCATAGAGGCATTCATCCTTAAGTTTCAGGGCAACTTTCGATGGCAGGGGACATTCCAAGCTCTGGGTCAAGCCACTGGGGACAATCTATTGTTAAGCTATAGGGCGAGGACAAGTGAAGCCGAGAACGTGGTGAGGCTTCTACCACCAGAGTCCCAACTGGGCCCTTCTTCAACCTCACAACTTTTAGTTTTCAAATATCATATTTTTAAGATTTATATTTCAAGTCTTATCGATCTGTGGCAGTTTCCCCAAACTTCAAGTTTTAATTAAATCTCATCCTTGTTTTCAGCAGTTATTTGAGAAAGAATAGCTAAAGGCTGGTTGGAGCCATAACTGTCAGTTATGGTGCCTGCAGCCACCCTTCTTCCTAGTTTCCTTGTCTCCATCACATCATGCCTTCTACTTTTCAGAAGGCTGTTGTAAAAAATTTGACCTTCACTCTCCATTTAGTCATCTCCTTCTAGAAAATAAAATTTAAATAAAGATGTCCCTATATTTAAAAATATTTTCAAATTCCTCAATTATCAATTTTCAAAACATTTAATCTGTACATTTACTTCTCTAATGCTTTTATTACTTATTCTTTAAACAAATATTTATTGTTTAATGCATATTATCGTCTTTGATGAACACAGATTACAATTGTTGAGGATCTCATTCTCTGCTCTCAAAGACCTTGTATTCTAAGAGAAAGAGTTTTGCAAAAGTAACAGCATAATTTAATTATTTTAGGTGCAAAAGTCTGTGTGAGAATACAAGGAGCATAGTCATGTTTTCCAGAGAAAAAACATAAAAAGCTTTATAAAGAGGTGGCAAATAAATTGTAACAGTTACACAAGATAATACTAGGTGGTCATGGGAAGTAGTTTCATGGAAGACATTGCATCTCAATGAATGCCTATTAAAATAATGTCTGTTTTATATGATTAAGTCCATAAATTATTAAATTATTACGTATACATGGAATGCAGCTATGTGGATAATAAGAAATATTTTTTGTATGCAAATGTTCATAAACTTATTTTTTCCTCTTCCAATAACTTTAATGTCATTTAATTTATGAAAAGAATGTATAATGTACCGTCAAAAACTAAGTACTGCAGTGTTAAGTGCTTATGTAATGGTATATAAATATTCAAATATATAGGTATATTCAAAGTTAAATTTACCTGAAGAACCGAGACGTTAGCTAGTCTTTATTTCAAAAAGTTTTGAGTCAATTATATTTTTAAGAAAGTTATTTTATTCAGAAACAAATTCATTTCTACAACAATGAAAATGTGTGGTGGAAACATGCATATTAATAGATAGAGTAATTGAGTAAAGCAAAAATTAATCTTATGAGTAACACAAAGTTTAAAAAAAAATGTACCCTATTTCTTAAAGTGAGTCATAATTAACATTATTTTTTCATGAATTTTCCAGACTGTTAACATCCTTGCTAGTGAGATTAAAGGATCTTAAACTATACTTTCTTATTTTATAATGACATAAAAAACAACAACAATAAATCTAATCAATTCTGAGGGCATTTTTGGCTTTCAAGTAAAGTAATATAGGGTAAACATAAGAATCACTTGGAAAACGTTAAAAAAGAAAGAGAAAGAGAGAAGAGAGAGACTTAACTCCCATTCTTGAGATTTAATTTAACAGTTTTGAGTGGGACCAAGAGATCTGAATTTTTAAAAGCTATCTTGTGTTTTTGATATACAGTCAAATTTGCAGAACCACTGCTGTAATAGTAAACACACTACAAATATTTTTACCATAGTATTAGATAGTAGAAGAAGTACACATTGATTACTGTTAGGATTAATTGTGATCATTTAGAAATGACTGAGGATCTGGAAATTAAAATCAATTAAAAATGATAAATAGGATTATATAAACCTGATTCTAAAGTAAATAAGATTATTTACTTTTTAAAATTCCTCCTTATCAAGTTTTACCTGCAAACTGTTGGAAGAATAAAATAAATAAATGTATAACATTCATGCTGAGGTGCTGATTATTGATATAATATCTAAAATATAATTGAAATTAAGCATGTATAAAAAGCCAAAAAGAAGTAAAGTGAAACCTATAGCAGAAAAGGAAAAAAAAAACAAAGATCTATGATAGATGAGCTTGAAAGCATAGAATCCTAATTAATTATTAATTGATTTCCTTTTCATATTACTTGGTTAAAAAAAGTCTTGGTAATTCTTACTCCAGAAATTTTTTTTTAAATGTATGGAAAAACACAAATTTAAAATAGCATGATATGGGACATAGAATAAAAGTTAAAGTTTCTTTGCAATATTATAGAATATTAAGTATTTAGTATGATTCTTTTAAATTTTACAATGAAAGTCTTATAGGAAATGTGTTTATCAGATAAGAAAGTAAAATGATTTAGACTTTATATATTGTCTTGAAAAAAAGTAAAAGATAATAGAGAGAAACAATTTTATATGAGAGTTGACTACAGACTCATTTTGCAAGGAGGTTTTCTGCAGATATGTGTTAATTACATGAGGTAAATATATTTTAATCCGTAACATAATTTTGTTATCTGAGGTTTCAAGACATTTGTTTTGCATGCTCCGAGGTTATCTTAGTGAAAGACATAATGCTGAAAACCAAATGGATATACTCTATCTCACATTTTTTGATGTATAAATGAGTGTCCTAGATTCTAATTTTAATCATCCCTCTACCATTTTCATGAAATATATAGATATTTAAAACTCTCCTAAAGAAGACACATATTTCACATTAATGCTAAAATAGCAAGTATATATCTCCAACCACAGACATAAGTATTAAAAAATATACCACTTATAATTGATATGTGACACATTTTGATGCATGGTTTCCATAATAGTTCATTCTTCCCATGCTGTAAAAACCTTCTTGAAAGTGTTTTATTCTCCTGTTTAATCCTGATTTGTTAGTGCATTGATGGCAAAACTAATGTTTCTTAATTCTTTTAATTAACTTATTACCTGTTCTAATAATTTCCTTTCTTTTTTAAGATTAAAATACCAAAGCATAGTATCTGAGTAAAATTCAAATAATATATCATTGTAGAAGCTTCTAAAATCTGAGGAATGCACTGTGTATTTTTATAGTAATTTAATGCACAGTGAAGTATCTTTTTGCTCACAATGTAGTATCTTATTCAGTGTTATAATATAGTTAATATATTGTAGCAAAATCAAATTTTTAAGAAGGTCAAAAGAATACTACATAGACCTAACAAGTAGTTCATGAATATTTTTTAATGAAGTAATGAGTGAAGAAACTGGCAGTTTCTTTTGTAACTTTTCTTAATTTATTATCACAATGGATCACAGTAAAATAAAAAAGACCATAATTGTTTATGCCTATAAATGAACACTATATTTCCATGTCACTGTTAACTCAAATATTATTTAAATATTATTCATGTATTCAAAGAAGTGGTCATTTATAAGTATATGAATATTTTTTCTTAAAAATAATAATGTGTAATACAAATATGGCCACGAGTATACAAAAAAGAGTGAGTAGAATTCAGGAAAATGACAGAAGTGGGAAAATATTCTTTTTTCTAAGTACAACTCTGTTCCCTTGTTAGTAACTCTATGGCAGAAAAATGTCAATTGTGTAGAGAGAACCATTCTGTTTCTAATTGCTAAGTGCTTCTTTACTCTTACAACAGACATTTTTTTACAATTTGGATATCAACTTCTTATAAGTAATATTTGTAGGAGGAGTACCCAGAGCAGTGCTCAAAAACAAGTCTTCATCCCAAATAAACAATCCATTAGGCAGATCCTTTCTGTGCAAATCATTTTCACAAAGTGAACTCCTCACCCAACTTCCTTCTTAAGCCAGACGAGGTCTCACTCAGTCTTTTGTTGTTTCTATTGCTATTATGAAGGCATGGGTAATACTTGAAAATCATGGCCTAACTTTTAACAGAATTTCTGTAGCTCAAATTTGATCTTGAATATCCACTAAAGTCATAAACATCATAAAACAGGCAATAAAATTCTATGAATCAAGGAGAAGAAAATCAGAATAAACTTTTTTGTTATTGAAGATTTTATAAAAGTTAAACATAGTTCAAAATTTATCTATTTTTGACTGAAGAAAACTATAGGACAAACTTTAACCTATCTATAGATTTTTATATAAACCATGTTCACAATTATTACATAAATATGCAATTTAAACATGTAAGGATATACTAAGTTTTAAGAAATAATTTAATGTCAATACTTACAATACATATGCAAAAATAAGAATTGAAAAAGTAAAGATTATATTTGTGCACCAAAATATCAAGTTGAAGACCAATTACTAGAACCTGAGAAGCAAAATTCAAACCTATATTTGTTACAAAGTATCATTAAGCTAAATTTGTCATATGCTCTGAGGTGAGACTGTAATTACATATTATTCTTAAAAGAAAAACAAGTATAAGGGCATATCACTAGGGTAAAAGATAAATAGATGTTAGATAGATAAATAGATAGATAGATAGATAGATAGATAGATAGATAGATAAAGTTTAGTAGTATAAGTAGTATTTGATACAAGTTACCTATACCTCCAGAATTAAATAAGCAATTTTAAATAATGTCATGAGAATATGAAAGTTTTATATTTTTGGTTGTAGCACATCAAAAGGCAAAAAGCTTTGCTAAATAATCTCTGAAAGTTTTTTCACTATGCTGATTTCTTATTGGAAGGTTACTATAAAATACAAGATTATTATTATAGCAGTAAAGCATTTCATTATCTTTTTAATGAATCTTACTTCTAGTTTAGAATGTGTGCTGTGCATAACAGTTAATTTCAATTGTGGAAACTTGGATTTTATATCTGTATTTTAGTAAGGAGATAATACATGTGATTTAGTTAATGGTCTCATCAAATTTTTTTCTATACTGACTTTTCAGAAAATATGTATCTTAGAACTATAAAGTGGTTTTTTTTGGCAAAAAAAGAGCAAAGATTTCATACATGCTAAGTTTCACAAAAATTACTTGAAGAAAGTACAACCACATTATGCTTATTATTAGATTCCTTTTTTGTTCCTTTATTTACGAAGAAGGGATTTGTGTCTTGAATAAATTTATAGAACAAGCTATAGTTAAAAATATCATTCACATTCCTATAATTTCCACATGATATAGATGACGATGAGAGACAAAAGATTGAAAAGATTATAAGAAAAAAAAGAGATGATGAAAATGTAGGTGACAAATAGGAGAGAAAAAAAACCGATATGTTTAGAAATAAAGGAAACAAAAACAGGTGCTATGGATGTAATTTATCATTTATTCTTTGGTCTTAGCCACCTGCTACTTCTTTCCCAGTATTTCTTTTTAAATCCATCTGTCTCTTGATAATTTATTCAGTTCTATAAACTTTTCTTCTTCTTCTTCTTCTTCTTCTTCTTCTTCTTCTTCTTCTTCTTCTTCTTCTTCTTCTTCTTCTTCTTCTTCTTCTTCTTCTTCCTCCTCCTCCTCCTCCTCCTCCTCCTCCTCCTCCCTCCTCCTCTCCCGTCCTTCTTCTTGTTCTTCTCCTCCTCTCCCCTCCTCCTCCTCCTCCTCTTCACCTTCTTCCTCCCTCCTCCTCTCTTTCCTCCTCCTTCTCCTCCTTCTTTTTAAATTTTTTTTTGGTGGTAAATAATTCAAGTTTAGATAATGTTTTGGGCTTTAGATTAAAAAAAGCATGATGTTACATTTATATTGAAGGCATCTATATGAAATCATTCATTAAAAAAAAAAAATTCCTTAGCTCTGTCCTCCAATAAGACTAAAAACAATCATCTGTATAGTAAGATTGAAAATACAAACAGCTCATATGTTTTTAAGTACTATTCTTCACTAATATGGGTCAGAGATCCTTTTTAAATTATTATTAAATTTATTGAGGTGACATTGGTTAATAAAATTATATAAGTTTCAAGTGTACAGTACAATAATATGCCATATGTATATTACACTGTGTTCACCACCCAAAGTTAAATTTCCTTCTTGAGAAATGGGTGATTCAAGGTCTGGGCAGCAGTGAACGTACTATTAATACAGAAAGCAGAGAAACGCTCAGATACCATAGGGTAATGTCCAATGAATATAATAATGTATTAATTGTATCCCCCTGTACAATTTCACATAATTTAAATTTCAAAATGAATAATTATGGAAATGAATTATATTATATAAAAAATCCTTGAATACAAAATGATTCATAAAGAATAAGGAAATTTTTTTAAGGCAAGTTAATAAATATAGAAAAAAAGAAAAAAATTGAGAATCATTTCTCAAGCCCCAAAGTAATTACTAAATTGAGCAAAGGTCATTAGTGTGTACTATATTTCAGTCTTATATCGTCTTATCTTGTAGCATATATAAAGAACATTCATTTCTCTCTCATGTATATTTACCCCAGGCTGCAGATTAGGTTCAGATCTATCCCATGTGTTTCACATTCTTCTCATGGTGAAAGGCAGGAGTGAAAAAATATAAGTACAGTTGGGTAAGGACATTTCAAGCATCCGTTTTCATCACATCCACTGACGTCTCATGGACTAAAGCAAGCTACATAGCCACGTTCAGATCCCACAAGAAGGAATGAATAATTCACCCATTATTGAATTTACCACTAAATAGATCAATATAATTTATAATCTGAAAATTTGTTGGACATCAGGATATTCATACACAATATTACAATATAGATTACCTTTTTTATTTCAAAAGAAAAATAATATACCTATTCAATGAAAAGATCTTTCAGTCACCATTTAAGTGATAAAATGGAATCCTCAGTAATGAAACAACTTAATGTTTTGTATCTTCTAATATGAGGCAATAAATATACAATATCACCTGCATAGAAATCTTGTCCAAAAAAGTAATTAACTGAAATTTAATTATTAGAAAACAATAGGCAAATCTAGAATGTAAAATATTCTAAATGCCAAGTGTCATATATTCTTCAAAACACACACTAAAAGACAGGGGTGCTAGTCATGAGGAAAAGAAACTAAGGAATCATACAGCCAAATGCAAGGTATGAAGCTTGGTTAGATCCTAGACAAAAAATAAAATCAGATAAAATGGAATCATAAGATAAAAACTTAAGTATAGTCCATGTAGTACATAATATCAATTGTATTTAGTGTTACAAGAATGCTATGTTATATAGAAGATCATCCTTATTCTTAGGAGATATTTAGGGGCGATGTTCGTAACATCTGTAGATTACTTTAAATGCAAAGAAAGAGACAGAGAGGGAAGGGAAGGGAAGGAAGAAAGGAAGAGGCAAATGTGAAATTGGAAACTGTTCTTAGACTGTGAATAATAAATAAAACATTATAAGTGATACATAATCTTTCATGAAAATAAAGCATATCGATCAATTTATTGGATTATTTAGACAAAAGAATAAGTGTCTCAAAATAGCCATAAATGTTCAGTAAAAATTTTTTTATTGAGGGTTTTTTTTTATTAAGTTTATTGGGGTGACATTTGTTAATACAATTATATAATTTTCAGGTGTACATTATCATTTGACATCTGTATATTCTATTGTGTTTACCACCCAAAGTCCAGTTTCCTTCAACTACCATATATTTGATACCCTTTACCCACTTCAATATATTTGATAATTTTCAGGTGTACATTATCATTTGACATCTGTATATTCTATTGTGTTTACCACCCAAAGTCCAGTTTCCTTCAACTACCATATATTTGATACCCTTTACCCACTTCACCCTCCTTCTACCCCCCTATATTTGACCCCCTTTACCCATCTATTTACCCCCTTCTCCACCACCTCCTACCCTCTGGTAACCACTACTCTACAATCCATGTCCATGAGTCTGTTTGTTTGTCCTGATCATTTGTTGCTTTTAGGTTTATAGCCCAAATATAAGTGATATTATATGATTTCGAGTTTTTCTGTCTGGCTTACTTCGCTTAGCATGATTAGTTTGAGGTCCATCCATGTTGTTGCAAATGGCAATATTTCATCTCTTCTTATGGCTGAGTAATATTTCATTGTATATATGTACCACAGCTTCTTTATCTAATCATCTATCATAGAATACTTCGGTTGCTTCCAAGTCCTGGCAACTGTGAATAATGCTGCTATGAACATTGGTGTGCAAATGTCATTTTGGATATGAGTTTTCAAGTCTTTGGGATGAATACCCAGTAGAGAGGTTGCTGGGTCATGTGGTAGATCTATTCTTAGTTTTTTGAGGCACCTCCATACTGTTTTCCATAGTGGCTATACCAACTTGCTGTCCCACCAGCAGGATGAGGGTTTATTGAGGGTTATTTTAACACTTAATAAAACATTAACATTTTATAATAAGCAAGATAAAGTATATGCATATACATTTGAATATTTTATACTCAAATGTACTTAAATGAAGCATATATAATATAAATTATATCTAGAAAGTTTATCATGATTCATATATTGTTAATAAGAACTCTTAATAGCCATTATTTTCAATGGCTGTCGTATACAAACTACAATAAACATGCTCAATAGGTTGACTTTGGCTGTCTATATTTTAAATAAAAGTGGAAAGACCAATACTATTAGTTTTATTTTATACTGGCAGGATAATAACATGAGCAATAAATGGATTCTGCATTGTTATGATAACATCAAAATAACTTACAAATTTTATATGGTAATTCCTATGGTGATGTAAATGGATATGTAAACATTACCGATTCTCAGTCCCTAACTGGGATATTAAAGAATTTTATATTAGTGGAAATTTCTGGCCAGCTTAATTCCAGTTTGGTGAGTTGTGGCCCATGATAAAGAAATGATGGGTTCATTTATGATTGGGACTTGATAACTTTATGAGTTTTTAAATGCCTTTCTCTGAATGAATAAAATGAAATAGCCATAATAGTCACCATGGAAAATAGAAAAGATGGTGTCCATTTCCAGGGAAAATTGGTTATTTGGATAGCAATAAAGGTAGAATCATAGAAACTTAGTCTTGGATGAATTTATAATTCTCAGATACAGAAGACATTCTTCTTTTTTTTAATAGATCCCTTGGGCTTAACTTGACTCATGCAAATTTCTCAAACCTAACCGCACTATTAAATCACCTGATAAACATTAAAAAACTCTTTTTGCCTGGGTCCTGCATCAGGAAGTTTTGATATTTTGAAACAGTTTATCTCATTCTTCCTTTATCAGCCTTTATGCATATTTTGAATTAATCATCTCTTAATACAAAGACCATCAAATAGAAGCCTTTATAATTGGATGTATTGAACAAAGCAAGATATAGCAATGCCTCTTTTTCCCATATTCTCCCATCTTTATTCCAAAGGAGAATATCTGAGATTTTCCAGTTGAGTTGAATGTGGGTAAAGATGAAATGCATAGAAGTAATCAGGTGACTTCAATATGGCCCCTGCCTTTATCTGATTGTTCAGTGGTAGAAATTAGGTCTGAATACGAATTACACAGTTAAGATCTCCACCCCCACTCTTGTCATCAGAAGTGGAGGCTCTGTCTTCAGTGGTCTAACTTCTCTACAAATCAAGTATTTTGCATATTACTGAATTATTTTTGAACACTCTTTTTGAACATTTTTAATAATTGCTCTGTAATAGACATAAAACTAATGAGCTTTCCACATAAACTCATCTAATATTCAGTATAACCTTATAGATTACATATAAATATAATATACAGTATTACTTATATTGCTAGTGAAGAATTCATCATTGTTAGTGAAGAAACTGAAGCACAATTTTGTTGATTTCAATATCCAATATTTTAAAATACTTTTTCCATGTATTAACTATTCCTCTTAATTTTGTATTATTTGTAAATTAAATGTATGTTACTTTTAGTTTCTCTTACACATGTTGTCAAAATATTTAACAGAATAAGGCCTATCATAGAGCCCAGTAATATCTTTACAGACATCACAGCTTCATTTGACACTATTTAAATATGCCGAAATCAACTTTCTTTGCCATGGTTACATCTGGACCACTAAAACTCTCATGAAACATAACTTTACCTAAGTAATAGAAAAAATAAGACAATTGAGCAAATGGTTCCTTGACTTTGACTGTATGCCTAACAATAAGATTTAAAAAAAAACTACCTAGAGAGAATGATCAGAGACTGAAGAAATAGGTCAGGGCCATACAAGCAAGATTTTTTTTTTTAGGTCATATGATCAATGAGAAGCCATTAAAGGCAGAATTTTAAGCAGTATAATTGGTTGGCAAAAGAGAGAAAGAATTGTGATTAGGTTTGCAATTTGTATAGACAACTGTTACTGAGTGTTGGGGAATATTTTGGATGGTGCTAAAAGAGAAGCTATTAAAATATTAGAAGTACATGTGAAAGTGACAGTAACTGTATTAACTATTTCTGATAATGGAAGTACCTCAAACATAGAAGCTTAAAATGAAACACATTTGTATCTATTTCTGTGAGTCAGAAGACTGTGCAGAGCTTAACTGGATTCTCTACTTCTGGATCTCTCACCTGCAAAACGTCAACCAAAGCTGGAGCTGCATCTCAAACTTCAACTGGGGAAAGATCCACTTACAAACTCCCTTGATTGTCGACAACACTGTTTCCTGAGGGGTCAGAGTCCTGTTCAACTGAAGACCTAGTTTCCTAGTTTCTTTGCTGGCTGTTGACCAGAAGCCACCTTCTTTAATTCCTTGCCACATGGTTCCTTCCAGAGAGCAGTTCACATGGGGCCTTGCTTCAGCAAAGCCAGCATGAGAAAGAGTCCGCTTGTGAGACAGATGTCAGAATCATATGGCATATCAATGCATTTCCCATGTATAAATGTTAAGAAGTAAGTTTTCTCCCACAAACAAGCGGAGAGCAGGGGCGGGGAGGGGGGCAGATAGGAGGAATTATACAAGTGAGTGAATACCAGCAGGTGGGTTCTGGTGGACCACACTAGAATCCACCTACAGTAACTGGACTTGATGTAGTTACTAATGAAAGAAGTACAGAAAGATTTTTGAGATAATTAAAAAGCGTCAACTTGGTAATAAATTATATAGATAAAGGTAGGAGAATGATTTCAAAAATAACAATTAGTGGAGGAAAGGTGTTAGTATTCACTGATATTAAATTAGTGTTCATTTATATTATTATTTATTTAGACTTGCACGGTCTATAACTAGGGTTCGTTTTCCTACTGTTTGTGTAAAAATAATGACTGTTACTGATTTTTTTATGTTCTGATATTTAAACTAAGAAAATTTATAGTTTTCAAAGAGGAAATCTATATTATTGATTTAAATATTTTCCCCAAGAATGTTGAGGCAATCACAATTCTTATTCCATGTTTCAGACCACGTCATAACAGTTTATTCATGTATGAGGATGGTTCTCTTGGTTCATTTGAAAGAGTAGTTATGGATATAGTTAATAGGTACATGTTAAATCATCCAGGATTATATTAAGTATGTTCAAGTCTGTAGAAATAGCTTAGGAATATGGAATTTGTAAAATTAATTTATAACATCTTAAAGTAGAACTATATGAAGTTTCTGGTATTTCATAGTTTGTGACCCTTTAAAAAGGATATTTTTATATGGTTCAATGTGACACCACACTCTCAGAGATGATTGACAACCTGTTATCAAATCTATTATCTGATTTGAGAACTTTATTTATCTTATGAAATCTCTAGTCTGGGTTATTTTAAATGAATAAAATAGAAAAAAAATAAGCATTTAATATTTACCATTGCTGTTATGATATTATGGTAGTAATTGATATCTGCCTTAATAGGAAATTATCATTTCCTAGTAAAATAATTCATAGGCCCAAGTGGAATAGTCATTTCTTAATGATGAGCCAGATCTCTTTTTATGTAATTACATTGCTTACAGAGAGTACACAAATGAAATAAAATCCATACCAGGTATTAACTTTAATTTCTACATGATTCACTTGAATTTCATTGTTCAAATATAACTCATACAGCCAGATTTGCTTAGAATATAATTAATATCTGATCATCTATTGAAATTATATTATTATTTCTTCATTTCAGAAGCTGTAGCCTAAATATTTCATGCTTTGCCATGGGGATTTTATTTTTAATATTGTTTTTTAATGACCTTTTTTTCCGTAAACTAAGATTAAATTTTTGCACTTTTTAGAAAACTTCTGCTTAGTAGATCAGCCTGAGAGAGTTTTGTGTGGGATAGAAAAATCTGTTTTTCACTGCTCGAATGCCTTCTCCATAAGGCAACAATATTCTTTTTTTTCTTCTAGTTCAATCTTGACACCAGACCCCTGAAAACGTAAATAATATAATTTTATGAGAATTAAATCTTTTATAAAAATTTATATCTTGAAGAGAATGCAATGAGCTCTAATAAAACTTTAGCTGTCACCACAGGATTGCATTTCAAACCATTATAGTTCATAAAATCTATATTATTTTCATTGTTCTTTTCTCCCTAAATCTAAACTCAATGATATTCAGAATCAATTAAGATTTTTCCATCTTGCAAATCTAGAAAATCTTACAATCCTAGAAAATATTGTTACTGATATAGTAAAAATAAACTTGCTAAACATATAGAATAAGTTCTGTGATTGTAAATCCTCGGAGTTTTAAAAATCTATTCTTATTTTTTTAATTCTTACTACCAGGCTTCAGGCCTTCAATATCTCCATCTGGACTATTTTAGTAGTAGAAAACAGTCTTTTATTTCACTTTTTCTCCATTAAAAACATCCTCTACATTAATGCAACTACTCTTAATTTTTTTAAATCACATAATTTCTCTGAATTCTCATCAAATCCAGTTCAAATTTTATAGCCCAGAACACAAGTGTGCTGCTACCAGTCTCTTCAGCTCATAAACTCATGCTCTGCGTTGAAACCTACACTACAGGAATAGTAAACTGATTGCGTTTTTCAAATACATACCATATCCTTTATCTCCTCTGGTCCTCCTTCTTTTCTTTTCTTTATTATCATCACCTGCTACTTTTTCTATTTTTTTTTTTTTTAAAGTTCGGTCTCATGAATCAATTTCTCCGAAAAAAGCCCTTACTCATCCTAACACTAAGTTCTCACTCCTGTTTCTCTATAGCATGCTGTAATACATCTGTATTAGCAGATGTTATCATTCTTAGTTGTACTGGAAATAAGGGTGTGTCAATTCATTGTATTTTAGCTTGGATGAAATAGAGGAAAGGGTTATTTTAGATTTTGAGAAATATTTTTTTACCACTGCATTTTTCTCCCTTGAGCCTAACTTCCTACTCAGTGGAAAGTATAATAACTTGATTCCTTCCAAAACAAAATACCTAAATTGATATTTTGATCTCTATGTGCTCCCTAACAAATTCTGCTCTTACTAATTCTTTTACATGATTCTATAGACTGATTTCTGTCCTCACTTAAAAGTCTTAACTTTCATTTTTACCTTTCCCCAAATGCTGAAAATTACAACCAAGTAGTGTTGGTTATTCCTTTATTGTTTGTCTGTTTGTTTCTTTTGGAATGGTGAGTTATTATTTTGTTCCTATTCTTTTCCTCTTCAAATATACTACCCTACAGACAATAAATCTAATCTTTATTATTATCATTTCCCTCTACTTTCCAATTGGTTGACTCACCACTGCTCTAAGGTAAGGTTTGATATTAGAAAGATGATTTTCATATGATGTATTGATCATTTTCTCAAATGTTTATTGCTTGTTCCACCTCACCAGCATCTTTATCAACAGTACCCCCATGTCATGTTGTTCCTTTTCATGTCTCCAACTATTTGTTATTTTGCTGTTTTGAAATATGTCCTCTTTGTATGGTTATTTTTTCATCTATTAGAGGCTGAGTTTCTCGAAAGAAGTGTGATATTTAATTATATTTCCCCTATATCTGTGGTTTTAACCCACCTCTCCCATTAATAAATATAGCCCAAATACATTAATATACTTTCTTTTAAATGCATTCATTTCAAAATAAAAGCCACATGAAATATATCTATACATTTGTAACTGTGTTATTGTATCTTTTTAGATTACAGAGAAAATGTTCCTGACATTTCTGTATAGCATAAAAATTCTAACAGAAAATAAACTAGAGAAATTTTGGAAGCTGAAACATCAACAACTTGGCAAAGTAGTGTTAGTGTAACCAGATAAATAGTGTTAGTTCCAATGCCAGGGCAGACAAAACAATTTGAAAAATATAGAAAAACAAAACAATAAAATAGCAGAAAATATATGATTTAAACTTACTTGTCCATACATAATAAATCACATGACAGAGTAGATGAACTGATTGCATTCTCTACTAATACTCAATATGGAGTACTTTTTTCACATATAGTTGGACCTATACTTTCAAAAAACGAAGTCCCTTCCCTTGGAACTCATACAAAAGATGTCAATGTGGTAAAAAGCTTCAAAGCCAACTCATGACTTTCTAGTCCTTAGACATTTCTCTTGAAGAAAATTGTGTGTGTATGTGTGAGTGTGTGTTTACATTGTGTGTGTTGTGGGTGTTGGTGGGAGGCATAATAATAATCTTTGCTTATTCGAAGTCTGTTATGACAAAAGTGACTTTTCCTCTCTTATAATATCCAAAGGGTTAATAACTAGAGGCTAAAGTGAATATATTTTACTCTATATGAACCAAATATTAGTATTAAGTTTGGATAACAGGTATGCTAGAGATAGATTAGCAGGCAATATGCAGTATCGCTTGTCACAACAGGTGTTGTGAACATCTATGCAAACATAGATGGAATGATTGCTTGGCTAAAATGTCTTCGAGGAGATTAAAATATCAAATGAATGATTGTCTTAGAATGTCTCTGAGGTCCCTTGTAAACCCCAGATTACCTATTTATTTGTAATATCTTCTTCTCAAAGTGCTAGTTTAAGTATTCAGTGGAGGGATTTCTGTTCTAAGTTTCTGCTATGAGAAAAATCACATGTTTTCTTTTATATTTTTCCATATAGATAATATACAATACTGTATATATGAAATAATATGATTTATGAATACACTCCTTTTGTGCTACATGTGATTTTTAATCTCCTTTATAGATTATATTTTGTTCCTGATTTTAGAGGGAAAGTTTTCAGTTTTTCACCATTAAGTATAATATTTGCTGAGGGTTTGATGTATATGGCCTTTGTTATGTTGAGGTACTTTCTACTATACCCATGTTATTAAGTATTTTGATCATAAATAGATGCTGTATCTTGTCAAACGCTTTTTATGCATCTCTTGATACTATCATATCATTTTTATCCCTTGCTTTGTTTATGTTGTGTATTACATTGACTGATTTGCATACATTAAATCCATCTTTGGTCGCCTGGAATGAACCCATTTGATTGTGATGTATAATCTTTTTAATATATTGTTGTATTCAGTTTACTAGTATTTCGTTTAGGATTTATGCATCAGCATTCATCAGAGGTATTGGTTTGTAGTTTTCTTCTTTTGTGTTATTCTTACTAGGTTTGGCATCAGGTTAATTTGGGCCTCATAATACGTGTTGGGAAGTATTGCTTAGATTATATCACTCATTTCAACAGTAAAAATGGCACTTTTTCAAAAAGATTGTGTTTTCATTTTATACTTGTGTTTGATATTACTCAGTCGCTTAACTAATAATAAAGGTATATTTCTTCTTCAACCATTTTTTCCCTAACATTTTCAATGAACTTTGAACTTTGCTTGTATAATATCATTTAACTTTAAGAACAATACGTTTTACAGATAAGAAAACTCTTGTGCAGGGTAATAAAATAATTATCATAGCTGTGCAATTAATAGGAGAGGAATCAAGGTATTTTAAAAGTCTAAATACAACTAACTCTTTTTCTTAACAACAACAATATATTTAAAGCAAACAAACAACAACAAAGAAAGAAGCATTTATTTTCTTCTTTAAAAATCCACAAGCACAGAAGATTTTAAAGGCAAACTCTTGGTGAAATTTCTTATTTTCAGCATAAAATATTTTCTTTCCTAAGATTTGTCTGAAAGAAGATATTTCTTTAAAACTTAACTTTTTTTTTTAAATAGTCACAAATCAGGAGGCTCTTTGAAACAACTACTTCCAATAATTAATCATTTTAAAAAGAAAATTTAACTTAGTTTGAGCATGTTTTTTATCCATTTGTTATATCTTTATATTTTGTTTGTCTATTATATCTTTACTTCATTTAATAAATCACTTTACATTCCCACCAGCAGTGTATAAGTATTCCTTGTGAAAATTGGTACGGCCACTATGGAAAATAGTATGGAGGTTCCATAAAAAATTGAGTAGAATTTCCCTATGACCCAGCAATCCCTCTTCTCAATACCTACTCCCTAAAATTAGAAATATTTATCTGTAAAGATATATGCATCCTGATGTTCATCGCAGCATTATTCACGGTTGCCAAGACATGGAAACAATTGAAATGTCCTTTGATAGATGATTGAATAAAGAAAATAGACTATCACTCAGTCATAAGAAAAGATGAAATATTGCCATTTGTGATAACATGGATGGATCTTGAGATAATCATTCTAAGCAAAACAAATCAGACAGAAAAAATTGAGAACCATATAATTTCACTCATATGTGGTTATAAAACTTCAAGCAACAAATGAACAAGACAAGCAAACAAAAAGCCATAGACACAGACAGTAGTTTAGTGGTTACCATCGGGAAATGAAAGGTGGGGGGCAGGTAGATAACGGTATAGGAGATCAAAGATATGGTGACAAAAGGAAATTTGACTTTGAGTGATGAATACACAATGCAATTTACAGGTGATATACTATTGAATGGTACACTTGAAACCTAAATATTTTAATTAACCAATGCCACCCCTAATAAATTTAATAATTAAAAAATCAACTTACAAACTTACTTTATGCAATCGAACATTTATCTCCCTTAGATCTAGGGCCATCTTTTTATCTTTCCTCTTCTGAAGAACTCTTTTTTTTTCTATCTCTAATTCTTTTTTTAACTTTTTTCTTTCCTTCCTTTCTTTCTCTTTTTCTGTTTGGTTTACTTTTTGTTGTTAATTTTTTTGTTGTTGTTGAGGCAACTATTGATTTTGTTGAGGGTATATGGAGCCAGGCTACTTGTTTTGTATCTAGCTCAATAAACCTTCAATATGATTCAAAATTTTATAACTTGGAGCTTCTCAGCAGCAACAGGTGTGTGTCAAACCCTCTTTAATAGCTGTGACTCTAGCCAAGAAAATTTTAAGGTGAATGTAATTACATGACTATCTAAGCTAAACTAAATTAAAGCTAAATACTTTACTTCAAATTCCTATATTTGAGTAATGCTATAACATTGTATAAGACAATTTTTGTGTGAAATATAAATTGCAAATTATTAGTCAAGTTTATGTAAAACTGTTATTTCTAAAAATAAAATTGTGAAATGATTAAGCAACAGCTTAAGTTTTAAAATAGCTTTTCTGTGTCACTTGCAGAAGAGTTTAGAAACTTGAAAATTGAAATACAAATGTGTGTGTGTATAAAATAATATATTTTTTGAAATTAATCCAATAATTATATCAAATCATTTAGATGTAAGTCAAAAGAGGGACTACTAGAACATACTGTTTTATTAGATTTTAATGATGTAATCATGATATTCAGAGAACAATTTTTAGTATACAGAGGAAAAAGCAGGAGAAGAATAGAAAATGAGTCAGTCGTATTATTTTTATGTAGAGAGGTTTAACAGGTTTGTTGTAGCCAAGGTAGTTGTGACTAAGTCCATCTTGTATTAAATATTTCCACTGAATGATATGGATTCCTTTGCATGTCAACAAGTTCATCATTAATTTGCATTAGCTGAAGCATTATTTTATAAAGATGGAATAGATGTATCCAAAAAGAAGATACCCCAAGATAAGAATCCTAATTAATAATTAATTAGGATTATATGCCATAGCAAAGTATTGTAGACTAGGTGGCTTAAACAACTGATGTTTATTTTTTCATAGTACTAGAAGCATGAAGTTCAAGATCTGGCTTATGGATAGTCATCTTCTTATGTCTTCACATTGTTTTCCCATTATCCATTATTGTATCCAAATTTCCTTTTCTTATGAGAGCACCAGTCATATGAGGTCAGTAGGGTCCACCTAATGACCTCATTTTGACATAATCACCTGTGTAAAAATCCTATGTCCAAATAAGGTCACATTCAATGTATTGGGGGTTAGGACTTTGACATTAATTTTTGGGAGGAACACAATTCGCTAATAACTAATTCTTTTTATATATTTCTTTAAGTGCTTATGAAAATGTCTTTAAAGACGATTTCCTGAGTAATTTATTTAGTGTTTCTTTTATACTTAGTTGTACAAAGTGAGGATTTCGTGAAGCCTAAAATGGACAGCTGGAGGTTAACAAAATCAGAATAGATGTTCCCAAATTGTAGAGCTGTAAGGCAAATATCTGTATTAACTAAAATTTAGGCTTTCTCAATCCCATTATCTGATTAATATGAATTAGAGAAAATACATATGATTTTTTGCTATAACTCCATAGTTCCTATCTCAAGATTTTATTGCAGTTCAGTTATCTCTTTGGCGATAACTTTGACATACACACACACACACACAATAAGAAATTTACATACACACTTACACTTATACTAAAATATATTAAGTTTCAGGTGTTTCGCATAGCACCTACTTAATCTAAAACACTGCCTTAATCAATAAACTAGTATATGGAAACTTTATAAAGGATGGTAGATTTTCAATAGTCTGCTGATCATTGATGAAAAGAGAAACATTATTTTCAAGGCATCTAAGTTGAATTTCTAAATATACTTACCAGTAGAAAACTACAATCCTCATCATTTTTCACCCTATAATATCTCAGCTCAGTGCTGCATCAACAATTGCCTGAAGAGTGCTCTGTTGAGTATTAAATAAGTTTTGAATTATCACTTTCTGAGTCATTTAAATATTTTTTCCGAGGAGAACAGGAAGCA